>NC_013491.2:11804631-11982397 GCF_000004555.2 Caenorhabditis briggsae | reverse complement strand
GCGATTTTTATCAGTGAATCATATTGCACACCGATTCAAATTGAATTGAAAACTGATCTAATTGCCAAAAAGTGAAACGTCATAGAAGTAACAAAAGCAAAAACTTGTGGTTCAAAACGATGACATAATTTAATAGAAGTGATGAGTGAAAAGTTAAGAAGAAAAACTTCAGATTGAGGACTCAAAGTATAATTGAATCAAAAACGTATATAGAGTGAAGTGAACACAATAGATGAAGGTGTCCGAAAAGGGATGAGTCAGGATGGTCGTGGTTGACACCATCGGGACCACAATAAGGCAAACCTCGCCGCGCCTCGATAGAAAAAAGTTTCAATGGAGAGATGAACAATCAGTTGGTAACAAGTACGAGTAACGTAAAACAAATTGAATAGGAGGGAAAATAAATTAGAATGAAAATGTGCTTTTTCATTTTATTCAGTTTGATTTTTTGAGCCGCACATCAAAAACAGGTTTTTGTCTTTGCGAACAGAAACACATCATTAAATCAACAAGGACTAGAATTCGGAAGTTTTATGATGCGACACGGCAGAAAGTTCCAGATCTAGAGTTCAACACACCCGTGGAGTTCAAAACAGTTGCTGAAATAGAAACATCTGTGCAAGAAACAATTATTACGTGGGCTAAACTGCTCCATTATCCAATGTCTATGTTCCCATTATCCGTCACTTCTGCCCTCTCGAGAAAAACACATGCATGTTTTTTTTTGCTGACTGTTCAGAAACGATCTATGACGTAAAGACTGATATCGCATTATTTCAACTTGGGAATCGATTAAATTACGTATTCGATAATCCCCTTTTTTCAAACCCCACTGTACCTCAACTTGCTTTTCCCTTTCTCTCTTCCAGTTTTTTAAGACTCGTGATTGATTAGGAGTTGCATCATAAATCACGTAACCTGTGTCGCTGAAAGCAAAAACTAAAGGTTTGGCGAGCTGATAAAATTTTGATAAAAAAATTTTATTCGAAGTCAGCACTTCTTCTTAATACCCTAATGCCAGTGCAAATTTTTTGTAAACAAAATTTGGAGTACTGTACACCTTCTGCAACTCAAAAAAAAGGAACTAGATCAGTTGGTATCTTTTTATAAAATCTAAGGCATAACAACCAAAATAGGGTTTTCTGAAATATTTGATTTAGGGTTTTGTTGTGCTTCTCGTCGAGGCAACGGAAAGTTTTTGGAAAACGAAAGTGAAAACGACACAGACGTCCAACAGCTGAAGTCGTTTTGCAAACATCGAAGTGACCGGCTACCGTACGATGGGCGCGAGGGTCTCTGCCACAGTCGGAAACGGGAGCAACAAACAAGACAAGAATGGCTGAGGTCTTTTGCGAGAGGCAAAGAGCACTATGAGCATCTCTCGTTTCTCCGATATATATTTTCACACTGTTTGACCGGGAGGTGGCCGATACTTCAACAAGCCTTCCGAGCAAGAGCCACTGTCCATTTGATGACAGTGGCGCCCTCCCTGATATTTCTTTGCAATTTGTTAGAAGAGAGGGCATAGAAGATCTCGATGGGCAATTTTTTGAATCAGGTGTGGGGGAGGAAGAAAAAACAAACAAAAAATATTGAAAAGGTGGGGAGAAAAAAAACTATCGATGTTTGGAAAATACATGAAAAATCGGAGAATCACATGAAAGAAAGTCTGGGAATGGGAAAGTTGAAGAAAGCAAGAAGGGACTCAAGAACTCGTTAACGGTGATTTTAGTTATTGAAATTCTATTGTTGAGAGACTGAAAACTGAGAATACCGTAACCACGAGATAATACGGGATTGTATGAAGATTGTATGAAAAATTGTAAAAAATTGGAAATTTTGGCATCAAAATCCAAAAACTGGATTAAAAAGAAAAAAATCAAAACGTGACTTTTAGGTCCCTGGAAACCAAATGTTTCATAACATGACTCATTTGCAAGGAAACACTGATTGCAGAGATTAAGAATGACGTAACTTTAGAAAATTCCAGACACAAGTTTCAAATGATTCCAGAAAACATGACCAATACAAAATGGAATTTGGAAAAATCAACCACATCAACCAGACCAAAACATGGAAAAATTGGTATGAATGCTCTAAAATGAATTTCAAAATAGTGCATAATGTTTTTCGAGAGCAATGACATTGTATGCCTCTTGCTCAGTGTCGTCCAAGACTCATGGAGTCCCCCTGGCTTTTCTCCGTAACCGGCTGCGACGACCGGCGGCAGCACAAGAAGCACAACGAGAAAAAAAAATTAATTGTGGACAGACCCGGAGGCGGTGCCCTCCGCGCGGCTACCGCGCACTCTTCCACCTGAACAGACTCTCGCATCAGCTCTCAATACGGGGCCTGTTTTTTTTGTTTCGTTTGGCTTCAGGTTGACATGCATGTGGACGGAGGACAGGAAAAAAAACTGAAAGGTGGTAGGGGTGAACCCATTTTGAAATAATTTGAATCATGAGTAACACTAAAAAGATCCACAGAAGTTAGAAATGTTAGAGTGACTGAAATGTGAATTTACTGAAAACGTGATTGATTACGGGAAAAAAAACTTCGAACTAATTTATATTATTTTTCGTCAAAATATTAAACAAATACTTTCTCAAAAATTTCGGTTTTAGTACCGTAATCCGTTGAATCAATTACAATCACAGCACAATACCGTGAAAAATCTCAATTCGGAGCTGAAATGAAAGATTCTTATAACAGGAGTTACAAATGCTTAAATGAGTAAGAATTTCAGTCTGAGAGGGAATTTACAGAACAGTGATTTTTTCCTGAATAAAAAACGAATTAAATTTATGATATTATTTGGGATGAATTGCTCCAACTTTTGATTTTGATTCTGGAAAAACAAAGTTCAGATCGCCTCCAGCGAAGTGTATCTTTTTGAGAAGTTTTTCTCTGAATATTCGGAAAACCTTTTTCCGAAAAATTCCGTTTTTTCACCGTAATACTTTCAAACAGTCATATATCATCAGGAATAGTTTCAAAATGGAGGTATCAAAATATTTGAGTGTCACTCATCATTTAGTCCATCACATTCCAAAAAAAACAATTCAAACTGATAAGTACAATAATGCAAATGGAATTTGAAAGAAGAGCGGAAGAAATATGTTCAATCGTAATAGTGCTATCTGGGAAGTGTTGGTCATCATTATAAAAAACAAAGAACTATCTCTTGTATCTTTTGGGAAAATGGGATCACTAACTGTACGGACATTCTAAGTGGGGTGGATCGTAGATGAAACAGTATGCCAAATGGATTCGGAAAGAAGTTGGCAAATGAATTTTTGGAATAAGCTTGTACCAGGGATCAAAGCTAAAAGTGAGAAGAAGTTTCAGTTTCAAAGAAAAATGAAAACGGAATCGAAAATAAATTATAATCTTGTCATAGGTCAATCTTCTAGATGTTGCCCGAAAAGTGGCACTCTTCACTCATTCCCTTGTATTTTACCTCCCTCTCTCTCTGTTCCTCTCTCTATCAAGGGATCGAAAGAGATGAGGGGCCGATTTCAGGTGAAAGTGCTGGCGCGGTGCGTCACGAGAAAAGTGAAATGAGTGAAGAGCGAGGATCCAGGTCATTGGGGTGGTGGCCTTCTCTTTTTCTCTCTCGGGACGTTTTCCCGAAGAAGCTGTGTGTACGATCTGCTTCTCTCTTAGTTAGTCGTTCGACCCGTGCGCTTCTATCTCTCTTCTTCTGTCTTGATCTCTCTTTTTACCTCATACTGAAGATTTCGGAGTGTCGTTGTCAAGACTGGGATTCAGAGCGAGAAAAGACTGTAGGATGAGCGAGGATTTTCTTTACCGACTAGTTTACTTTCATTTATTTTTGCCGGAGATCCCACAAGGAAAAAAAAACACACATATTGGAAGACGGTGAAGCAAAGATGATGTACACATCATTACTGAATGAAAAGAAACGTGTACATCGCGGGGGAGGACTGATCAAGAGGGGGAGTATTATGGGACGCAGAAGCTTAAGAAAAAACTAAAAATGAAGGGTTCTCCTAAATTTTGGTTGTCCAAAAAAGAAAAATGAGTAGGTAAAGGTTTTCGGTAATTGTCAGGTTTGTAACTCAAAACAAGACGCGAAAATTCAGGATGCAAAAAGGAAAGTTTCTCCTGCCTGACTTTTCCATAAAACATAGAGAACCACCATTCGGAGAAGAAAAAGGAAGAAAATGGGAAATGAAAACAAGAGGAATGGGAGAACCGAAGAAAAGAGAAAGGAAAAATAGGGCAATTGATACTTTTAAATCATATAAAGCACCTAAAAACTACCATCAACACCCAAACGCGAAAGTGCATCATCATCTTCATAAAATTCAAAATAGAAATGAGACGACAGAATTCACTGATACCATCAAATTGGTGAAAGGACGGGAATAATGGATTGTATAGGGGTCAGGATGAATATCATTTGTTTTCAATGAAAAAGTGTTGCAGGTGTATCAAAAGCTAGAAGAGTTAGATTATAATTCACTGGATTACCAGAAAACTAGTGAACGTAATATCAAACGTTCTAACCCCTTTTATCAGTATACGGTACCGCACAGAACATGCCACAGTTTTTGTTTTTCAGTGGAAGAGTCATTTTTGAAATCCTGAAAAAATATTAGTGAATACTTTACTCCTCTAAGAAATAAAATGAAAATCATGTTTTGGGAGCGACCCCTTTTTATTTCCTCCAATAGAAGCCAACCCAAATCGTCAACTTTGAGCTCAATTATCTCAACTCCTGTGAAAGTTATCAAAGTATTGGAATTCGTTCTGGGTCCCAAAAGACAACTGATAAAATATTGGTCATATTATGACCTACAATTTGTCATTTAACAAATCATTGACGTTTCACGAGAATTGAAATAATTGAGCTCAAAGTTGACGGTTTGGTGGGCTTCTATCCGAGCAGATCCCAATACGTTGTTTGTAACCGAAAAATGCCTTAAAGGAGGCGAGACAGCAAAAATTTCGGGGGACAGTTCGGGGGACGAAATCGCGCCGCGCTTATGTAGACCATCGGTCGTCAGGCGCCTTCGCGACCCCCGTAGCTCAGCCGGTAGCAGCGCTGTACCCCTAAGCTGCCTGTCATGAGTTCAACCCCTCATGGGGGTTCTCTATGCAAAATATCAGGAAAACTTTTTTTTTTGGTGTCTGGCCTCCTTTAACTAACATTGAAATGAGAGTCGTGCTATTTCGAAGCCGTTCAATTACATAACTGAATATTTGACATTGTTCGAAATGCTCTGGAATTTTCTGTATGTTATTTTCACATTCCAAAATTCTGGACTACTTATTCAAGAGTGCAAAATCGAACAGAAAAAGTCAAGAAATGAAACATTTTTGTCCGGTGCTGTGATTGTTGAACTTAATAAACTGATAATGTTCAAAAGTTGAAAAAATCGTGTTAACTTTTTTCGAATGGAAAGTTGAAAATGTTAGAAATCATCTGTTTCCACAACTGTTTTCTCCGGGAAAATTGTCGTTTTCACCCGAACGACCCTGTAAAAGGACGTTTTCAAAATTGTCTCTCTTTCAGGTTTTACATAAAGTATTTGTTTGCACAATCCCGTGTGAATAGGATGATGAGAACTTCTACCCTTTCATCTTCAATAATATAGGTCGGATGAAACGCCTTGGAAATTTCAAATCTCCTCACCTCTTACTGTTTCGTGTGTCGTGGTCATCAATAAAAAAGCATGTTTCACTTTCACTCCCCTCTTATTTCTCCGAATTTTCGCCTTTTACTACAACAAATATCTATCGGCGGGCCCCGAGACAGCGCCGCTCCGCACCGGACTTTGGTCACCAAATTACTTGGTTTCGAAGGGACGAAAAAGCGCCGAAGACGGTCAACGATGGATGGATGTGATGGAAACACGGGAGGGAAGCAAAATGGAAATTGGCTGTTTGTTATGAAATGGAAAGTCAGCTAGTGACCGATCGCATGGGATACTTGAACAACGTCATCAACGGTGCGCAACACCTGGAATACGAAGATAGCATCGCCGAGAATCTGGCCTAAAATATTTCTGGAAGATTCTCGAGGAGAAAGTGAAACTGGAATAGTTTAGGGATGATCTTTCGATTGATGATTCTCTATTTCAAAAAAGATTATTTAGTCTCAAAAATTTCAGACAGATAATTCATAAATTTTATTAATGGTCGCAGTCACGGCTCTCTCCTGGCAGAACTCCTTCCAAATTCCAAATTCCAATATCAAGAGTCTTAGGAGCATCGGAGTCAGAGAAGATGTAGTTGTTCGGCAACTCGAACTTCCAGCGTCTCTGGCATGGCTGAAAAACACTTATTTTTTGGAAGAGATAGCTGGGAAGTCAGCTTACATTGATTCCATCGTCACAATCGTGATACACCTTGAGATGTGGGTCAATGGTAGTGAGTTCAGAAGTGTGTCCTGAGAGTTCGAATGCTCCATTCGCGTCGGTGAATCCGTTTCCTAAGTCATCATCTGGATCTGGTCCTGAAAATAAAATGGAATAAAAAGAATAATTAACTTTTATCAACAACCAAAATCGTCATCAATCAATTTGACTTGAACACCTTTCGCCGACTCCGTTCCACATCTGAATACTCCTTTCACCTAAAAATTAATTCAACTTCAAACAGACGTTCGAGAACTCACTCTATAGTTTTGACGTCCTGTGTGCTGATCAGCCGCTAATACGGCAGTTGCTAGCAAACAAACCACTAGAACAGAGGCCCTTGAAATCATTTCTGGAATTCTGCTTAGACTCAAATGAAAATGAAATGAAGAGAATAATTAAGTTAAAATAAGAATATGGTTGAAATCGACCATTCAGAAAAAAGAGTCAAAAAATGTGACATGATTAAGAAAAAAATTCATTTAGGAAAATAAAAATTAATGAGTGCAGCTTCTACTCTCGTTGTCCAACTCAACCTGAAAGTGAAATGTGTGTTATTGAACAAGGAATGAATAATTTTCAAGTGGTAAAAGCTAAACTTATGTGGAAATTATTAGATGAGCCAATGAAAACCTGATCATGAAAAGTTTGCGGTATTTGAAACCCCCAGAAAGCTCTGATAACTTTTATGTATCTATTTCCTTAACATAAAAATTTTATAGTGCAACTCTTTGAAACAGTCAAAAAAATGTCTACTCAATTATTTTTAATAACGAATCAAATTTAAAAAACCGTGCAAGCCATTTTTCAATTGCTAACACGAAAACTTACTTCCAAGTTCAAAACTCCCAAGTCCATGATTTCCTTAACCTCTGGTCCGTTGGTTATGTATTTTGCTGGTATCCGGATTACCCATTCACGTTGACATGGCTAAAACTATTTTTTACAAATACCTTGTTCATCACAACTCACACTTCCTTGGTCGTTGCAATCATGGAAAATTCTGAGCTCCGGATCGATTGGTGTCAATTCCATCGATGATCCGCTCAAGAAGAAATTGCCTTCATTGTCAGTAGTCTTCTGATCCAAAACATCATCTGGGTCCGGCCCTAAACATTTTCAGATGTGTTGCGAAATAATAGGCAAACACCAACCGTTATCTTCATCGAAAAGTTTCAAATTCACTCCAGTCGCTGCCTTGCTTCCACATACCAATTTTCCCTTGACACCTGTGGATTGGGTACGGAAAGCAATCGCTCCACAGATGAGTAAAAGTGAACAAATGAGAACCTTCATCGTCTACAAATCAATTTTATCAGAACAGAGTTTAGCTATTTCAAACGTATAGGACAGCGACTCATCAAAGTTTTATCAATCTACACGAAAAAAAGAATCGTTGCGGAATCGAGTCAAAATTGGCGAGTACATAAAATTGATAACGCAATGTAATATTGGCAGTTCAGTGAAAAACATAATTTCTGATCTGAAAATTAAGAGTGATACACGTGAACGACACATTTTGTATTTTATCACATGAATCAAGTCACGTACACTGTCATTGACTTATAAAATAGTTCAATGAAGAAGTGCCAATATTTAAAGAACTTCATGAAAAAGTTAGCCCAAGTTGACATAACCTGAAAGGATCAATTCTCTTTTATCTGGAAAATCAATTCAGGATGCGGTGTACTTTTTTAGTTTAAAAATAGTTGAAAATCACCCAACTATTTTTAGTTGCTGATAATTTGGTGACCAAAGTCCACAGTCTATTTTCATTTTCTAACTTTAAAATGATGAATTAGGCAAATTTCTAAAAATCGATTTTCTAGTTCAAATGATTGAGATAGAGAAGTTGGTTAAAACAAAATGAGGGAAAGAAGGGACCTTGAGGCTCCGATGTGATTTTGTGTTGACCGAAAACAAGACGCCAGTTGGTCCCAAGACTCGATTTATTGCATTACGAACGTTTTGAGCAGCCACATGGCTTGAGTCATTGGTAAATTGAGATGAGACAATAAGAGAGAGAGAGAAGAAAATCAAGAGTTCAAATCTTCATTAGTTAGCGATTCTTGACAAATCGAGAGACAGATTCAAAATATTGCGACGGCGTAAACTCCAATTTTCGATGGGATCGTTGATCGGATGGGGGTCCAAAAGTTGAATAACATATGGATTGTCAATACTGGCCACATTCTGAACAGAATTCGGAGAAACGGTGGTGATTTCTTCAAACGGTTTGGTATCGGCTCCTTTATTCATCTGATAATTTGAAAAATCATGATCAGTGCTACAAATTCAAAAAAAACTAACTTTTCCTTTCAAAAATTTGAAAACAAACTCTCCAATAAACAAAACCGTGCCAAGACTCGCTCCTCCTAAAAACACCCAAAACGCTCCTTGTGCTCTTTTCAAGTCTAAGTAACTTTTGGGGCCGGTAGTTGTGGAATTGCATTCATTGATTTTCTGCATAGCCACATAAGACCTATAATCAGCTATCCATTTTTGTGTGAATCCTCGTTCAACCATCTCTCGAATTCTATAAAAAAATCGCTCACGACATTCAATATTCTGAATTTCTCTTTCACTAACTTTGTTGAAAAATATGACGAATAAATTGAGTGCTTTTGCATTGGAATTGATAAATAAACTGGAAGGATGCCATCATTCAAAAGTATCACTTTACAATCGGAATACGCGTAGAAGTTGAGTGTAGCCATTGGTCCGAGCAGTGCATAACCAGGATTCGCTCGCACAAAGGCGACGCCTAAACTGATGAATAAGTTACAGCAATGAGTCAATGGCTGGAACAACCTCTTGACACTCCATTCACATATTTAACTTTGTGATTTAAAATCATCTCGTGCCACAGATCGCGATAAACAGGAAGTTTTGAGCGCTGGAAATAAACTGTTGCCAATTTTTTTGAAATTGTTTAGAAAGTTAATTAGGGTTTCATTCAGGAGTTGTTCAATAAACGGTTAGCTTCCTCATTTTGAAAACTAACAGCAATCATTTCAGTTCTCGTAAATGAATTCTCATCCATCACAATTTCAAATCTTCCTTGTTTAATCAATCTCACGAGTTGGTCAATATCTGCAAATCTTTTTTCATTTTCTCAAGCCACCACCCCGTACGAGCTCACTTTGAAATGGCAAATTAGTTTTGTCGACGGCGAATAGCGCCACCAGACTACCCGTAAACGTGGCACTGAGTGTAATACTAGCCAGCCACCACAATGCCACGAGAACTCGACAGCTCCAGCTTCTCGGTTGTTCCGGTAGCCCTGGAAACGAGTGAAAACAACGGGTTCCTTGTTTCTTGTCGCATTCCATTTCCAATCACCAATACTTACCTTGTTGTACGAAAATTGAGAAGAACACCCATATTGATTCAAACGGAGTCACTGACATTTCCTTGTAAACCCTTCCCATAATATTTGTCATTCCCAGAAATATTACTCCTGAGATGAGAATGACAGCCGCTGTGATCACCCAAACTTCCCATGAAAACGGTTCAGTGACAATAAGCAGTGTATCATCTTCATATTTCTCGGGTGATCTGTATTAACGATGAGGTTTTCAGATTTCAGAGTTAGAATTCTCAAAAAAAAAATATACCTGTGGGAAAAATTTTATTAAATAGAGTAATAAAAAACTAGCACGATAAATCTTAAGACAAGAAATATTTTTGTGAAAAATGATTGCTTTAGAATTTCGAAAAAGTGTGCTACGGCCGAAAAATCATATTTTGACTCTTTTAAATTGAAATTTATAATGGAAAATTATCAACTTGTCCCGAAAATGTTTTTAAAAGTTTTCATTCCTTCGAAAAACTTATATTAAACAAAAATTTAAAGTTATCAACTTTTCTAAACAACTGCATATCTTGTTTTGTTGAACTTTTACAAAAGATGTATAATAAACAATTGAAGACCTTATTTTGATTAATATACTCCGAAATTTTCAAACTAATTGAAAATTATTTAACTTATTTTTACAGAACTTTAATGTGGACCATCTTCCACTAAAAAATATGAAGTTTATATTTTTTGGTCCACTTCTGATATTATTCGCACCTTATCATAATTCCAGTTGGCTCAAATTGAAATGGATAAGTTAGGTCCGATATAACACTTCGATCATATTCCATAATAGCTCCTCCCGCAAGCAAATCGACTTCCTGAAAGATCTCATTTCATATGACAGATCATTTTCCTCGCATCAAGTACTACTCCTAACTACTTACCCCTCTGACAAGTTGACCAAATGCTCCCGTCCATGATCCGTTTAGGTACTCTCCCCATGTGCTACCAGACGCCGGAATAATCTGAACACATTAACCAAATGAGATTACCAACTCTCCAATTTTTCTTACTTCGTAGGTCAAGTTGAGGCGTTTTCCAATCTCTTTAAGTATCTCAATGACAACTCCCGGCCCGTATCCTTTTTCTGTGACAGCCGCGTCGCTAAAGTTCACGTAGTTGACATACGGCGGCTCGACGGCAGGGACCACTATTTTCAATGTTTTATCTCGCATTTTTTCGAGGAAAAAATGTTTTTGAGTACTTTGCTGGAATGTGTAAAAGTTTAGTCTGAATAAAAAAAGAATGTCGAAAAAAGGAGATGTTGTTTTCAACTCATAGATCAAATTTGTTATTAATGAGTCGAAAGTGGTAAAGTATTAGGTTGGCGGGAAAGTCTTTGTCACTTTTTCAATAGTTTATTTCTCAAAGAAAAAATAACCGAATAATTAATTATATTGTCCATCATTATCAACAACATGTCTCCAACGTTCCCTCAATTTATGGATTCCATTGCGGTAGAATCCAGCCGGGCGTGAGGCAAAGTATTGTTTGAGTGCCGCTTCGACCGCTCCACGGGAATTGAAGCTTCTTCCTTCGAAGGCAGTGTCATATCGCCAAATAACCAATAGTCGGAAGGAGCAAGATCAGGAGAATACGGGGGGTGAGGGAGAACATTCCATCCATATCCCATCAGCTCCTGCTTCACTTGTTTCGAAACATGTGGGCGAGCGTTATCATGTTGATAGTACACTTTCTTGTCTTTCAGGGCCGAACGGTCGACTGCTTTCTTGAGGTTTCGTAGTTGAGTAGTGTAGAGGTCTCCAGTTATTGTTTTGCCCTCGGGCAGAAGTTCCCAGTAGATGGGGCCGTCCACTCCCCACCACACAGAGAGCATAACTTTTTTCGGATGAAGGTCGGGTTTGGGGACATCCTGTGGGCTCTCTCCTTCTCCAACCCACTGGGATTTCCTGTGGTGATTATCGTAGAAGACCCACTTCTCATCTCCGGTTATTAGCCGGTCCAGCCATCGATCGCCCGCGTGGAGAGTGAGAAGAGTAATCGAATCGTCGACTCGGCGGTCAAGGTTGGCTTGAGTCAGGTGATGAGGTATGAATCGACCAAAAAGTTTTCTCATTCCAAGAGACTTCAAACCTTCAAGGACTGTGCTATGGTGAACTCCGAATGTGACAGCTAGTTCACGGCTAGATTGAAATGGATCCGATTGCAATGCGTGCTTCAGCTTGTCCAAATCCAACTCACGGGGTCTCCCAGAGCGATCCTTTTCATCGAGCGAGAAGTCATCTTTTTCGAAACGATGGAACCAATTGCGAATAGTATTGTAGTGAGGGGCATGTGTGTTGTACACATTCTTCAAGAAAGTTTCCGAATCCTTCATCGTGGTGTGAGATAGGAAGAGGTAAATCAAAACATGTCTGATGTGAATAGCAGTGGGAACAAACATATCGTTTCAATTACAGATGAGGAGCAGGGAAGGAGATGGGGACTTGTTTATATGGAAGGTTCTTATCACCTTGTTATTCACTAAAGTCGATATCATACACAGCCTCCATATACGAGAACAGTGATTAAACAAACAGAGTGACAAAGACTTTCCCGCCAACCTAATAAGTAGAAATAAAGTTTTTCAAAATTCGAACAAATTTCAAACTTTAAAAGCTCACTTAAAGTAATTATGCGTTGACTCAAAAAATCCATCTATATTCCTAAAAAACGTTTCTCAATGAAAAGTTTTTTATAATTTTTTCACATTCCACTTTTTATTGCACCAGGATTCCTATTTTGTAAAAACCTACCGTGTATGCATCTCCATAATCAGATTCAAATGAAATTTGAGAAGGGACAGCAACTTCTGAAACACATTTTTAAATTCCAACAAAACAATCTCTCACTCACTCTCATTTATAGATTCTAGAATATTATTGAGCGTTCTGATCGAATTAGGATCAGCTGTAGTATTTTCAAAGTCTGGGGAGAACATTGCTTTGTGCAAATCCGTCGGAGAAACATGAATAAGAATAATAACAAGCGAAGAAATGTAGGAAGTATGCATGGCGAGAGCCTGGAATATATGAATTCTTGATGAATTCCTGAATACCTTTTCTCTAAGCAGCTCATATTTCAATTCTTTCGAGATGTTATCGAAATTGGAGCACTCGAAAACAAGCGATTTGGGCTCAAAAGTCAAGTGGATTCCATATATTGAATACATTAGTACTCCATTCTAATTCGAAGGGATTCCAGGGGTGCATCGTTGATATTTTTACTCGATTTTTGAAAAGTGACGTCATGTTTGTTGCAATTGTCTCTAAGCAGCTCATATTTCAATTCTTTCGAGATGTTATCGAAATTGGAGCACTCGAAAACAAGCGATTTGGGCTCAAAAGTCAAGTGGATTCCATATATTGAATACATTAGTACTCCATTCTAATTCGAAGGGATTCCAGGGGTGCATCGTTGATATTTTTACTCGATTTTTGAAAAGTGACGTCATGTTTGTTGCAATTGTCATCAATATTTGGAGAAGGAGGACGAAAAGATGGAACATCCTTTGCCATCTGTGAAAGTGCCCTCTGCTGTGACGGAAGGAAACATTATGTTGAGGAAGAGGGGGCGCTTCCTCGTAACATAACATTTTTGAATCGCTTTATTTTTATTGAGGAGGACTATTACTGAAACTTCACTAGATTACTTCTGACTAGTCGCTTTGCGTCTCTTGCGTTCGCGCGCTTCGTAGTATATAACTTTTCGCCTCTCCTCGACCAACTGTCCTCAAATAATATTTGACTTTCCAAAAGTTTAGAGGAAACAACTTTGTGGGTGTAGCTTGCGAATGTTAGTTGGGAAAAATTCGGAGCTCTAACCTGATGTTAGGTACCTCCGTTTGTTTTAATTGAATTTTTAAAAAAGAAGTTTTGAGATTTTTTTTTATTTTATTAATTTATATGTTTCCTTGTTCCGAAAAAGAATCGAATATTTAATTAAAAATATCTGACCAATGTCGGTTTTCTTGTGTTGACACTCATCAGTGTATTTGCATTGGCCTGACCCTCTTGCACTCGGACCAACCTCTCCTCCTCTTTGTCTTCTTCCGCGACCTGTTTTGTGTTGGTTGGCCTCATCTTCCTCCCTCCATCTTTTTACAATCCATCATTATCGATCTGATTTACAACCTTGTTTTTTATGGTCGGCCCTCTGTTGTTGTTTTTAATTGTGTTCAGCTATCCCCTATTCTTCTCCAGAAACTTTACTTTTTTTCTAATACTAGTTGTTGACAAACCTTCACGAAAGAAACGCAAAAGATTGGCCGCTTGCGCATTGCTCGCCTCTTTGCGCATTTCCGTCGCGTATAGTCGCGCGTTTGCGCCTTCATATCCATCCAACAACACATTCACTTCTTTCCCTCGTCTTCGTCTACTCTCTCCTGAAACCAATATATTCTGTTGCATTTTGCTGGCCGGCTATTCGTCCCTCACTATTCATATCCACGAATCTTGTTTTGGCGAAAAACAAAAATAAATATCGCAAGCGAGATGTCAGATATTCATATCCGTGTTCCTGTTGCTCGGCCAAGAAACCAATCACCGACTGTTATTCGCTATTTCCTGTCTGAGAAACACCTGGGCCCGTATTGGGTCGCATTTTGGCCGTGATTCACTAAAATTTCGTCTTTTTTCGTCAAGCTCGGTTGGCCCTCACTATTATCACTATGATTCAAATCAAACATCGGGTTGGTTTGAATATTTATAAGATTTTCTTATTTGTATAAGTGTCTGTGCGTGACGTTTAGTGCTTTTTTCAAGGCGAGAGGTCGTAAAAGGCTTCGTGGGTTTTTGTGATAGGCGAAGTTTTCGCTTAGAAATTTCATTTTTTTGCAATTTAACTCCGAACTATCGCAGCGAAATATTTCGTTGACTTCATACTGTACCAATTATCATTTTTACAGATGCCTGTGAGTTTTAAGACTCCGCCGACTAGTACGGACAGGACAGAATTGACGGCGGCAGTGGCTGCGGGGAAAACCAAAGTCGCCTTGGAAGATCGTTCCGTGAAAGCTGATAACAATGAAGATAACACGCCGATGGCGATGTATAGAGACGAATCGTTCAAGAACAAACGACGTCAAACGAATGTGAGTTCCACGTATCATGTGCTATCATGGAATGGTACAAATTATTTTCCATATGGGCTTGGGTTTTTCCCTCTAACTGTACTATCAGGCAATGGAGTTTCGCGTGATGTGAACTGATAAAAAATTGGGTTCCTGATATGTTCGGTACAGCTTCGGCAGAGGAAATATAGCTTGCTATCATTTTGGAGTGTCTAATATATGCGGAATCATCAGAATCAATTTTAGGTTCTTTTGGAACAGTTTATCTAGAGTAATCTCAAGATAAGATAGTATTTTATACCTTGAACTAACTTTTACAATTTTCGAAATGTTAATGACTCTCTCACAAAAACTCTCAATGCGTAAAACCTTTGTCATACTGATAACGAAACGTTGTAAAAATCGGAATGGTTCAATTTTAAACATTTGCGTTCGCCTCGTTTCTCTCCACTATCACACAGTATTAACTGCAGCAAAAAATTTTAGTGAATGGATGGCCAGACGCTCCAATGTTACATTTTGTCTCTTTTTTTTGCTTCGAGGGGCACCCGCACTTTCACGGAATGATGTAACTATTGATTGGCGTCTGAGTTATCTCATCACGTTCTTGTCTTATCTTTTCTCCAATACCTGTTTGGTATTAGAACCACTAAGAAGTGGCCGTCCCGTTAATCTGTGTTCATTTTGAGCACTTGGCTTCCCGTCTCGCCTTCTTTTGTTAACCTCCGCTTGTAAAAGAGAAAGAAAGAAAGACAATTTTTATCACAAAAAAAGTTAGAGTCAAATATGAAGCGAGAAGAAGAAAAAGAAGCGTTATCAACACTTCATAGTTTCATTTTTCGGTCCTATTTCCCAAGTAGGTTGGCTTTTTTCTCTAGAGGGGTTGGCTTTCGGTTTCGTTTTTTTTTCGGAGTGACAAAAAAACGTGTGACAATATAAATATGCTTCTGGCTCTTATCTGATTGGTTCTGTGCTCCATTTTTGGTAGATTTCTTTGGGAACTCTTATATTAACATCGTTGTTTCTGGCTAATCGTACTCATTTCCTTTCGCGTTACTACTCGATAATTCTGAAAGCCATTATCCCAGTTTAAGGTAAAAAACCACAATAATAACAATCTGATATCAATGGGATCCCGCGAGCTGGACAATTTTGATTGTCAGTCATGCGATTCTCTTAGCTGCTGTATGTCTGAGGGATCACATTTCACGGTAGACAGAGCTATTTGAAAATTAAGCAGTTTTTTAAATTCAATTTCTTGTTTCAGGTCATTGATCACTGCCCACATGGAACTCAGAGCCTTGAAAATGGACTTAAACTCAGAGGAGAGCCCGTGGTGAAAGCTGAATCTGTTCAGTAATTGATATTTAACCTTGGACCTCTAAAAAATGAACGTTTCAGAGGAGTTAGCAGAAGTCTTATCATCCAAATCGTGCTGACCGTCGTCTTCTGTATTCTGGAGTTTCTCACAGGAGTCATCTGCTCTTCCATAGCCATGCTCGCAGATTCGTACCATATGGCAGCAGATGTGATGGCTTTGATGGTTGCATTCACGTGCATCAAGGTGAGTGCAAAATACAACGAAATAGGTTTCGTGTTATCTATTCTTTGGCGGCAATCAGCTTTGTTTGAAATTAGCACTTTGGTAGTTAAGTGCATAGAAGTTGAACTCACTTTCCAAGAACAACTCATTGATTCCAAAAGTTCCAGATTGCAACTAGGCCATCGACTCGCCATGGATACGGATGGGTCCGCGCAGAAACTCTCGGAGGATTCTTTAATGGAGTCTTCATGTGCACTGTCTGTTGTCTTGTCCTTCAAGAAGCCGTCGGTCGTCTTTTCAATGCCCACCTCATCACCCACCCATTGCAAGTGATGATCATTGGAGCGATCGGACTGGTTATCAACATTTATGGAATGTTCAATTTGAGTGGACACGGACACAGTCACGGAGGAGGTGGACATGGACATAGTCATGGCGGTGGTGGTCATGGACATAGCCACGGTGGCGGAAAGAAGAGCAAAAAGAATAAGAAGGAGGGGCATGGGCACAGCCATGATGAAGGACATGGACATAGTCATGATGGAGGTCATGGACACTCACACGATCACGAAGAGCATGAAGATTGCCATGAAGAAGATCATGATGGACATGAAACTCACAAGGAAGGACCGCATGTCGAGGTTACGACTCGGCTTCTGCAAGAAGAAGCGATCGATCAGATTGTTGAACGTAGACTATCAACAGTGAATAACCAGCCCGGAGTCTCACCATACACTCATATTGCTAGCGATTTGCTCAATAGTACTGTCAGCGTGAATGGAGAAGGAAAAGGACCAAAACGTTAGTGATTTTTGTTTTTATCTTCTAATAAATTTAAATTTTCAGCAGAAAAAAACGACAACCTTCGTGGAGTATGGCTTCATTTGATGTCAGATGCATTGGGCTCTGTCATTGTTATGATTTCCTCAGCGTTCGTTTACTTCAACAGCGAATGGTGGCTGACTGTGTACTTGGATCCAATTCTGAGGTTTCATTCCGCTTTCATACTTTGAAAATACAAAAGAACATTTTCAGTATCCTACTCGCATTGCTCATGGGCTATGGAGCCGTCAAATTGGTCAAATCGTCTGGTGGAAATCTTCTGAAACGGACTCCAGCAGATTTCAATGTTGAAAAAATCAAACAAGACCTTTGCAGTATTGTTGGCGTGTCGAAGGTGGAGAAAATGTCGATTTGGACTCTAACCGATCAGAGAATCATCGCATCAGCTCACATGAACTTCTGCCACCCAGCTGTTTTCTCGGAAGCCGCATTTAAGATCAAAAAGTACTTCCATGACTTGGGTGTTCACTCGACAACCATCGAACCGACATTTGAGGTAAGGCTGGAAGAAACAAAACATTTGAAATTTTAAATTTTTTCAGCCGGCCTGCATGCAATCAATGATTGTAAAAATACGAAAATCCAAAGATAAGGTCAAGGAACCAAAACAAGCTGTCATAATTGCTGAGGACGAGACCGAAGAAGGTCCATCTACGCAGTAAAATGACCTCTGAACCCATTGATAGTATTTCGCCGGACGAACAAGTATCTCAATATGTGCCTTATGTTCAAATGTTTTAAATTTTGGTTTTCTTATACATATCCACTTTCAACACTTTATCCATCTTTCAATTCTGGTCTATAATCCCGCCTTCCTCCCCCACAACACTTTTCTTCTTTCAATACGAGTTGGTTAGAACTATTTCACTTAATTTTCTTGGTTATTTTAATTGAACCATTCACAATGACACACCTTTTTGTATTTTATAATTTTGTTTCAATCGCCTAATAAATCTAATGAATAAATGATTCATTTATTACCATTTTTGTTTTTATTTCTTAGCGCAAAAAATGTGGTTTGAGCCCTATTGTTATCGGCCCGTGTGCAATGAAAAAATAAACAGCGAGTGAGCCAAATAACTTTTAGGTGAGAAATAAAAAAATGACAAAACCGGCAGAGAAACCCAAACCAATGGATGTAACAATAGAATTGGATTTAGATGATGATGAGTGGGCAGAGATGGATGTGGTGAGTTAATCTATGAAAAAATAAATATTCCGCCTGTCAGCACGAATCAAAATTGTTGACAGTGATTTACGAGTATAGGATCGGGATTTCAAAGGGAGTCACAAAAAAAAAAGAAGAAAAAAGAGCAATAAATCACAGGATTATGTTGTTGCCAAGGACAGGAGTCGAGCTGCCACCCCAACAAGTCCTACAACTAGGACTACGAAGCTAGCTTTTTTCTTTCTCTTGTCTCTTTTTTTTTTGTCTCAAACACACAACACGAACCCTATCATCAAGTCTAAAAAAGTGGAGCCAGCAATTAAAATTGTGTAAGAATCGCTTCAGCACGTCTCAGTCGACCTAATGCAGAGCTTCCCATAATTTGTAGTTCTTTATTCGGATTCTCAATGAGAATCTTTTTTTTTTGTTGACTTACTGAGAGAAATACTGAAATGGAAGATTTCTATAATAGAATTCTCGACTTGAACTTGGACACAAGTGAGCCATTATCGGTCAGTCTACAGAAGATTACAGTTGAAGCCGCCCTTTTTGAAACTGTCAAACATTATTTTTTATATTTTTCAGCTCACCGAAGACTACTTGGACGATGATATGGACGAGTTTCCGATTGACCGTCCATTAGAATTATCAGATGTCACTTTCAAACTACCCGGGAGTGTTAGGTTCGTTAAAATCATTACTAAACTCAATCGAAATCCTGATTTTAGAATTAAACACTTGTCCAAAGAACTCAAAGATATGCTCATCAAACAACTGGATGTTCCTCCTGCAGTGACAATGGGATCATGGCAAATGGTGGCCGATTATTTGACTGATTGTCTTCCTTTTGTGAGATTTACCTTTTTTAAAAATAAATCTATGCAACAAGAGTATTTTTAGGAACTTGACATCACTGACCTCAACCCAAAGGTGCCGTGGAAGCCATATGAGAATTTAAACGCGCAATGTGTTCTGGATGCACTTGTTAAAGTAGAGCGAATCGATCTGTTGTGGAAAATTAAAGAAATGGCTTTTGAAAACAATCACTTGGAGTTAATTGATGGTAAGCTGATTTTGTTTTGATAGTCTTTAAATCATAGGGGATTTCAGAAAATGCTTCAACAAGTCAGGCACTAACTATGCCAGCTATCCCACCGCAAGCACCATCGAACCTCTTCCCGGGTGATAATTTCAAAAAGATCAATGCCACGAACTGTGAGTTCATCCTCTGTTATTTGTAAAAAATCAAAATATTTTTAGCAATCCTTGTCCAGCATTTCGAAGTTAGCAAGATAGAAAAACAAAACTTCCGTTGGTTCTACGATAATTTCAAGGAGCATTTGAAGAGACCAGAGGCCAATGGGATGAGAGCAGTGGATGTGGCGGATTTGGAACAGGACGATGGTGGAAATTTGCTACAGATGCTGGAACATGTGTACCCACAGGTATTCGATTTGAGCTTGGAATTTTCTTTCGAATCCTGTGATTTTCAGTTCAAACATATTGTTGTGTGCTTCAATGATTCGTATATCAAAGCCGTGAAGGAACTGGTTCCGAAGAAGAAGTTCAAATTTCGCAAATTCATTCATGACAGAACAGTTATGGAATTCGTGAATAATGGTAGTAAAAATAAGCGATGCAGATGTCTGGTGATGCCGGTGAGTTGAACATACCTCTAATAGAGCCTATATTCGCGATTTGAGACCAATTGTCTGGATTTCTATTGAAAAATCGAAAAAAAAATCAATTTGAAAAATCTGTGTAATGATTTGAAAAATATTTTGTCTTATCATGGTTGTCTAATATCTCTTACAGAAATCTAAACAACTGAAGTGAAAAAGCATATACAGTACCCTTCAATAAGCTACATAAAAAGCATTTTCAGTTGATTTCCGGCCGTTTTGACCATTTTCAGGAATCTGAAGTTGGACTACCAAGTTTTCGATAACTTTAACAATGTCTAGTTTTTCAGCTGTTTGCAGAATTTTTTAAAATTTTCTGGCTTGTTTTTGTACTAAAAACGTGAAAAGAACGAATGACTTCAAGATGCCGAGCTAAAGCTGGAAAACTAGGAAACTGCCGAGCTCCAGACTCCTAAAGATGTCCGAAAATCAACTAAAAATATGTTTTTGTGTATCTTACTGTACAATAGAAAACATTTCTGTCATAGAAAATACGAAAAAAATGTGAAAACATCACTTTTGGTCATTGCAGCAAACCGAATTGAAAGTGGAGACTCTCTGGGCAAATGTGACATATTCATTTTATTTCCCGGACAACTACAACGAATTCTTGAAACGTCTTTTTGATAGGAACGTTAACGTTAGAGATATGAGCAACACGGGATTTCATGATGACTTTATAAAACCAGCTGAGGCGAGGAATCTTGTCACACAATGAATTTTTTAAATGTATTTTTGTATATAGTGATATTTTTACAGCTTTTTTTTCAATCATCCTTTTCCTCGATCTCATGTCTTCTGTCACATGTTTTAGACTTTATGTTCCATTAGATAGCAACCAGTATGAAATCGTCAGATGTGATTTGAAAAATGTACGAAATCCTTTTTTTTTCATTACCTTGCCGTTTTTCTTGATGTATTATATTCATCATTTTTTAATTTATTGAATCCTGCCTATTTTGCAAGTAATGTTTTCAATCTCTATGTATAACTAATAAATAGAGATTCTATCTTTGATCTTGATTTTAATTGCGTTGCACTTTTTCTGGAGACTTCATGCGATTCAGCTCCCATCTTGAATAGTTCTTAGTTTCTCTATTCATGCTGACACATCTGCCTCATTGCTAATTACATTAGCCCGGAAACTCGTATTCAGAACAAGTGTGGGTGCCAAGATGGGTATTGAGTTAGAATCTCGGAAGATCCGGATTCAAGTTACTAATAGAAGATGTTTTCCTATTCCCTTTTAGTCTTCTTTTTCCGCATTCGGGAGGAATAAAAAAACTTCCACACGATTTTTCCTCTAGAACTGTCGTTCGTAATCTTGTCTCCGATTATTTACGAGTATCCGGTGTCATATCGGGTACATTTGACATTGATGGATTGCTCATAGGTGCATGTATTTTTTACTTTTATTAGACTGGTTGCCGCCCACGTAGCCGGAAAAACGCGTATAAGCTTCTAGAAATTCTTCAATTTTAAAACAAAAAATAAGTTGCGATTTATTTCCCGCTAAAAGGTTTCTTTTGTTATTTTTTTTTCCCACCCGCCACTTCAGTGATAAAAGGGATTAGTATATATCAGAATATGATGGTGAAATAGAAGATTCGCGAAAAGAAAAATAACAGCTTATCCAGCGGCATCAAGTATCCGACAGCTTTTTCGGATTTGACATGATAGATGGATAGTCATTTCGACAGCATAACAATTTTTATAACGTTTTTCGGTGATTTTCATTTTTGGCCAGGAATGAGCAATAGGCGGAGATCTCTGCTTTTTTTGCTGTTCTTATTGTGCTTCACTCAATGAAACAAAGCACGGAGAAGAGAATGCATTGAGGGAGAGCAAAAGTTTGTGTGGCGGCGCCGCAAAGAAATCCACATAAAACATGCTCAAAAGCACTCCGACCACCAATTTTATCTGTCATTAATTCAAGTTTCATTAAGCCACCGATTCGCATCACTGCACCAATTTATAGAGAAGAAAAAAGCCCCCTAACTTTTTTTTCATCATTTTCATCATCGACGTTTTTGTATCTCATCCAACTATCGCTTATTTTGTAAAAAAAAAGTAGTTTTTCCCGAAGTTCATAAATGTGTGAAACACAATGAAGAATATTTTGGAAATCTTCAGCCAAGTGTGGTCGGTAAGTTCTTCATTCCAAAAAAAGTAAAAAATTCAGTTATTACTTTTTTGAGTTCCTAGAACTTTATAAAGAAGGTAGTTAAAATGAATAAATTTGCGACCGCTGTTTTATTTACTTTTAAGTTCTTTTCTGTTATTAGGAGCAAAAAATGATCTGATATCGCACAATACTCCTTCCAAATTTGTATTAGTTTCATCAATTATTGTAAATGCTCCAAATTTTTTCTTGATTGTCTGTTATTTTATCCGATTTAGACTAGCTTTCACTCAAACTTGACACACTAGAATTGTCTGAGCCTAAATCTGAGCTTTGAAAGATCAGTTACTTTTCTTTGATAATTTTTTGGAATTTTCCTGTTAGAAAAGTTTTGAAGTCCTTAAAAAAGTAGTTCGAAATATTCGCAATCTGACTAAAAAATGCAGATTAAATCAAAAAAGTACTTAATTTTGTTACTTGTCAACTATTTCAGAAATCCAGCAAAACGAGAAAATTGTTAATTACGTATTTTCTCTAATATTAGGTTGGAAGAAAAGTAACTGTCCATTTTCAATTCGTGAAATAACACAAAAACAAGAATTCCCCAAGATTGACAGTATGCACCGTCGTGGTCCACGACATGCTGACAACATTCAAGTAACTTGTGGATACCGTCGCCCCAAAAGCCAGCTGACCGCGAGTCAAAGTATTCCCTAAAAGCCGTTTTTATCTCATCGACAGTGTAAAATTGATTTCCCTCCAGATAAGGTTGCATATCTCCGAATAACCAATAATTAAAGGGTTAAGTCTGGAGTTTAAGAAATGTGGACAGCCATCCATTCAAAGCGGCTTAGGACTGAATTGACTTTCTTTAAATAAAGCGAGATTCTATGTTCCACGGAAAGTCGAGTCGCCATGGGCCATGGTCATGGGCCGCTTTAGCTGGACGGTTTTTCTTTACGCCCTTCAAACTCCTGATTTGGACTTCTCATTATTGGTTATTAGGATAAATGCAACGTCATCTGGAAGGAAATAGTTCAACACTGTAGATGAGATAAAATCTGGACTGAAAAAAATACTTTGAGTCGCGTCCAGCGGGCTTGTGGAGAGATGGTATCCACAATTTACCCGAATGTTGTCAGCATGTCCTGGACCACGACGGTGCATAATCTTGGATAATTCTTGTTTTTGTGTTATTCACGAATTAAAAAATAGACAGTTACTTTCGTTCCAACCTAATAGAAGCCCACGCAAAACATCAACTTTGAACTCAATTATCTCGGTTCCTGTGGACGATATCAAAAATTTGTCAACCAAAAAATGATATTGTGATAAATGATTTATTTGCTGGCCAATTTTTTGAATCTTTGATAGGAAGCGAAATAATTGAGCTCAAAGTTGAAGGTTTGAAACGTCAAAAAATATCTATTCCGCTTTGATCAGCATAGCTAAAAGGTTTAGTCAAATTGCTCCTTGCTTTCAGGTTCTGTGATTGTTTGATTTCCAGCTTTCAGTTGGATCAACACCATAAGCGTTCATTTTTCTCTTTTTGAATTAATCTGCTGTTTTATCTCCCAACGTGTCTCAACTCGCATCCATTAGTGTATTTTCTGGAATCAGTTTCTTCTGACCAAATAGATCTTCTTTCTAATTTGTAGCTAACATTCGACCGATATCGCCCCTTTTTTTTTGTCATTCAAAACTTGTTCTTCCTGGTTTGGGAAAAACGATTTCAAATTAAAACTTCTAGTAACAGAGATTCAAATTTCCGGCTCCCTGACATCCAACGCTTGGTCCGTTTCTTGTCTCAATATGTCTTGTCTCAAGGACACGAAGAAGATACCGGAAGAGAAAACGGACAGGAAGACGAAAACTATTTTTGAAAAAAAAGCACTAGAATTTCTCTCATGCGATCGAATTTCAGCCTTTTCTTCCCGTTTTTTGCCTTCCTTGACATCTTCTGTCACGAAAAACAACAAACAAATTAATTGTTGCAAGAGTGAGCTCTCACTACTACTACCATCATCACAGGAGCAGCAGGAGCACCATAAAAGGTAGAGTCAGCGAATTGAAAAGAGCTGGTGATTCATAATGCGCATTGTTTGGTACGAGGAGCATTTGACTTGTCCCATTTTCTACCTCAACACTTGAATATATCAAAGATCCAAAGCACCGGATGCTGCGTTTTCTCGTCTCATTCAGGTGTCTCAATTGTTATTTTTCTTCTTCTGCCCATGTGTTACATATGTTCTTGAAAACGTATTTATTCTAATAATGTCGTTAAGGGTTTCCTTTACTTAGAACCCGTTAGTATCCTCAAAATCTGAATCAGGTACAAACACAAAACATTTTTGAAAATAACGATTTTTGAAAATTTCCCGGCTTGAACATATCATTTTATGGAATTCTGTAAAATGCCGTCGTAAACTTTGAGCCAATTTTTCTCGGTTCCTGTGAATGATAAAAAAAATGGTGAACTGGGAAAATACTTTTAAAGTAATGATAATCGTTTTTCCCGAAATGAATTTGCTCATAGTTTACGTTCAGTCTATCAAAGTGTTTACGTTATGAGGTTCTGATATTTTTTGATAACTACAGAAATACCAAAGTAATGTATTATCATAATATGCTTTTTAGCGTGTAAGTCGCTTCTCCGAGTTTCGGTATTCTTAATAGTTTTGATAATAGAAAAGCTTGTAATTAATGACACTTTCTGAACCATTCTGGTTAATTCGAATTAATTTAAGTAATCTTACTTCTTCCTTGTTGTTTCTTCTTTCAGTGTTCATCTTTCTTGTTTTGAAAAGAACCGAACACATAGACCAACAACATCAAAAGAAGAGGAGGAAGAAGAAAAAAATAATTGTGGTGGTATTAAAGGAGGCCAGGCACCAGAAAAAAAGTTTTCCTGATATTTTGCATAGAGAACCCCCATGAGGGGTTGAACTCATGGCAGGCATCTCAGGGGCACAGCGCCGCTACCGGCTGAGCTACGGGGGCGCGAAGGCGCCTGACGACCGATGGTCTACATAAGCGCGGCGCGATTTCGTCCCCCGAACTGCCCCCGAAATTTTTGCTGTCTCGCCTCCTTTAAGCGCGTTTCATTCAAACCACTCAGTTGAGAGCCACTTCGAGTAGAGCTTAGAGCGCAAAATTGTTTCTCTGGTAGGTTGGGCTTTTAATACGACTACAGGAAATTTCTATCGTATTTTGTTCGCGTGTAACTTTCCTCCAAAATCTGTCAAATCTTTGAATTCGATTTGTTTAAAACTTCGCATAAGCCATCTCATTTTGCACTAAATTGTCTGTACACATCAGAAATTCTTGTTTTTTTTTCTTCCAAAGGCATGTTTGGTTTAGCAGAATTTTCAGATTCTGTGAAAATTCTGCAGTTTCTAGTTTTCAGAATCTATAGTTCCAGTTTAGTACATTTTGCATTATTCATAATCAGCCCATCCCACTTCAAATCATGCTGATTAAATCACAATTCAAAATTGATTTTTCTCATCATTTTTTTCTGGGATGCACCAACAAAAAATGATAGGAAGAAAGGAGAGAAGAGTCTCGATCATATAGAAAAAAGAAGCTCTTTTTTGAGATTATCCACACCTAACATAAGCTGTTAAGATTAATGATATTTTGCACACATATCGCCAAAAATTTTTGATACTGGTTTTGCCTCGCCGAATTTTAAGATGATGTTATCAGCTAGAAAAATATCGATTTGATATTTTTAAAGAAGTTATTTTCAAGAACTCTAATCTTTAGAGAAAATTCATTTTTCAACCCCTCAAACTGTGAAAAAACATGTTTGGCCATTCCCATTTCTCTATTTTTAGTGTTGTTCCCGTTTGCGCCTTTACCCTTCTTCGGTTATATATCCGACCGCTTCGATGAGGCTAGTTGTCAAATTTTTACCACTTCAAGTTTGATTTTTTTGTGCGAGTCTTCAGAATCAAGTCCCACGGGGAAACGCCTCCTCGGGTTATAAAAATCTTTGAACATCGGATTTTTTCTCTTCCTCTCTTCTTAAGCAACCACGTCAATACTCTCAATTCTTGTTGATTATCATCATCACTTCAAAACCCAGATTATTCCCTTCTCAGACGCTACGCCCCTAGGATAAGGCAGAAGAGAGACGAAAATAAGGAAGAAGGAGTAGAAGGGGTCTTACTGTACTGCAAATCCTACGAATGCCTTCACGATTTCGAGAACATGACATCATTTCGAAAAAGGCAATTGAAACACAGGGAACAAAACAAAAAACAAAGGATGCTCTTTTGATTCAGGTGTTAAGACCCTATTTGGGCGGGCGCACATACACTTCACACACTTTTTTTCCGCGCCTAGTTTTGAACATGCTGGTGGGACCACGTAGTTTTTATGGCTCATTACACTGCAACCTCTTCTGAATACTTGAATACTCTTTTCTTCACCCCCACTCTTACGTCATGTAAATAGAAAAAGAGTTGATAAATGTTACCTTTTTTTGGGAGATGCAATGTTTTAATGGTCCCAATTTTTACCTCTCATGGAAGCTTATTTCTGAAGAATTCTTCGTTATTAGGTCAAGTTAAAACTGGTACTCTACTATGCTATTCTGGTGTATTATCCTGGTACAAAACATAGGAGCTGTGGTAAAGAAACGTCGATGGGCGTGGCCAAAGGTTCCACAACGACAACTATCGTAAAATGAAAAATACTTTGTACTAGTTTATTATTTTAATTTTCGCGCGTTTTCAGTCGATTCTTTCACTCTCAGAAAATTTTATTTTCCCAATTTTTGGAAAAATAACAAAAAAATTGTCGAAAATTAGTAAAAAAAATTAGAAAACTAACTCTGAAAATTTAAATATATGAGGTTACTGTAGTTGTCGTTGTATTTTAATTCCGACAGCTACGGTTTCGGTCACAGCTCCGATTTTTCGTGGCAGAATAATATGACTTCCCGCGTGGAAGAGAAACTGAAACATCACTTATACTTTCTGGGCCACAATTTGTGGCGAATATTCTGAATTTATTCCCGCAGGTCATTTTTTGATAATTAGCAATTCTACAAATATTCTCGGAATAAAGATTTCTCTACAAAATGGCATTAGGAGAAAAATCCTTGGCTCTCAAAATCCTGAATAGAATGAAAAGAGTGAGACGATGACTCGGATTCCATGAGGAGCGACCTTGCTTTTATTTCTTACCGGAATATATTTATTGAAGCGGAATAGACTGCGATGAGCATTACTGATCAAAAGCCATTTAAAGTGACCCACAACCCATTTTCTCCTTTTTCTTCTTCTTCCTGGGAGTCATTTTTTCTTCCATTCCATTCAACTTTTCTTGTGTCAAGTTTTTTTTTAATCATCTTCAATAGAGGTTTTGGAGTCGACGTCATTTTTTATGCGGAATTTGGGGCTTCACCATTGTATACAAACATTTGTACATCTTTCAAGCTAGCTAAGTATGCGTTTTCACCGCTACTTAATTTGTTGTACTAATTATGAACCCTGAGAATTGTTCAGCATGACAGTAAAATACGTTGGCTCATTTTCATAGCAGGAACATTCAGAGAATAACATTTTGCTCTGCGATTTAAAAGCAACTTAAAAACTCTAACAAAATGCCCCCAAATAGTTCTCTTTGAGCACAAATGTCTCATTTCCCGTGAAAAATATTGAAAAGTTGTTCCTCAAAGGAGGCCAGACACCAAAAAAAAATTTTTCCTGATATTTTGCATAGAGAACCCCCATGAGGAATTAAACTCATGACAGGCAGCTCAGGGGTACAGCGCCGCTACCGGCTGAGCTACGAGGGCGCGAAGGCGCCTGACGACCGATAGTCTACATAAGCGCGGCGCGATTTCGGCCCCCGAACTGTCCTCCAAAATTTTTGCTGTCTCGCCTCCTTTAACAAAATTTTCCATAATAGTATCAAAAAAAAAATTTTTTTTCGTCAGTTCATCACTTTTTGGTACCTTTTACAGGAACTAAGAAAAATTGGCTTAAAATTGAGTGTTGACGACATAACGACTAAACTGTGAGCATGAGTCATAAAATTTTTTTTCAAAATTTCTCAAATCTGATTGGTCGAAAACCCCTTTGGTGTTCCATAATAAACCATTATTGACAACCTCATATTTAAAACAAAAGTTAGACTTTATTGTCTTTATGTGTTTTCGTTTTTCACAGTTTTTTTGTTCTCGAAATTTGCTTTTGTTAGCCACTACGACCAGATATGTGTTTGTTTCGACAAATTATGTTCGAACTCTCCTCCCACCCCCTTTGTAATGTTTGTAGGCTTTTTATGTTTTTTCTTACTTCAACACTGCATAGATTGGAGAGCATCGCCCCGTATCTAAATACTTGAGAAAGAAGTAATCCACCTTCACAAAAAAGCAATCTAGATATCATTTTTATATTTTGTAATTGAGAAACTGACACTTTTTCCGTCTTTGCTTTTTTAAAAATTTAAATAAAAAGAGAATCACGGAACCAAATGTTTACATTGTGTGGGATTACTGTGAAACCCCAAAATGTTTAGATTTTGACTATTTTAATTCTTCCTACTTTATCATTCCTTTAGTATTTCATGAAATTCACGTTTTTGATCCATTAGCCGTCACAGAGTCAGAGTCAGCTTCCTTCTTCATCTCTTCCTATCCTTATCCTTACTTCATCCTTATGAAAAGAGTTGGCAGCCCGAGACGCTTATATGTGCTGATGAATGATCCTTGTCACATCATTTTTTCGGCTAGCTTTGGTCGCCCAAAACTAACTACTTGATGATGATACTTGTGGTTTGGCATGAAGGGAGGGGCATGTGCATCTCAACAACTCTAAACCAATTTGTTACTTGACTTTTCCCTTCATCATAAAATGCCAATCAGATGTCATAACGCATCGCAACTCTTCCAAACTTGCCGTTTTTTCCCTATTACTTCTTATTGTAAAGTTTTTTGCAACCCAATTTTTTTCTACTCAGCCGAAGTATTGTTTAATGAGCGACATACTGTGCAACCTCATTTTTTGTTGTCCATCTTTGGAACAGAACTCTATTGAGGCAAAAGCACTAACAACTCAATTTAGCTCTCATTCTCAAGTGCTTTTTGTCAGTCCTCTTAATGCGGTTTTGCCTTTTTTTGGATAGTAGAGTTCACAGACGAAGCGAACTGACACACCTTAAGCTGAGAAAACCGAATTCGAATCTTTTTTCCGCGGGTCTTGTTAAAGAGTAATGGCCAGAGGCCTAACTTAAACTTGATCTTTTTTAAGACACCAAGGGAACCTTCCCTTTCTTGCGTCAGCTTTGTAGCTTGGCTGAGAAAAAAATATGTACAACATAAGCAAAATCTATAAATTAGACCTACCTTTCGGCGCCCACAAAAATGTTTCCTGCGCTTTGTGGTCGGCATCGTTATCGCCCGAAACTTCGGGGTGGGCCGATCCTTCCTTTTTTTCGGACTCGCAAGATGACGTGTTCATATTTGTTTACCTTGTTGAAGAAGCCCTTCTCTTGTTTTTGTGCTTAATTGTGCGCACTCGTAATAATGAAATTAATTATATTGAACTTGATGGTCTTTAGAAGATAAACGATGAAAATATTGTTGTATTGAACTCTATCTTTCACCGTTGGATTTTTGATGAAAATTAATTCTTTTCCTATCTTGAGTGAAATATAAAACTGTTTTTGTGGTATCGACCCTAATCAATATCCCGAGAGAGATTTTTGAAGAGCGAACAGGGATTATCGTTCAAAAAGAAGTGAAAAACAAAACATGATGAAAAAAAAGATAGACTAATATTAGAAATTGATTCAATGACTTCTCTCTTTCTCAGCTCTTTTTCCTTATGAATTTATTTTCCCACGTTTTATTACAGCTTCCTTTCACAACAAATCTCTGATCTTCTTCGCACTTATGAAATATGACCTACATCTGTCGTCGGGTTCATTCTGAATTCGTTTCTTTATTTTACTCCACACGCGTTTCTCGATCATCTCATTCACTGCTACGTCGATAGGGGACAAGAGGATTCTTGCGATAAACTGATTTAAGAACAAGTCGCTGAGAGACGCTTTGAGCATGAGCTTCGATGTCAAGAGTTACTTTTTTTTTCAAAGTCTCCGCCGCCCCCGAAATTGACATAGTCGAAAGGGGAAAGGGCAAGAGAATAGAAATGGAAAATGGGGGTCCCGGGGAAATTTGGGATATATTCTTCTTGTATATTTTGCTTCTCGTGTGTATGCGCTCAGGTTTTGTACACTTTTTTAACTACGCCGACTGATTTTCAAGATTTGGATAATTGATAGTATTCTGTAGAAACAGAACACATTTATACCAAGACTGGAACTTTTTAAAACTTGAAGTATTGATAAATTTAAACATTTTTCACTGTGAAGCTAAAAAATGAATTGAACCCTCATCGAAATCCCGCTCTGTCAGTTTGTCAAATTTCCAGCACGTCGGATGCTGCAATCCGAAATTACAGGCCTGATTGTGACTTGACTCGCCCGTTCCTTTCCGATTTTAGCTCTCAGAAAATCATTTTCAAAACTCTCTCTACTTTTTCGACCTGCCAAATTGCAGGTTTTTAGTTCAATCCCTCTAAAACCTTATTTTCCTGTTTCGACCGTAATAGTTGTTTCTAAAAAACCGCATCTGAACAGCCGGAGATGAATAACGAACTACATTTTTTTCCGATGAATATCTTTCTTTTTTAGTGTGCAACAGAATATGCAGAAGATGCCACTTGGATTCATCTAGAAAAGGAGAGAAAGGAAAAAAGGAGATATTCAGTCTTTATATTCCTACTATTGGCCCAGCTTCTTCTCTCTTTCTTTTTCTTGCATTAACTTATTTTGCAATTCAATTCATTATTGCGGACATAAAATCAGCATATATTGGATTTACACGGTGCTCCGACCCGGCAAACGAAATACACGTATATCTTCGTAAACTAGAATGCAAGAAAATAATAAAAAAACACTCCATCTCTCTTCGAAATTTTCATGTGTGTTCCCCAAAATTGTTACCTCAATACCTCCATATCCCTTACAGCCACGCCCACTGTCTATATGCGTCCCAATGTGTACAATATTATTTTGAACATTCTGAAAAGTCAGTCAGGCTGAAGTTGAAGTAAAAAAAAGAGAACCAAATTCTATTTTTTCGACTTCAAATCCACTCCAAAGTGAGTCTGTTCGAAATATATTGTGTTGTTTTGTGAGTCTTCTATTCCTTTTACTATCTCTTTTCGTTTTTCTTCTCTTTTTTACTTGCTTCGTTATCATATTCCTCAAATATTCTTAGAAAACTCTCGGTCTCCGTGTGTCCCAAAATCGTTTGTCCGGATTATGTGTGTTGTTTTTTTTGTTCTTTTTCTATCTTCCCCAGGCTTCTCGTCTTTTTCTCCATCCCAACCTCAACTTCCTCTGGTCACCAAGTCCTACTTCTACTTCTTCGTTTTTGCTTCCACCGGCTATACGGTCGAGTGAACTTTAAAGTTGAGTAACACTCATCGACAGGGTCCCCCCTTTTTTTTTCTTCTTCCTTTAAACCAATCCAATGTGAACCCTCAAATCATGTGTTGTGTCCCTTTTTTTGCTCTCCTTTGCCACTCTTTCATTTATATCTATATATTCGCGCCGTCCGTACACACAGACACACATCCGAGGGGAGGAAAGAAAGAAGGAGAGCAAGGGCTCCAGGCGCCGCCTCCTACAGAAAAGTGTTTTTTTTTTGGCTTCTGACTTCTGGCAGTGGTTTCCTGAAACAGAGAGAAGCAACATTCGGGTGTACTTTTCTGATTGTTGAGAACCATCGGAAAATATTTTTAAGTAGGGGAATCACTCATTCCTAGAGATTAGTCGTTTTCCAATCTGATCTTCCCCTCTTCATCTTCTTCATTCTTCTTTTTTCTACTTTTTTTTGAAAAAGATAAATCCCAGTCATTTTTTTCTTCCTCGTTTTTTCTGTTTTTTTTTTTTTGATTTATCGCTGTCTACTTAACTTGTTACTTCTTTATCTTCCACTTTCCATCTTTCTCCTTCTGCTCATTCTAACCAACAATTTTCAGTGTGAAAGAGATCCCGAAGAAGCTTCTGCTTCGCGTCCACTCAACATCGTTTCTCTTCTCGAACCTTCGATGCCCAATTTTACGGTATCACCGTTGCCAGCCGACACCAGTTGGAACTCTCCCTACAGTGTTCCTATCCAGGTGTGTTTCCGTCTGATTCGTCATTTTTCCGATATCATAATAATCTAATTGCTAATCGAATAAGAGCATTAGGCAAAAAAATTTTTCAACTCTAGGAATGAGCTTAAAGTCGGAAGTATTAGATATCGGAACGGAATCCGATAATCGGATGTCAAAAAAAATATGATCTTCTACTGAACATGTTTTGAATTCTTTTAGGTTATCGTATGGCTTATCATCATTGTTCTTAGTCTGGAGACTATAATCGGAAATGCAATGGTTATTGTGGCATACAGAATTGAAAGAAATATCAGTAAACAGGTATGCTAACAAATGATGAGAAGTTCTTGAAACCGGATATTGTTTCAGGTTAGCAACAGGTATATTGTATCGTTAGCGATTTCTGATTTGATCATTGGCATAGAAGGATTTCCGTTTTTCACAGTATACGTTCTAAATGGTGAGAGTTTTTAGAACGAATTATCGTATCGAATAATAATTCTTCCAGGCGAAAGATGGCCTTTGGGATGGGTAGCCTGTCAGACGTGGCTGTTTTTAGACTATACACTTTGCTTAGTGTCAATTTTAACAGTCTTACTTATCACGGCGGATAGATATCTTTCTGGTACGTCAGGCCAAAAATCTCACTTTTAAAATGATTCAAATTCAGTTTGCCACACTGCGAAGTACCTAAAGTGGCAGAGTCCGACCAAAACGCAACTTTTGATTGTCATGTCTTGGCTGCTGCCTGCAATTATCTTTGGTATCATGATCTATGGCTGGCAAGCTATGACGGGACAATCGAATAGGTAAAAAAGCCGAAAAACTTCTTCCTTCTTCTACCAACTCATTTTTCAGCATGTCCGGTACCGAATGCTCAGCGCCATTTTTGAGCAATCCATATGTCAATATGGGCATGTATGTGGCATACTATTGGACGACTTTGGTAGCCATGCTCATTCTTTATAAGGTTTTTTGCCGTCCGCTTCCGGGGCCAAGTCTCATTTTTAATTTGTGCTTTTAGGGTATTCATCAAGCAGCTAAAAATCTAGAGAAGAAAGCAACAGCGAAAGAGAGAAGACATATTGCGCTGATTCTGAGTCAACGTCTGGGAACGCAGGTGTGAAAATTTGATAGTTGGACTCTTGGCATGCATAAATATTTTATAGGTCGGTGTCTCTTTGATGCTTCAGTCCAAGGCAGAGAAGGAGAAAGCCGAGGAAGCTCAAAAAGATAGTGGATACACTAGCAACCAGGCTGGGGTGAGTTGAACATCTGAAATCAGGAATAAGAACCAGAAAACAGGAAAAAAGTTTTAATCAGATCTTTAATCTTTCAATTTTCAATTTTCACTTTTCCACATCTGACATCACTTGTTATTCTAGATTCAATTTTCTTCTAATATACATTATATTTAGCGCGTGTTAGGCAATTTTCTCTAGCAAAACAAATAATTCAGGATGCCAATAATCAACGGCGTTTCGGCTTCTCGGAGCCCGAAACTAGCCAATTCCGAGTTGATCCTAACTCGCATAACAATCTAAATGTAGAGGTAAACTCGCATGATGACTCATATTTAATCTGTTGGCGATGGAAATGATATGGCTTCTCTTCTTTATCGTATTAACCAGATTTATAATCAAAATTGATGTGCATGCTCTCAAGCTGGGAACGTATATCTTTGGAAAAAACCTGTTCAAAAACCCCATCCTGATTTTTTAACAATCAATGTTTAAACTAACAAGTCTATATACAACAATTTCAGTTTGATTAAAATTAATTGGCAGAAAAGAAGTGTAAATATTTAACATACCTTAAGTTCACGATTTTGTCTATAGATTGTACTTTTATGAATACCGCCGGAAAGAAAAAAATTGACTAGAGAGGGAACTCACTTCCATTAATTTCAGGGCTCGATGAACACCGACAATGATCAAAACCTCGGAGTCATTGAAGAAGAAAGAAGTGGATTTCTCTCTCGAAGGTAGGGGAGAGGTGTCAAAGAAATTGAAGACTGGGAAAGCGACTTATACATGTGCACTTGTCACGTTTTTACAGAGAAAGCGGCGAAAGCTACTATCCAGGACCGCATCCGACGGCTGCCAATTCTCGAAGATGTAGTGAAATGGAGAAAAGTTCACTGTTGAGTGAAAGTGAAGGAATTCCAGCTACACGACCAATTAGGTCGTATGGAAGACTTTCGTTAAGGTAGATCCTAAAGAATTTCAAAAAAACTTTGAAGTTTTATGGTTCAGATCTCGATATAGTGGGTCTGGCAGTATAACGACTACACATGAGGAAGAGAAAGAACTTGAAAAAGCAGATAGTCTACAAAAACTGTTTGCCGACGATGAGCTCGGCTCAGTGCTCAATTTCAAAGATGAGAAACTCAAGAATACGGATTCTAATAATGATAGTGATACCACTTCCGTGATTTTGCAGAGAAGTCGAAAATATAAAAAGGTAGCAAAAAACAGAAAAAGTTTTCTTTGATTTTAAAGGTGGGGGGACATGAAAAAATTAATGTTCTCGAAATTCCGTTCAAAGATGCCCTCGGGGAGTTGAACTTGTGAGGGCGATGATTGAGGGTGCGGCGCCGCTACCGACTGAGCCACGCGGGCAAAGAGAAAGCGCACGCCCGATTGCATACATAAAGGCGAGGACGACAGCTGTACGCAGAGTAACATTAAGCGTTGTACACCGTGACGGTAGAATGCATACTCTAGCTACAAAAAAAACTACGAAAAAACTCCTGTCCCCCCACCTTTAAAATTTTCAGAATAAGCGACCACGATCCAGTCGACGATCGGAGCATTCGACGCCAGGTCGAATTGCAAAGGTGAAGCAGACTGAAGCGGCGGCAGCACAGTTGATCGAAGAGCCTGTACAGGTGAGAATTTGGGGCAGTATGGATTTTCCGGGTTTTCGAGAAAAAAACGAGATTCTGCTGTCAGAAAATGTCATTTAAAAGTACGAGAGTCCACAATTTAGAAGATTACAAAATTCTCATATACAGACAGTTTAGAATGTGGAAAACATTTGACATTTGTAGATTTACAGAATTAATGCGATTGAGTTTTCCAAAAAACATATGTTGTGGACACTCTTCACTTGAATTTTAAGCTAAATTATCTCAATTCATTCGAGAGATAACAGAAATTTGTCAACAGATAAAATGTTTGCCATAATATCACCAACATTTTATCCGTTGACTCATTATGTATACCTCTCATAGAAATTGAGATAATTGATCTCAAAGTGCAAGTATTGGGTGGTTTTCCATCAGAATGTTAACGCTAATCGTCATTATTCAACAAATATGCATCTGATAACTCTGAAGTCTTGATTAAGGAACACAGAGGCCAAATATTTCAAACTTAATTTTATACATCATTTTATTTCTGTTTATAAGTTCAGTCCTTGCTTTTTTTAGGAAGACGACCAGCCGGAGACTATTGAAGTGAAACGAACCGACCGATGGGTCGTTTCGATGAAAAAGAGAATTGCACGAGCGTTAATCCGTCGACGAAGTACCAGAAAAGAACGAGGAAGTAGCAGCAACAGCGAGTACGTTTCTCTCATTTATCATTTTTCAGTGGCATTTTGTGCTGAAATTCATGGCAGATATTTAAAAAATAGACATCACATATGTAAACTTCTCCTATTTATTCTAAAAAAGTTCCATCGAATATTAGTCAGAAATATAATGTGCAACGGTGTTGTGAAATTATAAAGAACAAACTTCTATTATTCACATTCGGGGTTCCATCAATTCATCACAAAACTTCTATTTTCCTGTAATCAAGCATGATCAATCACTTTTGTCCTCTTTCTTTCAGTGACTCTTCCTCTGAAGTCGAAGGCGAGGAGAAGCCGGAAAACCGTAACAACAGCCTCAAGGTCCCTCAGCTCACTGTGAACAATAACGCTGGTGGAGGTGAAACATCTGCACAGCCAGAACGTGACCGTCTTGCACCACCCAACAAGACGGATACGTTCTTAAGCGCTTCTGGGTAGGTTTCGAATTGAGTGAAATGTGAAACACGGCATGTCCAAAATCAATACTTCTTTTATTTTTTTAGCACCTACACATACACACTTTCAAATGTGTTTGATGATTTCACTAGAACTATTTTCACCTTTGTTTGGTAGTTGTGTGTTGGACTGATTAATTTATAGAGTCTCCAGAAAAATTTCGACGATTTCTACGGTCATCACTCGCGAGAAAGTGATCTCATCCATCTTTGCACCAATCGCTGTGTTTAATCGGGGAAGAAAACAAACGAAAGCGGAGAAAAGAGCGCATAAAGCTTTCAGGTATCCCTCCATTTTCTAAAAACTCGAAAATTTTTGAATTTTCAGAACTATCACATTCATCGTGGGTTTCTTTGCAATTTTATGGTCCCCATACTACATTATGGTTTGTGATCTTTTGTCACAGAATTGAAAATTAATTACAATGAAAATTTGCAGGCAACAGTGTATGGATTCTGCAAAGGAGAATGCATTCCATCTTTCCTCTACACCTTGTCATATTATATGTGCTATTTGAATAGTAGTGGAAATCCGTTTGCCTATGCTCTTGCGAATCGTCAATTCCGATCGGCATTTATGAGAATGTTCCGTGGAAACTTTAACAAAGTCGCTTAAATTATTTTTTTTTTTCGAAAAATCACTCCTTTTTTGCATTACTTAACTTTTTTCCCTTCAAAACCATCAACTAGCGGGTTGCGCCTGACTACTTTTCTCAAAAAATTTTAACTTTGACGAATGGGCTTTTTGTAGAAATATTGAAATGATGTATTATAAAACTGACAAATATTAATAAATATATGATTTGAAAAAAAAGAAAGCAATCGAATCGGTTTGAAAATTTCGAAACATTAATAAAGGAAATCCTCCTCATTCTCGAGTCATTAGTCAAGGGAGTGGTAACCATTGTCGTCTGGCGCAGTTATGTAGAAGATTCGCATTTCTGTTGCGTTGGGGTTCATTCTTTGTCTGAAAAAATTTGTTATTCAAATGCATTCAGTGAATATACCCTCACCTATGGATACTGATGTGTTCGGCAACTGCAATTAAAAACATGTAGAAAAAATATCCGAATGAAGTGCTGGATTGAGTAAGCGCAAAAAAGCCATACCATTGGATAGCACTTGCGATCTCTTTTGGGGCCAGAAAGTACTTATCTAACAGTACTGAAAAGTGATATTTTTTATATAGCGGGTAGTCTACCTCATACCTTGATGAAGCCAAAACCGCGCCGAACGGAACAGGATGTTAGTGTCAAGAATCAACTTCACTGATGCTCCAATAAAGAAAAGAAAAAGACCAAAAATGAAAACTCCAGCTTCATAGATAGAGAAATTAGTTTGATTGATATCACAGAAGCAAAGAGGAGTTGAAATTAGAATGTTGTAAATTACTTTAGAACATAGTTCAGAGACGTGAATATATCGTTTTCCCATGTATTCTTCGTAATAGTTGAATTCAAACTTGAAAAATAGCAAAAATCTGTAATGGGAATTTTTTCGAATGACCAACGTTCAACCAACTTACGAAAATTGACTGTACAAAAAAAGAAAAATAGGTGCCATATTTAACTTATGAGAAAACAGGTAGATAAAAGACGCAAAGAGAAAAACAACAGGAAACGTTAATTTTTTTGAGACACGGAATTTCGACACACGAACGGCATACTTTTCATGTGGACCAACTTTTGGGAATGATACAGGAAAGTCAGTCGCCATCTTGGAAAAAATATAAACACTTCCGAACATCATGTAAAGAACCAAGAAAATAGGAGGCGAGGCAGTTTGCGAATAATAAGGTGATCTTCCTACAACTGTTTGGTTTGTTGCATCCATGTATTTTGCCATAGCTACTCGAAAAACAATGGAAAGACGCGAACCAAAGTAAAATTATCAAAATGTGGGAGAAATGAGAGTCTCGAGCTCTTTTTATATGGGTAATCCAGATAGTAGAGAGGACAAGATTCAGAGACTTAGAAACTCCCAAATGTATTAATTAGTGCGATTCGAGGAGCTGCCTGCGTTAAAAACAATGCTAACGAGTTTTGTGGAAAATAAACGTCACGAATAAATTGGAATAAAAATTATAAACAACTTTTTTAGAAAATGAAATGGGGGGGGGGGTGGATTTCAAACATATGAGGTGCTGGGACAGGCCGCAGTTTATGAATTAGTTTGGGTAGAAATAATTTTTCTCGAAAAGCCCTTCCAGGTAACGTAAATTAGAAAATAAGGAGCTAGGGAAGATTCATACAACCCTATGTCTCTACTATTTACCTGTTCGGAAGAACCACATTACTCGTCAAATCATTTTTTGGCGCGAATTTTGTTTCAGGTTAAGTGTCAGGAGGTAATAAACTCTTCAAGCTCGTAACCTTCAGCACCTACATAGTATTGTTCTAATTGTGTGAGGAAAAAGTTCTCTAATTTATTCATTCATTTTTTCACAATTCTGGTAATGAGTGTTACTAGACGCGAATTCTGGTGAATCAGAAAGTAGAGAGCAAGATTTCAAATGATCGAAAACTCCCAAAAGTATTAATTAGTGAGGTTACAAAAACTTCTACCCTCAAGAATGAAATTGTCGTCAGTTAGTTGGAAAATATCCAAAAGATCACGAAATGGCGAAGGTAGTCCAAGTAGAGATCCAAGTAGAAAGAGAAATTTATGAGTGAACTATTACAGAAAAGTGAATTTTGTAAACCGTTAACAAAACAATAATACTCAAAGATCGATCAAATTTCAGATCACAACAAAACCAGTGTTCCATACGAATTAATTGACGACAACACGACCTTGATGGATGCGAGCATCACTGAATTCCTCTAGCAACGCGCTTCGTCCGCCGACCGCATTTGGAACTACTTCAGTCATATTCCTATAAGAAAAATAATGTTTTTCTTGGTTCGAAGTTTGATAGCTTACTTGTGAATCCTGATTGCACGAATTGTCAGAATTACGGAAATGACGCATGAATAACAGTAGAAAACTTTGTTTCCACTCAAAAATGCTAACCCTATGTGCTGGATGATACAAGCCCGATGAGGAGTGCAGAGAACTTTTTGGTTTAGTGTCATATCTGAAAAAAAAACAAATCCACCAAAAACTTGGAAAAAAATACCTGTATTTCTTTGGAAGAGGCGATCCGTCAACAGAATGTTTGAAATATGATTTTGCTCATCGAAATCGGTTTTTGCAACAAAACCTCCGATGAACAATCCCAATCCAAATGTCATTACAATAAAGGCATCAATAGTGTACTCGGTTGGTTCTTCCATCCACAGGGCTAGCACAAAAGTTATGTGCATGGCCTCATGCCAGAGATTTCGTAACATACTGAGGGAAAATTCGGTGGAAGTTTCGAAAGGGGGTGTTGGTGGGTAGTGATAATCGCTGAAAACAAAACATTATACTCAACCAGTAGTTTTGTCTAGTAGTTTTGAATTTTTCTACAAATACTCTTATTGATCTCCGCCCTACACTTACTCTTTGAGCTGAATTATTTCAACATCTATAAGAAATGTCAGGTATCTTCCAAAAATGTTTTTGATATTATGGGAAAATATGTTTTCAATTAACATATTCATGAAGTCTCTCATAGGTATCAAAAAAAGTTCAGCTCGAATCGAATGTAAACAATGATTTTCTATTAAAGATAGATTTAAAAAAAACAAGTTGCTATATAATCCCTTTTTCTAGAACGCAAACTCACTTTATCCACATGGTGATCCACAGTCCAAGAATAGTGATCTGGCCTCGGATTGTTTTCACAGGTACTAGAATGCAGATAGGAAGCCAAATTTTCAAAATAACAGAACATTTAGGAATATATCGCTTTACTTGTTTTCCAATTGTAAGGACTGGTGAGTTGAAGTCTAGTTCGTACGGAGTGATATTCGGGTTACAGCGGAATTTCCACATTCCGAGAAGGACGACAATAACCGTCAGAACGATATACAACATCTGTTAAAGGTATACTTGTTCGAAAAATAAATCAATAATGATTCATGCAAAAGGAAAAGAAAAAGAAAGTGAATGGTTCGTTTGATCGTTCGTTTGCACTCCGTCGCTCCCACGTTTTATAATTCGTTGAGAGAGTGCATCGGGGGGTTGCTACGTGCTCTATTTTGCATACTGGTCAAACAAAAAATGCTACCTACATAGATTTGTGGGTTGTGAGATCATTTGTGTTTGCCCACAATGTTTTGAATATCTTAAACACTCGAAATTAGTACTAAAGTAATCTAGCATGAGGGAAGACGAGGAAAAGTTTTTGCATGAACAAAAATAATTAAAAAATCACTATCTCCATTCTCTCGATCTGAAGTTAAAAGTGAGAATAACGGGCAAATTCAAAGAAGGTAAGAAGACAGAGAAAGGCGCCCGCGGCCCGTTCCCTGGTTGTGCGTTTTGCGAAACCGGTGCAAGGAATATAGTGCGGAGGGTGCAGCGAGTTTAGCCTTTGCAAAGGACATGTGACTAATAAACCCATGCTTTGGCAAAAGAAGAAAGTTCTCTCTGCTCACGGGTATTTTTTTTCAAATTTGAGATTTTTGATTTGAAGGGCCATGAATTTATATCCTGGATTAATAAGAGAGTTGGATTTGTCATAAACTCGAGAGGCGTTATTGAATTCTTCCTCCCGCTGCCATCGTTGTGCCTTTTTCCAAAATCACCGAGTGGGCTCGTGGAGGGAGATTACGGAGCTTCATGTGCCATTTATAATTTTTGAATTAAATAAATTACGAATCACAAATATAATAAAAACAGAAACAAGACAAAGAAAGTTTATGAAAAACAGACCGATTAATGAGATCATGAATCCAAACATGGCGAACCACGGTTTTTTCCCATTTTGATGTCAGTGCCATGTCTAAAACTTTGTAAAAATTTTGAGCTGATTTCAGTTGATGGTTTTTGTCATTTTCGGAAAAAATATATTTTCGTCGGTGATTTCGCTCACTGTAAACAGAAAACATCCAGTAAACACTTAAAATTCCAGACGCTGCTGAACGAACCATTCACGATAAAGCCCCCGAAATCCTACTTCGAAGATAAGACAACAAATTATTTATATTTCGTTAAACTCAAGAGAAAAAACAAATATTAAATTTTAGAAGGTTTGAAACGAGCTGCTGAGAAGAACGAAACGTCAACAGTCGTCTTTTTGCCAGCTGCCATCTCAGCTAGAGCTTTTCCGATTCCTGGAGCAACTTTGAATCCAGATCCAGATCCGCAACCTCCGACCAAAATGTTCGGATTCTTGGATGGAATTGGTCCAACGATATAGTGATCGTCGGGTGAGTTCTAGAAATTGTTAAATATTTGAAGCGATTGATATTTCATTCAATTTACCGTATAAATGCATTTGTCAACTCTAACTGGAGCTGAACCGTCAATCACTGGCATGTACTTCTGAATGAATTTCGCTGGAAGGTCAATGCAACGCTGAGACCGCTTCTCCGGATGTTGCAAGTCTTTGGTGAGGGCATCGCCATAGTGATAGCAAAACTGAAAAATCTTATTGAGAATAAATTCTGTATCTGGACCTTACCTTGATGGCTCCTGGATAGTCAGTATCCGGCAGAGAGTAGTGGAAAACTTTCAGGTCCATCTCTTGAGCAATCACAACTGGATAGTGATCTTCGTTAAGCAAAAAACTATCTGAATTGTCTTTGGCTTTCCAGTAGCACACAGAAATGCTGATTGGCTATAAAAGTTTTGTGAATAACAGAATTCAGAAAATTCTTACACACCTCAATATTGAACTTTACGTCTGGAAGGAACTTCGTGATCCAGCATCCAACGGTAAAAACGATTTTCTTTGTTGTGTATTTGGCTTTGTTGGTGACCACAGACAAATTGTCGCCTACTTCGGTGTGGGAGAGAACAGTTTCACGATCATGAAGAATTCCACCCATCCTTTTGAATTCATCCTACAAGCACAGGTATAAAATTTCAATATTCAAAGCTACAAAGCATACTCTAAAAGCGTTGAGCCACTTATCAGCATAAATGACACCTCCCATTGGGTCAATCAAAGCATTCCACTCATCGTTGAGGTTAAATTGAGGGTATCGTTTCTCTACATCGGATCCTTTCACAACTTCGTGTTCGATGTTTTTCGACTTTAGGTTATTGTGAATCTTCTCTACTTCGTTTCCAGTAGACACCCAAAGTAGACCAGTTTTTCTGAAAAATAAATTTTTGAATACCTTCCTATCGTAAAACTCTAACTTCCACAATTTTTCGCCACGAATTCTTTCCAGCTCGAAGATTTGACTGTATGAATCTCCCACAAGATCCACATATTCGACCTCAGTATGAGCATAACGAGTGATTCTACTTTTTCCATGGGAGCTTCCATTTCCATGGCCGAGATCAAACTGCAAATTTTATTCGATGTCAAGTTTATAATCAGAATAGAACTCAACCTGCTCCAGAAGCAATGTTTTCAGTCCAAGCTTTTTGCAATTGTAGGCAGTGCAGGATCCAAAAATACCAGCTCCCACAACAATAACATCGTAATCCGTTGTCATTTTTAGTTGGAGGTAACCGTCACTAGATGGAGAAGGAAATAAAATAACAGAGAGAGAAATGACCGGTCTGGTCTTATCACTGTTTGATTTTGATAACGATAATAATCGGAGGAAGATCAGAAAATTTGTGACAATCGATACTATCAACCGAAAATATCAGTTTGCGATGTGTCTTGTGACTTTGGTTTTTTGGAATTTTCAAGTATTTTGTAGCTTTCCGTGACTTTGAAGGCAGTAAAAAGTTTCCGCCGAGAATTGATAAGACACTCGAAACAAAAGAGCTTACGTTTGGTGGTATGATTTTCATCTGAGTTCAACGTGGTCAACTGAGGGCACAGAACACGTAGACCCAGATTAAAACTGGGAAGAAAATGTTGAAAATCATTCTGACCAAACTTATTTATTCAAAATTTCGAATTTTAAACTGATTCTCCAAATCGACTAGGAGAAAAGAACGAAACTTCCACAGTTGTTGGTTTTCCAGCTGCCATCTCTGCAAGAGCTCTTCCAATGCCTGGTGCAGTTTTGAATCCCGATCCTGATCCACATCCGCCAACAAGAATGTCGGGGTTTTTAGAAGAGACTGGTCCAATTAGGTAGTGATGGTCGGGAGAATTCTATTAGAAAATTTTCTTTTAATAGGTCAAATCTGAACTGACTGTATATTTGCACTGGTCCACTTTGAACGGTTTTGCACTGTCTACCACTGGAATATGATTCGAAATGAAGTTACCAGGAAGTTCAATGAAGCTTTTATTGTTTCTCCTAGGATGGCTCAAATCTCCCATAAGTTCGTCGCCATCATCCAAGACAAGCTTAAAATTCTTTATGGTTACTTTTTTGAACCCAATTTTTTTCAACTACCTTTATTGCTCCTGGATAGTCAGTGTCCGGCAATGCAAAATAAAACTCTTTCTTATCGTGATTTTTTGCGATCAACAATGGAAAATTGTTTTCATCAAGAAGATGGCTGTCGCATTCCTCTTTGGCTCTCCAATAACAAACTGCCAAGCTGATAGGCTAAAAAGTCGATATTCTCAATATATTTGAAAATATCCTCACTTTTATTTTGAAATTCACATTTGGAAAGAATTTTGTAATCCAGCAGCCGACTGTGAAAATCAACTTCTTAGTAGTATAACTTTCATTTTTAGTTTTAATAGCTAATGGAGAAGTTGTGTCTTCTGTGTGAGAAATCAAGGGTTCGTTTTCTCGAATAGTTCCGCCCAGATTCCTGAACTCTTCCTAAAAACTGGCGAAGTTAAAGAAAAAGGTGCTCTCATGAATACCTGAAAAGCTTTCAACCATTTGTTGGCATAGATGACTCCTCCCATTGGATCTATGAGTCCCGTCCATTTTTCATCGAATTTGAACTGTGGATATCTTTCAGAAATCTAAAATTTTGATGTTAAAATGAATCACCTAATGAATCATTTACCTGGCTCCCAGTGATAACTTCATGCTCAATGTGGTGCTTTTTCAAATGACCTGATATGGTGTGTACTTGATTACCAGTAGCCGCCCATAACAAACCTAACTTGCTGAAATCGAAAGTATAATAATGAAAACTGGTTTTTTCCACTGACTTCCATAGTTTCTCTTTTCGTTTCTCCTCTAACTCTGCAATCTGGTTGTAGGAGTCCCCAACAAGTGGCACGTATTCCGGATCTGTGTGAGCATACCGAGTGATTCTACTTTTTCCATGTGAACTTCCATTTGCGTGACCAATGTTGAACTAAAAGTTTGAAATACTGAGAAGAATATAACAAAGAGACTAACCTGCTCAAGGAGCAAAGTACGCAGCCCTAGACGTTGACAGTGATAAGCAGTGCATGATCCAAAAATGCCAGCACCTACGACAACAACGTCGTAGTGTTTTGGCATTTTTCAGATTTCTGGAAAAATAGAATGTTTAAAAGAAACTTGGAAGCATTTAAGTAGTATTGCGAAATCCAACTCAAAAATGAGAAAAATTAAATACTGGAGTTTCTTTTGCCAACTATTTTTTTTTCAATTTGAACACAGATCTGTCCAATATTGTGCAATAAAAACAAATCAATAGCAATGTAAGAAAAGTTGCCCACACGTCTATCTCTCTTTGTTCTCCCTTCTATTTATATGATGTCTTCGCAGTTTGACCTCTAGATGTAAACAACAGAGATAATAGAAAGATCAAGATTCACTCTTGCTTTTTGTAGTTTGTAGTCAGGATTCAACTTTTTTCTATTTAAAAAATGTGTTGGAATTCCAAGGAAATCTCTACGTTTTGAAACCCAGACTATGAGAATTTTAGGAGAGACTGAAAAAAGCCTTGTCTAGATATTTCCGTAATTTCAGAATCCGGTGGCCAGTTTCTGTACCAATAACCTTTTTTCAAAAAAAAAAAACAATTTTTGTAGAAAATTTTCTCAACTTCTAGGACATTTCAGATCATGAAACTTGTTGTTTTTCTATGAGAATTGTATGAAACTTCATATTTCAAATATTTTCTCAAATATTTTTGAAAGTTTTTAGGTAAACACCCCACTCGAGAGGTGGAAGAATTAGAAAATTAAAACAATTTATTCGCGTCCTAGTTTCTATATTTTTGTTTCTTGAATTCACATTTCCTTCGTCTCCCGCGTGTGCCAAAATAATTTTAAACTTAACACAGGCAAAAACGGGCGATAACCATTTGGACTGTTGTAATCCGCCGGCTTTTCAGACTCTCATACGGGATCATCTCCTTTTTTTGGTCGCCATAAAAAATTGAACAAAAAATTTTGATCGTCGACCGACACGCGAACATGGACAAACACGATATTGCCACCACATTCCCCGCCAGTTCAAAATGCGCCTCTTCCCGTTACTCTTCCTATTTTATATCAGTTTTGTTGATGGATCATTAATTTCAAGAAGTTCCAGAATGAAACGGCAGATATGTGGGTTTCCGCTAATGAAATTTGTAGTTTGATTTGAGAGCATTCAGCTGTTGGCTCAGATGCTTCTACTGATGGAAATGGGGATAGTGTGATGACGGATGCATCAACTCAACATTTCAAAGTAGGGTTCCCCTAGAAAAATATTCAGTTTCAGCCAATGATTCCATTTTCAGAACCCAGATGGTTCTCTTGGAATGAACGTGACTGCTAACGGGAACTCAACGGGAACCGGTTCCACAAACATTGAAACATCAGCTGGGGGAAACGTTGGAGATACAAGTGCCGTCAAACTCTGAGTCAACGAATCAATAACCAAATTTTTAGGCGTTGACAACGTGGCAAATGTTATGTCGGTCGGCGATATTTCTAAATCCTACTCGGACATTTTCGCAGCTGTAGACGGCGAGAAAATAACTTCGAATGTGATGCAACAGGTTGGAATTCTGTTAGGGAAATTGGTTTAATAAAGTTTTATTAGGGAAGAGTGGCGGGACAAGGAGCAACATTGTCAAATGTGAATGGTGGAAGTTCTATGCAAAATCTCAATGGAGAAAATAGTATGAAGCTTTTACAAAGTCCCATGGAAAACGTTGGTTTCAGAAAATGGATTCTCGTATGGAAATGCTGGCGGAACAGGATCGATCAAAACGGAAGCTGAAGTTCAAACTCAGCAGGTAATGAGCTGGGACCAGTTGATGGCTAGAATTATGGCAGTAGCAGCATCTACTGGTTTGGGAAGCGCACAATCAAATCTGGACATGGGAACTGGTTCTGGAAATAAGAGTAAGCAAACTTTTGAGTTCTCGTCATGCGAAGTGAATTCCAGATATTACAATCAGTGGATTAGTCTCCGGATTGAACTCTAATCAAGGAACAGTGAACACTCTTGTGAAAGGAAACGGAATAATTAATGGAACTGACCAGCAAATTGTTGGAACTATGTATGGAATGTCATCAGGAAAAGGAAATTCCACTTTGGTTGGGGCTAGCTCCATTGTTAGTAACCAGTCTGACAGTCTTGGAGGTACATTTTTTTTTTCTGAATCAGGACCTCTGACCTGAAAAGTTATTCGTTCCAGAAATCCAAGCATTCGGAAACTCCAATGCGTTTTCCAGTGGTAACACTTCAGTGAATCTGATGTCCAACACTAATATTGAAGGAGAGGTGAGAAAAACTTACTGTACCCGGCTTATTTGGTTTTCAGGGTGGCCTTGGAGTAGTGCATATCAGCGGAAAAGGGCAAGGAAAGGATAACAACATTTTGGCAAGTAATGGATTGAAGTTTGTGAACTCTAACAATGATGCAGGTTTTGATGAATGTGGTTAGGCAGTTTTGAGGAATCTGATTTTCAGCATTTATGGGAACTGGAAACATTAAAGGAAGTGGAACTGATGAAAATTCGAAAGCTTCTCAGACCGTAGAGACTGCAGTAGATCCGAGTGGAATTGTCAAGTAAGTTGTATACATTTTACAGATCCTCATATCTGGAATCTTTTAGAATCATTGCACAAAGTGATGGTCAATCAATTTCCCATGACGGCAAAAATTCATCGCTCTCTTTCAGTGACAACGGATTAGTAGGAGGATGGCGGAACTCTAGTTTTGGTAGAAATCATTAAAAATTTGTCTCATTAAAGAGTTCTAGGTGGATACGCAAATGGTGTTGGAGCTGCAAGTGGAAAAGATTCAAATGTAACAGGCCAAGGATTCGTGGAAATGGACGGGGATTCTATGAATGGAAATTCGTCTATGCAGGCATATGGTACCGGAACTGGGCCCATACTAGCAGATACCAGAGCAGTACTCAATGTTGAAAAGGACGGAGTTCAGAGAAGTGAGTCTATGGAATAATACTCGATTAGTTTTGTGCTTTCAGATGGAACAGTTAACGGAATTGCTTCTGCCGATGGAAACAACACTCATGTTAACAGCTTATCAATGATTAGTAATATTAATGGTAATATTTTCAAGCTTTAAAACTAAAAGACTAGTTCGCTTCCAGGTTTTGAAACTGTGAACAACTACCAAAAAGTTGCATCATCTGGAGCCGGATCTTCAAGTGTTTCCGCATCGAGTTGGACTATTTTCAAGAGAAAGAAGCGTTTTTCTGTGTTGAATGACATTTTGAACAAATGAACTAGTTTTGAATGCCCGATTTTGTGTTATGGAAATGAAGTTAAACTTTGAAATCAAGAGTTTATTTGGAACTATTTACAAGAAAAATGTACAAAGTAAAATCACATAATGGACAATTTTAGCAGTTAGTTAACTTTGGTTGCTTAAAAAATCGTATTTGCAAGCTATTTCAAAACAACGTGTCAAAAATCGTGCCCGAGATAACTTAGAGGCCAGAGGAAATTTTATAATTTCAAAGTTGACATGGATTCTTAGGTTTACCCGGGACGTTTTCCGGATAGTTTCTTTGAAATAGCGTGTATTTGATCTGATTCAAGTCGACACTATGCGTTCACTTTGAGCTCGATTATCTTGATTCCTGTGAGAGATATCATACATTTGTTAACTAATAAATGGTTTGTCATGTTACCACCAATATTTTACAACTTGAGAGATTTCTGATATCTCATATGGGAACCGAGATAATTGAGCTCGAAGTGCACCTACAGAGTGGGCTTCTATCAGAGAAATGAGGGTACAGGGTGTGGCAAAAGTACGTGTGCATAACTTTGAAGCAAAAAAATCCATATTGTCATTTGCCATACAGGGCCGAAACAACTTGAAGTTGATACTCAAAGACATTTTACATATATCTTTTTGAAAAAATCCATGACCCATTCATAAGTTACAACCGTTTGAATTCACAACCTCAGAATTTCTACTCTTATTTGGACTGTCTTTTTTTTGGGTTTCCGAGTAGGTTGTAAGTGAACTTAAAAAGAACATTTTTTAAGCTGCTCGAAAGTGTAAGCTGCTCGAAAGTGGCCAAAATTAAGTTTCCGCTTCTATATCGCTCTGGGTAAGGGGCCAGCTTGATGAGCCAAAATATTGTTCAAATCCTTATCTGACACTCTATTTCACAACACAATTTTTACAACACTAGCTAAGCATTAAAGCTTTCGACCGAATGAACTCATATTTCAAGGTAATGCTGGCACGCAACTTCTTTTACTTTTATTCGAGCATGAGTTTAGACCGAACAGAAACTAGTAATAGTGTTCAAACTATGTTACAATAATGAAAATGAATTGTAGTTTTCGAGAAACATGCTACTTCTTCCATTTCAATCTGTACTTACTATTCAGACCTGGTTTTCCGCTGACCGTTCAAAATTTGGAAAGCATAATTTTTTCTTTTGGGATGAGATAGATATTTTGATAAGCTTTTTATACCCTATCGTAAAATATAGTTTTCCTAATGCTAGGAAAATTCCTCTTCACCTTCTGCCGCTTTGAACAGTTTTGCTGTCAAAACACAGATTCATCAAACTGCCTATGCAAGTTTGAACGCCTCCTGTTTCATTGATTAGCAAATAATACAGTCTCATATTTCATGCACGTTATGAACAGGACTCATAGTTTTTAGAAATCAAAGTTTCAAAGTCTCAGCATAACCAGTAAGAGAGGTAGAAACGAGTAAATTTGAAAAAAGCTTCGTGCCTCAAGCATTACGTAATCAACCACTCTTCCGATCCTAGCGGGAAAACTAAGAGAGATAATTTTAAAAACCAAAGTTATTGGAAAATTTCAGCGTTGAAATAATCTACCTGCAGTTTCAGATTTTTCGATTACTTAGAAGAAAGTTACATGGACTTGTTTATGCACACGTACTTTTGCCGTATATTAAATTTTTCCATATGAGTCTCAGGTTTACAAGAAAAGTTTTAATTTTGTAGTTCACAACTTTTTCAAATTCATCCATATGACATACATTTACTGCTTGAAACCAATAAAATACCAAAACATCCAGAAACAGCGCGGAAATCGGAATTTTGGCACTTTCAAGCTGTTCATCTCATATGGATGAATTTCGTCAAAAAAGCTGTGAATTACAAAATTGAAGTTTTGTTTGGTTTAATAGACCTGACAATTTTCTGTCTCATTCAATTGCTTATGATTATTAGAAGTCGAAAGTTGCCCGTTTTGAATGAAAAAAGGCAAAATTGATGAATTTTTGAGCGGTACTGTAGAGTGGGATTTTGGATGAGAAAAAAAAGAGGCAAAATTCAAATGATAATGAGCAATTTGGTTGCAATTTTCGGGTAAAAATTTGTTAGAAGTGAATGACTAGTTATCTTCAACGCTTGCAAAAAATTTTGCAATATCTTGTTGCGATGGAGCGTTTCGGATCTCTTGCACAAAGTAATCCTCCAAATCGCGCATGTGTTTCACAACAACATAGTAAATGGTGTAATCAACCATCAACACGTTTCTCAACATCTCCACTTGAATCACCGTTCCCTTCTCGAGATCACTAAAAAATTTTAGATTTGTTTTTGGTGATTCATATCTCCCCTTACTCTGGCTGCAGAACAGTAGACTGTAAGGGACTGTTTGGAGCAACCTGGTTGAACAGTTTTTCAATAGGGCATCCGTTGCAATTGAATCTCAAATAGCGGCAAGCTGTCAGCTAAAAATATATTTTCAATAGATAAATGACACCTGCATAAAAATTACCATGAACTCATCAGCTACAGGATTCCATTTCCCAATGCGCATGAACACAAGCGATCGAAAAGCTTCGAGATCCTTCGCGAGCTCTTCAGCGCTTGCAACCAAGTTTCCAGAGTTGAGAGTATGTTGGGAAAGCCAGTTTTTAATTTGTTCTTGGTAATTGTTTGTTCCATCGGGATCTTGCTCTAGTTTGATTGCTCCGTTGAACCATGTGAGCAGGCGATGTGGAGGCCGTGTCCACATATGGTTGTGTTCGATTCTCAGCTTGGAGTTGAAATTTCTCTGGAAAATATTTTTATCAGATGAGCTGACAGTTTTAAATGTAACATGTTTTGACTTTTTTCTGTGACAGGTAGTTTGCCAACTTTGAAGTTTAAATTGAAATTTTTTCGATTCAACTGTTTCTATTAGAAGGATCCTTCAATTACAAGGGTCCTCTATTTTCCAGACATTTTTATCAAAATATTTCATCGGAAAGTTTTTTTCAGGACTCCAAAGTTGATTAATTTTTATTTTAAAAAGTCAAAATATAACATCCCTCAATACCATACTGCAGTTTTGAATTTGCGTATTTTTCAACAATACACTGTTTCTAGTTTCACGAATTCCAATTCACAAAAAAGTTTCTCACCTTGACTTTGATAAGCTTGAAAGCGCTTCCCCTTGATGGAATAGTTTTCTCACGAGATCCGAAGGCTCTAGTCCGATAGCGTTTGACGTCTTCCGCATTTCTCGCGTCTTTGCTCGCGGCAATAAGATATTGCTTGATCCAATCAAACGACTGTAGAGTAGAATACGGATACAAGTTGACACGAACGTTACGATAGTGGTCCTTCCACATCTGATATCCAGGAACTTCTTTGAAACTCTCCGGGATGTCAAGGAGTTGCTGGAAAAAACATTTTTTTAATGAAACATTGTCAAAGTAACCTTACCCATTCACAGTTTCTGTGATACAAGTCCATATGCGCTATCATTTCTGCAAAAAAAAAAACAAAAAAAAACAAATGATATTATTGATTTGGAAAAAAACGAATGTGTCAGGAAACGAATGTGTCACAAATTTCGAAATAATATGGAATTGCGCATTCGTTCTCCCGAGTAATAACAACAAATGGGACCGCTCGGTAACACAGATGGTCTATGTCTGGTTCAATATGAAATCATACTTTCGCCATGAAAAATGTTTCACGTAAACAAGAAGAAACTAATATTTTTTGCGTTCCATTCCCAGCTGTGGCTTTGAAACAAGAAATTCAGGAAGAGCGCGGTATTGAATAAATGTCTACATATTGTACTCTCCGACACTATCAAATTTGTTGTAGATAACCCTTTAGTTGCATTTTAAACGAATTTAAGTCAATTTCTGAAATAGGTTTCAAAAAGCTGCAGTTTCAAAAGTGACTGTGGTAGAATGCCATTTTATCAGTTGACAAGTCCTCGATATCATTCACAGCAACCGAGATAATTGAACAGTAATTTTCAGGCTAGCGTTTTGTTAGAACACTCCTGTTATTTTTAAATAGCGTTTTTATTTGTCGAATTTTTCGATTTTATGAAAAAAGAAACGGGAATGAGCACCCAAGCAAAGGAAAACCCGATGCAATATCCTATTGGAAAACATCTAAAAATTTTATGACTCATCTCCAAGGAAACTATACGGACTTGCTAGGAAGAACAGCTCCTTTTTTCTCACATGTATGTACTCGGTTTTATTTTTGGAGCGGGGGCCTTTTTGGGTTGAAAAGGTCTCAGAAGTTGAAGATTTGATGGAGTGATACGAAAATATTGATTTGAAGTGGAAGATATAATTCCATAACACGATTTTTTATTGTTTGAAATTATGGATTTCCTCATCGGATTCGAGAAATTATGAGTCAGAAAAAATCAAAGAATTGAGAAATTGTATGGGAAAAAACAATGAATTGGGCAAAATGAGAGGATAAAAGTCATGGGCTAGGGAAATTTTGAAAAAAAAGAACAATTTCAGAAATGATTTGTCTTTGCTCGTTTTGATCCGCCGCTCGTCCTAGTTGTTCCTCTCTGAAATTCGATAGCAGTTAAAACACAACAAACTCTACAAAACAGTATAACCTTCTGAAATAGGATTCTCTTCAATGTTTGCTGGAAGAGGTGGATTGACTAGAACAAAAAGGGAATTTGGGCTGTGCGAAAATGCTCCCCCATCGACCAAACGTCGAGGGAATCCCATACGGGTGCTGAATATTCGAAAAATATTCTGGCAGTTGTTGAGTCCTGGAGGGGCCAGCATAAGACGAAGATTATCTAGCTTGATGCCGGGTGTATTTCGAGGGAGCCTCATACGGTTGTTGAATATTTGAAAAATATTCGGGCGGCCATATGAGTTGCCTCCTGATAGGGGCAACATGGGTGGAGGAATCTCCACGTTGGCGTTGGGCGGATTCACGATTCCTGAATTGTCGACGTCCGGATTCGGAGTATTAGGGGTATTGGAATCTGGAAAACTCAGTTATCGAGCTTTCAAATAATATCAAAATACATACTAATTGTTGGAGAGAGTGATGATGAGCCAGCTGGGTTCACAACCAAGTTGTCGTCTACCGGAATCGGCGTGCAAACTCTGGTAGAACAATTGGTATCTGGAGAAATAAGTTATTAAGTGTTAAAATGGTTTTGAAATGCATACAAAAAGAAATAGGCAACGGAGAGGATGAAGACGAGTCAGCTGGGTACACGATTCCCAAATTGTCGACATCTGGATGGAACTCTGAAATAGTCCGAATTTGAAGAAAATACGTTTACGTTGCGAAATTTTTAAATTCGGAGTTGCGGAATTTCAGAAATATGCCCATCTTTTGGATTTCAAAATTACAAAATTACTCCAAACTTTTCGAAATCGGAATTCTAAATTTTTCTGAATATTCAAAACTTTGCACCTTTGGAATTCTCGGAAATTCAGAAACTCGAAATCGGTAGATTTTGGAATTTAGTATTTTAAAACTTGAAAAAAAAACGTTTCATTTAAAAAAGAAGCTGATTCTATTCAGAAATTTCTTGCTCGAATAATATTCCGGCCCAAATTTCATTCCGAAAAATCCTCCACTCCGGATTTTTGGGAATTTCGATTTCGCCGGTTTTTATAACAAGAATCAAATTTTAATCAATGTATTTAAGAGGTTTTCTTCTTTTCGTTGAAATAAAAAAATAAAACTATTTACCTTCCGACGGGAGAGGAGATGAATTGAAGCCACGATGGAACATTGGATTGTCTCCGTTGTCACCAGAACTCCCTGTAGATTGTTCCCTAGCAAATGGGAAAGTTTTGAAGCGAGCTCTGTAAACATGTCTAAATGTCTGAAGTTTATACTCGGGTAACAATTTTAATGAGTTGATTTGGTTTTAATAAAATCGTCTAGATAACATTCCATTTTTATTGCAGATGTTAATACCCTCGATCTGGTTTTAGGGCTCCAGCACGTTTTGTAGCGAAATGTTTCGCTGCTGAGCCGTCTCGCAGCATGGACGTTTCGCAGCCCGACGTCTCTGAAGCCGCTATTTGTTAGAACAACTTCACGTTTAAACAATATTTTTCCGGCACTTTTTTGTGTTATTTTTCATTCCTAACAGTGGATGAGAGCATTAGACACATTTTAGAAAAATAACTGAAAAATATTAGGTTGGTAAGAAAGTTTCTTTCTTTTTGGCACCGTTGTTTTTGAGTTCCGATTTCTGGTTATTAAAGTGGTGTTTCGTATTAGATTTTTTTTGTCGGAGTGCTATGTTCAGTGTCTATTAGGTTGCAGATATTTATTTTTGATCTCACTTCGTATTGGAGAAATGACGATTCTTTCGGTCCTTGCACATTCGCAACATGATTATATTTTTATTTTGATTTGGTCTTTAAACACCTGGTATTCGCAAGGACATTTTCGGTCATTGCCTACAATTTGTGTTTAGTTCAAAATATTCCGCGCCCAGGGGAGTTCAGTTTGAAAGATAGCAACGGCCTAGTGAGTCGGATTTTCATCAATTGCTGAAAACAGGGGAGGTGGATCCATTTCAAACCATTTGTAAAATGTCACAGGCATTGTCCTCTAGTCAATCAAGTTTTGTGAACGGATTGAAGTTTCTTGGCAAAGTCAAAATCTTGGTGGATTTGTACCCCGTGTTTTTCCGAACTACAATATGTTTCGCCATGTAGACATGGGTTTGTTTCATCTATCATTTCTTCGCACGTTCGATGATCTAACTACCGTATATGAGAAGTGTGTAAGTTACTCTGACAATGTGCGGAAGGGTCAGTCGATTAACAAAGAAGGGCTAGCTCGATGAGAAAAATCCGAAGTTCATTTCCAGGGCGACAATGAGAGATCACCAGTGACTAGAGGGATCAGCCAAAAATTCATGTCGCTAGGCTGAACTATTCTTTTGCAACCGCTGTGTTCTCCAGGCCTTGCCCTTTCAGACAAATAATTGTTTGGGGCTCTTGAACGTCATATAGATAGAAAAAACTTCAATCGAAAAAATGACACAAAAAAGGAGTTGGCTCGCTTTTTCAATCTCAGCCCTCTTCGTTCTAGGCCAACGGAATCAAGAAATTACCAAAGCATTGCCAGACAACTATCGATGCTCATGGACGTTACTTTCATTGATATAGCCCTATCCGCTTTAAGGAAAATCGGGTTAAAAATTTTGCCAAAAAAGGAAGAAACTTTCTTACCAACCTAATAACTCATTCATGTGATTATGTGTCTTTATGATAGTTATTAGATAAGTTGGGCTCCAAATGTGATTAACATTATTAAGAATGCGCAAAAACCTCAAGAAAAATACCAGAAAATCTATTTTTACCTGAAATTGTTTGACTTTGAACAATAGCGGCTGCGAAACGTCCCAGCTTCAGATCCCGTGACGCACTGTCATTAACAAGTCTTGTTCATGAAAGCACTATCAGAAACATCACAAATAAATCAATAAAATACAATTTGGAGGTTTGCATCAGGTGTTGAATAAAATCGATTTGATTTTTAGTTACCCTACAACCTGCCAAAATGACTTGTTAGGAGAGCAAGCGGAGGGGAAACAAGGTAGAAGAGGTGAGTGGAACGAACGCAACTGTATGTCCAAGTGCTGTCGCCGTCAATTTCCACAGCACACTAGGGGCAGCAGGAGAAGTGAGGGAACATGGGACACAAAATAATTTCCTGGAGAATGAAGAGGGTGAAAGAGAAGAGATAGGAAGGTTGGGGAGCCAGTGGCAGGAAAGACTATCCACTAGAGAACCATGGGAAATAAAAGGACTGAAAATTCCAGTATAAAAAATACACGAATGTATTTTTCAGTGGATTTTCGCGATTTTTAACATTTTCAAAATACTTAAAAAAATATTTGAGGGTGTGAAATAGACCTAGATTAAAAACTGTGCTTCATAATTTTTGAATATTCCTAGTCTTCCAGTTAATTTTTGATTTCTGAAACACACATTTTGGGGAATCAAGATTTGAATTGCAAACGTGCAGAAAATGACATTTAGAAATCGGTGAAAAGCTGACAAACTAGGAAATGAACTGGCCTAAAAACCAAGTGGAAAATATGTTTTGGTATACCTTATTAAGCGGTACTGTAAATCTGGTTCAAAAATATAATATTCGAAAACTGAGTTTGGAACATATTTCAAAAGTTCATAAGCAATGAGCGATTTTAATGAGCTGAATCTGTTTTGAAAAGAAGTGAGGTCAATCTAACATTAAAGTGTGATACCCTACGTTAAGGTCGAGTTGTGGTTGAGGTTGCAATGCAACGTGCGTAGGCCCCTAACAAGTGAGGTCGCGCAATTTTCGAAAAAGAAGATGGGCGTCAGGTATAGCTGAAGAGATGTTATTCGGGCAGAATATATTCAGGCAGAGTTTCTCACGACTACCTCTAAAGATACAGAAAAGAAAATTGATACTGGCAATCCGGTGAATAGTCAGACCACATTCTCACGATATATGAATCCTTCGTAGACAACCAGTTTCTCGCAACTCAAATGCCCCTTGCTCGCTCTCAAATTGTATGTCTTTCGATTAATTTCGACGAGGCTCAGGTTTTTCCTGATAGATGCAAGATTAAAATGGATATGTAGACCTGAGATATCTTCCTTATATATAAAACGCTGGACGTGTCTGTCGGTCCTAGTGTCCGGCTGTCCGGTTTTGGGTTTCAAATAAGAGTTAGGCCACCGCCAAAACTGAACCCACGGCCCTTTTGACAACGGCTGCACCCAGTTGCGCCATGAAAGCCACACCAGGAGAGAGAAGGGAGGGCGTACATGTTCTATCCTTTGAGAAAGAGAAAGCGAAAAGTGAGGGGTGGAGCGACAAACCAGTAAAAAATATTGAATTGCGCCGAAGGCGCAGCAGCCAGCAAACTGGTGTATGCATATAAAAACAATTTGGAACTTTAATTTATTGCCTCTGCGTTTTTCCAATTAGAAGAAAAATATATGAGCAGAGTAGAAAAAATAAAATGAAAAGTAAAAAAAAATAAGAGAGAGAGAAACGTTCCGTCGATAATATGTTTTGTTTCGAAATCAGAATTTCATTTTCATTTTGACGTCGTAGTGGATCACGTGATCCATCATCAGTTTGTTCCAGAGAATGATCTCCTTGATGCACTTTTCTTCTTCCGCTCTGTTTCTGAAAGTTTGGTTGATACAGTTTCTGAAATAGAGTTATTTTCACTCTTGGAGACTAAGAAATCGGGATTCCTCAAAAAAAATGCTGACATTTTGTTCGTTTGTTTTTGGCTATTTCGTGGTGGCCTAACTTATTCAAATAGCGTTTTCTTGCCCACTATCGTAAAATTGCCTAGAATTGATCTGATATTCCCCTGGTGTGTTTCCTAGGTCATTTTGAAGTGATGACCTAGAAAATTCAAAATGCAAATGTGAAAATTTCGGTCATAAATATTACTTGTGGTCTAATCACCCATCCTATTTTTTGCAATTCCTATTTGTATCTTACCTGAGCGCTGGATCCTCATTGCTTTTGCAGCCAACATTGAAAAATTTGCAGAGTGGGACGCGGCAGAGAAAACGGAGCTTAGCAGAAGCTCGCATCTGAAAAAAGAAAAAAACTATTTTTTCTAGTATTCGAACTACTACCATATCGATAATGGGGAGAGACGAAGGAACTCCAAGTTGCATGAAAACCAACGAGTAGAAAGTGAAGCAATCGCTCATTTCCTCCAGCAAAGTGGTCGCCGGTTTCATTTTGCTGATATCAAAAGGTTCGAGCCAGTTGGCGACGCAAGGGTGTCCGCGGAGCGCGTTAAATGGGAACGCCGATTGAACATGGAGTTGTGTTGGCATCGGCAGATCTTTCCATCCCAAGTCTGGCGCCTAAAAATAACTTATTGGAAGCACACTGAGAAATCGATTGATTACAATATTTCCGATGATGTTCTCTGCTGTTGGGTTTTGCGCATATTTGGCATAGGAAATACAAAATGTGAAATGATCAAGTGGGTTCAGAGGAATAGTCGGTGGTTGAGCGTTAACGAAAAACTGAGTCCACACGTGAAATCCGGGAATCTCGATGAAATTGACTTCAGTGTTTCTCATGATTCTCTAAAATAGTTACTGTTTTCAGTTCTGTTACTTCCTCTTAGAAAACATACCCAGTCTTTGGTATTGAAAATGCCTGGTTGGAATGGGGGCAATTGATTCTGGATCATTTGGTGGACCATAACTGGGAGATCACGAAGAGAAGGAAATGGAGGGATATCAGTATTTTTGGAGCCCATGTCGAAGCGTATAAAGTATGCCCAAGAAGCTTTGAAAAACGGAAATCAGAATTCTGATTTCGCCTCAATGATGTAGAGCGAGAGTGAGAAGAAAAAACGAATGAGAGGCTGCCTGGATTCAAATGAGTCATGGACGGTTCTCGAAAATTCGGAAAAAAAAAACAAAAAACCAATGGTCAGTTACGAAATGGTCATATTGATTCGATTAAACAATAACAACAATGGAAAAAAATAAAAACGTCTAAAAAAATCCAAACCGTATGGTTACCGTAGGTCGATATATAAGAAAAAAACTATTTGAAAGCTTATCTGATTGACAAACCTGAAGTTTTTTCCTATTTTTCAGATGGATTACGTTTAGATGTTAGCTGCACCTATTGTTTAAATAACTACCAGGCAACTTGGATAGAATGTCAAAATCTCTAAGGGATCAACTCCAACTTCAATAGCTCAGCCACGGGTAGAAAAATTGTGATTGTATAATTAGGAGGGAATGAAACTCGTAGCCTATCATACTTTTTGCTTTTTGTTTCATCCGAAGAAACTGTTCATAACACACTAAGGAAAAGAGGAAAAGAAAAGGAATGGAACGGAATGAATGAAAATTTTCGATGGAGTGATATCAGAGATGCAACGGAGAGAAAAAAGGATGAAATGAGTCAGCAAAAAGAAAGACTATTCAATTGGGGAAAGAAAACATTATGCAGATGTCTAGAGCCTTCAAAAACTATCGATCGCAAATCCACAGTTCAATAACGAAATATTTACAGGAACACAAAAATTGGGGAAAAATACAGTTTGAAAGCTAATCTGATTAACCAAATTGATAGCATGTTCGCATTGTCAGACAAGTCAGCTGCATTTATTGTTTCATAAACCAAATCCAACTTGGTTGGAGATTTTAAATCACTGATTGGCTAATTCTTAAAGGTGGTGGGACATGAAAAAATAATGTTCTCGAAATTCCGTTCAAAGATGAATTTCCGTTCCTCGAGGAGTTGAACTTGTGAGGGCGATGATTGAGGGTGCGGCGCCGCTACCGACTGAGCCACGCGGGCAAAGAGAAAGCGCACGCCCGATTGCATACATAAAGGCGAGGACGACAGCTGTACGCAGAGTGACATTTAGCGTTGTACACCGTGACGGTAGAATGCATACTCTAGCTACAAAAAAAACTACGAAAAATCTCCTGTCCCCCCACCTTTAAAACGTCTATTCCTTCCTTCGAAATTTAAGTTTTTATTCCATTATTTCATTACTTTTTTTGATTCTACTCTGCTCATTTTTGGGAAATGAGGGGCTTTGAAGGATTTCGGATATGAGAATAGACAAGGAAAATCGAAACTTTTAATGAATCATGTTTTCATGTAAGCATATGTAGTTCCCGTTGTTCAATATTATGACATTCAAAACGAGACTTCAGGATCAAATGCAATCGTTCATTCATTTACAAAAAGGCACCTATTACTCGTGAATGATCAATTAATTACGAATTTAATTATGCTTTCCGAATGGCTGCATAAGTTCTCAAAAAATGAAAATTATGCCGTTGATTGTGCTTCTTTGCCCCTCCGATTCCAAAAATTTGATTGCATTCTATCAAGTTTGGATTCTCAGCAAACTTCCAGTTCTGCTCACAAGCAGAGAAGTACGGCCATTTCAGTTGAGTCACAGATGGCACAACGGTCCTAAAATAATATATTTTTTGGTAACTTTGAGAGTTGTCGAGCTCACCATCCAGATTCCCTGACACATGTATATTTTTCATTAACATTGTTATTTCTGCGTATGAAAAGTGTATGGGTGTATTCCAATCTTAGGGATGGACTGTGAATTTTCGTGTTGTTGAAGGTGACATATGTGGAAACCGCCTGGAATACATTTTTTGTTGTTGGGAAACGTTTCTTTTTTCTGTACCAGCATCGTGTTGTTTATCGGAGTCCTCATCTCCCATACACCCGCTTCTCTTCTTGCTAGCCCGATTCCAAGTCCTCCATCCTCCCATAGCGGTTTGCATTCGGTCACAGCTTTTGGATCTTTAGGAGCATTTTGTCTTAAATATATTTTTTGATTAGCAAGGTTTGGGAGGAAAACAAACTCTACCTATTCAGCCGTTTTCTCAGCTGCAAGGAAGTTTCGAATGGAGACGCCGGTAGAATACTAGTGTAAATCATGTGCGATTCAGGGGAAATTGTGACACAGATCTGAACTCAAATCGAGGTTAGTTTTGAATTTGAACTTTGAAACAAACTCGGTCAATTTCTGGAGGCATTGAATTTGAGCCCAGTCCGTGTACGGAAGAAAGCAGAGTCACATTCATTCCAATAAGCATTGCAGAGATCACAAGAGACAAGTAAAATATGGAATAGTGAAATGTGATTGAAAAATATCTGAAATCAAATCATCCAACTCGATACCTTTTTTAAATTCTTACCTAATAAAAGATCTACAAAATTTGTGTCTATGATAAAAACTATTATGACGGCATGTGTAATGATAGACGCAAGGTATCCAACACAGCGCCGTCCAAACAAGATAAGTTATGAATGTGAGTATACACCAGAACAAATGTCCAAAAAAGTATCTGCATGAGCTCTGACACTGAAAAAACATGGATATCCCATGTGAATGGAAAACACACTCACATCAAAGTTAGCTCGGAAATCTCCGGCTCTTCTCATGAAGTCCTTCATTACTGGTTTTGGTTTTTCTACAGGTGAAGGGATGCTTCTAGGCTTCCCATTTGAAATGGGGCTAGTTGCATCTGATGAGTCGACAAGTCTCTGAAGTAGTTCATTATGGTGAGTGATCAACAAAAAAAGCTCACATCATGATGAGGTCCGATAGTTTGAATTCTTGCCCATCTGATTGGCCAAGTTTCATCGTATTCTCCAAGTCTTCCTCCATTTGATTTACTGCTGCAAAAAAACTTTCTTTGAATTACAGGTCATTAAGATGTGCGAAAACATATTTCTCACTCCATTTTCGGTCATTTGGACTATATCCAGGATTCTGGAGCTTGGCTGTCAAGTTTCCAACCACTATGAACATCTCGGAGGGTGTAGAGATTGAAAATGTTACATTCACAGAATTTGTTGAACGTTCCAAATTATTAAACTATTTGTCGACTTCTAAAAGACACTAAAAGACGCATTTTTTACGTTGTCCGTTCAAAAACAGGCTATGACGGGGTGCCTTTCAGAAATCAGACAATAGCTGGAAAAATAGTATTTTTCGAAAGTATCTGTGAATACAAAGTTTCTAATCTAAAACTGTTTCACACCATCCGTAATTTTCAAAATGATCCGAAACTTGGGTACCAAGTTCCAGATTCCTGAATATGGTCCAAATGGCCCAAAATGAACTGAAAAATGTTTTCTGTATCTTATTGACCTGTACTGTATATTATGAGTTTCATCTTTTTCGAGTAATGTACCTTGTGTCTGTTGCTTGTCGAAAATGTTTTTTTGCTGGAGTATTAACTGCTACACCGGATACTTTCTTGACCGGCTTCTTGGAGCATACCATTCGCCTATAATAAATTACATTCGATTTCTCCTATACTCCAAATCATATTCTCACTTGTACGAGAAATATAAAACGGTAATTCGCCATATCAGTGACACGGTACACGAGCTTGCTGATAGAACGAGCGGCCACGAGAGTATCTGCAACATTTTCAATTATTTCCCTACTCCGCAAATATTTTTTCTCCACTATTTCCCCCTTGTTTCAAAAAGTTAACAATCACTTTAGGGTTCGGACATCTGCATGCTGCGATAAAAAAGTAGTTGAAAATTGTGATCGGTGCATCGTGTAGTGCCATGATAAGAAACGACATTCGGAAGTTGTTGAATGCCTAAAAGTTGAATTTTTCACAAATTTGCTGACAAAATGATCGAAAGTTCAACACCTGTGTCCATTCGATAAATGCTTCAAACAAGAGTGCACATCCGCTTCGATAAGGAGTGATGTCAAGTCGATGAGCAAAAGCATTCTCAATACAAAGTACCTAAAAATACAATTCCGTCATTTTTTTTTCTTTCTTCTCCAAAACCGCCCACCAGCAACAACCAAGTACACATTGACCCACATACTGCAGTGACCACCAACGAGATAACCAACCAAGTATTCAATGGAAATGAAGTCACGTAGCCCTGAAAAACGATTCGTTCCATGTCCCCACTCATTTTCATACCTTCACAACGAAACTGATGTGAAGCCAAGAGCAAATAGAGTTGGTGACGTAGACGACGAACGAAACGGCATATAGGGTGTGCAAAGTTTTTCCTGAAAGCAAGATCATAAAAAAAGATGATAAAACATCGTTTTTATTGGCTTCTTAGGAAAAAGTTATATATTTTAATTTTAAGCAAGGTAAAACTACAATTACTATTAACTAGAAAATTTCGAATGCATACCTTTCAACAATGGCGTACTAGACGACGCCATTGCAAACCCGGAGGTATACAATGTGTTAAGTAGAGCCAGAACATTTCCAGATTTTAGTGAAGGTGAAGTCAATTCGTCCGTCATCTTTGTAGTCGTCAGAATATCAGAATAGAAGCGGATAATGAGAGCTCACCCCACACCAACGAGCTGTTGTCCTCCTCCTTCTCTCTACATACACACAAAGCTTTAGACCGGATATACTCATCCGGCCGTCGCATGTCAACTTTCAAATTTGGCCTCTATTTTGAGTTCAGACGCTTTTTCCAGTAGAATACAAAATGTTTTTCCATGGTTCAACAAAGTGAAAAAATCAAGAAGCGAGCTGTGTCGATTTTGTTTGGGTGAAAGGGTTCAAGTGGACATAAACAAAGTTTTTTGGAAGATTTTATTTTTGGTTTCAGAAAGTCACAAAAAAGCAACAGTAGTAGTGTTTTCGGAGAATAACAAAAAATTGAAAAAATAGGTTTTATAATACATGAGAAATATATATCTAGAAATGAACATCTAAACAATCCGCTTCATCTGAAGAAAATGCTTTGTTATCGATTGAATATCTCGGATTGACGTCGTCCTCACTATCCTCTTCATCATCAGCACCAATCTCATCATCATCTTCATCAGTAGTGTAATAGTTATATGTGTAGTAGAATATGGAAAGAAGTGCAAAGACAGCAATAACAAGGAACATAGCAGCTGCATAGACGAAGAATTCTACAGCCATGTTGTCGAATAAGTTGAGAATTGTGATGATGACAATAATGGTATCTCCAGCGGCAGTGGTCAAAAGCCAGAGAGCTTGCACAAGAGCCTTCATAGATGGAGCGGACTGAAAATGTTTTGATTTATAGAAAATAAAGGAAATATCCTGATCTGTTACCTGAGAATAAGCGAACTCGTATCCAGTAATCGAGAAGAGAATTTCAGCAGCCGTGATAACGACAATTTGTGGAATCTGCCAGAGGATGGACACTTTGTTGTTTTGCACAATTTGAAGTTCAGTGACATATGGATTATCATATTGTCCTGACAGCGCATAGATGAAAACTCCTCCTTGCTCATAACGAGTGAGATTGTAGCTGGTACCCTTGACCTCGGTGGCTGTCTTGTTATAGGTTTGTCGATCAACGTCCTTTGGAGTGTTGAGCAAGTAGAAAAGTTCCCATTTTCCTGGCTTTACAGATTTCTGTTTATAGGTGACTACTGGTCTGGCTCGTCCCGTAACAGTAGTATATCCCTCTCTGTCGCTGGTATGACTGTTGTAATCGGTTTCCCAGAAATAGAAGTCAGCTGGATGTCTTGGGTTACATGGGTTTGCTGCATCGTAATCGCTGGCGTCTGTACGGCACATAGCGAAGCTTCCGTTATATCCATTGTCTATGTTTGCAACAATTCTGAAAAAAAATCGTATTTGAAACATATCAAATACTCAGGAATCTGTACCCCATCGAGAATTCTCCAGTTCCATCGGTAGGTTTATCAGTGTTAGCTGTATTCTGGTAATATCCAAACGATCCGACTCCAACGTAGATGACTTTTTTGCTCTTGGCAGTAACAGAGGCTTTTTTTTGCAATTTCTATAATATTTGCTCTGGTGTTTTTTTCTCAGTATTCCTCTTACTGTGTCATCTCCGCAGTTTTTGTAAGCGATTGTGAAAGAAACAGTCCAGTCGGATGCGCTCTTGGAGCTTGGTGACTTAGATTGGAAGAGTTTAAACACTCCAGACGTGTCGGTTTTGTCTTCATGAAGAGCCTGCAACGAGTATGTTGGAAATACTGATAAAGCTAAATATTTGTGGTTATTGTAGTTATAAATTATTAGATAACCGCCGTAAACCAATAAATTTGGTTTGTGATCTTTATCAATTCTTGAAATGGCATGATAAATTGTAGAGTAAAGAACCGGATTTTACTTACCATACTGTGGTTAATGGTTCTCATACTACCGCTGGAATCTGTGACCATCATTTGGCAATTTGGATAGGTGTTGTCAAATTGGTTCCAGAAACTAATGGAGCATTCACCTTTTCCTGGGAGGTTTGGAAGAGTGGTCTGAATTTTGAGAAGTTTTGGAAAAAACTTTTCTCATTGTCAAAAATCTTACGTTAACTTGGAGTTGAACGAATCCGGTAATCAAGAAAGCTAGAGAAGCAAGAAGTCCACCAGTGACCATTTTTCTCAGTGGGCTGAAAACCGAGAAATACCACACAATTCCCAAGATTGAAACTCACGTAAGTGTGACACATTTAGAGGCAACTGGATAGATAATTACTTGGAAAAGAGGAATAAAGGCAAGAATGAGGACGGCGTTCAAAGTCTGCATCTGATCGGGAAGGAGAAGAAGGGTATCGGAAAGACGACAATCCATTTGAATAGCTTGAATAAGCCAGACAGATCCCTGCTGATCGTAAAGTGCCCAGAACATTGGCACTGGCAAGAACATGACAAGAACACGAAGAAGAGAGCGGACGTCATCGATGAACTTTTTCTTTTGGCACAACTTCTTGTTTCTCTTTTCAGCGCGAAGTTCAAGACATTTGGGGTCAAGTTCACAGTCATGGGTGGTGAGGTAGTGGAGAAGCCAGTGCTCTTTTGGAGTTGATCCTGTTTTCATCTTGTTTCCGACGGCTCCCTAAAAAATGAGATGTTATCGAGAGCAATCAAATTGATAACATACAATCATAAGGCGAGAGACTTCTCCGAAAACGTTATCCTTTGGCGGATTCTTTTTGTACCAGAATGAACCTCCCATGAAGACCACTGAAATGTTTATTCAATTTTTTGAGAAGCATCTTAATCTCTACTAACGTGTAGCGACGATCATAAGAATAGCAGGAATACCGAAAGCCATTGGGTAGCAAGAATCTTGACCGAGGCATGGTTGAGCTGAAAAAATTGTAACCTTTATGATTCAAATTGTTTTGCTCCTTACATCTGAAGATTGGGGAGATGAAAGTGGAGATCATAGATCCGGCATTAATGGAGAAGTAGAACATGGAGAAGAAGAGTGAAAGCATTCTTTCTTGTCCCAACTCAAATTGATCTCCTCCGAATGCAGACACACATGGCTTGATACCTCCGGTACCGAATGCAATGATCAGTAATCCAGCTAAGTCCATCCATCTGAAAGAACAGTTCCAAATAAATTCCCCTTTTTCTTTTATTATGTTAACATTTTAATATTTCATGCGCACTATCGGCCAAAAGTTGCCATATCGAAAGACTTTGTCTTATCAGTGCTCTCGTTTTCGTTTTCCATTGGAATTCGTAAGCAAAAACGAAAAACAGGTTTGATGATAAGTTTTTGCTCCGCAAAATGATTGGAACAAGCATCACTTACGGGTGAACCGAAGACTGATAATTTTTGATAGAAGCGAGTGCAAGAACGACTTGTCCAATAGCATAAAGAATTGAAACAGAGAAGATTGTCCTGAAAATACACTATTACTGTCTCTATTTAGATGTTTTTTTCTTTAACAAACCAGAATTTTCCAATGTAGCCGTCAGCAACAATTGATCCGAGAAGTGGTGTGGTATAGCAAAGCACAGTAAATCCGTTGAAGAAAATTGTCGATTGAGAGTCGCTGAATTTGAGCACATTGAGCAGGTAGAACGTCAATACAGCTGAAAAAGAACTGTCACGTGGTGAATGATCTCTTGCTCTTCAAACGTCATAATCCTAACCGGATTATGACATTTTTTCCAGGGTGAGAGGGAAAGTATGCTCATTTTGATTAAGAACTTTCGATTTCCCTACACACTTATGATGTATGGAAAGCACTTTGCAAGTACTATGTCCTTAGTTGGCAAGTTGATCGCGCCTTTTCTTATCTATAACTTTTTTGTAGTACCGGACTAAGATCAAAAACTTGTCAGGCGGTCGCTGGAAATAAAACTCACTTCTCATTCCATAATAAGAGAATCGTTCACAGAATTCGTTGGAGACAATACAAAGTGTAGTCTTGGGCCAGTGTCTGATCATATCCGGCCATGTTGTGTAGATTTTCTTTTCCGGTAGTGGTACAGTTTCCAGTTCATGTCCATATGATTTTTTCCCTGAAAAATTGTAGTTTTCACACATTGTCTTTGCTCTTGGTCAAGAATCACAAGCGTTTTGTTGTCATCGTTTTTTTTTAGATTATAAAACTTTCACGGGGTTAAAAGATTAACGATAAGCTAAGAAAAACTTTGTAATTGTCATTATCAATGGTCTAAAAATAAGGGGAGGTAGTTTTTCATACCATCATGTTTAAGTTCCTATTTTTTCTGATAAATTGTTAAAGGTTAGAGAAAAACACTTTAGATAAAAACAGTAAAGTTCCGGTAAGAGAGCTGGAAGAAATTTCAAAAATTCTAATAACAAAGCAGTAAATTTATTTGAGAATAAAAAAGCAAAGAATGGAATATAGTCTACCAACACAGTAAAGGACATTTTTTTAGCTACACTCAATTCGGACTTCTTGATAAATATTCCAAAAAGATAATACGCCAAAAACCTGTATTAGGAGGTGCAACCCTTCCACTATAGGTACTCTCTAATACAGGGCCGGTTCTTCTAATACAGTGATTCAGCAAAAAGGTATTTAACTAGAGTGGGACTACAAGTAGAGGGCCCTTCAATTAGAGGGAGCACTTTTGTTTTTTTTCAAAGGGGGACTGCAATTAGAAAAGCCGTTCAATTTTATAAGCTTTTCCAAACAAGAAGATTTAAAACATTTAGGTTTAATATAAATATTGTTAATTAATATTGTGAACTTTTTCCGAAACCATTAAAGTCACTAACCTTTCGAGCTAACGCTCTCCGAGCGACTCTCCGAGTAGGCCATCGCGGCGATACTGACGAGGAATGAGCCGGTGCTTAATAAATTGTTGGAGACAAGGGAAGAAGGAGGAGTAGAATAAGAAGAAGAAGAAGAAGAAGGAGGAGGTGGGGAATAGGTGCGTTGGCTCTCCGATGACTGTCCTTACCGTTTCGCTCTGCGTCTCGAATGGTTATCTTAACTTTTCAAACTGCTCGGTTCTCAATAGTACTTCTCCCACCTTCTTAAATATTTCACCCATAAATTTTATCAATTCCACCTTTTTCCTCCCCCCTCCTCGATCTTGTAAGCTCTTTCCGTACATTACACACTGCTCTACTAATCGGATAGCGCAGAAGGCAGGCATGCAAACGAGAGTACGTGTACTTGAAAGAGACAAAGTTTCGTGCGGGTTGTCTGCAATTCATTGTTATCTGCCTGTAAATGAAGTACTGGGGTGAGAGAGGCGAAAGATGAAAATGGGGAAAGTGAAGAGAAAGAAAACGAAAGCATGACATAAAAAGCACAAAGTTGAAAAGGGTGTAAAAAACGATGATATGGGCCGACTGCGAATATCATGTAACCATGATTTATGATGAAAAGTGATCAGCCAAAAAGTAATGAGAACGCTAAACCGATGGTATGGGAGAATGGAAATGAAAAATAGAATGTATTAGAGGCAATACTACAAACTACTTGATTTTCAGGTTGGTGAGAAAACCGAGCAAAAAATGATTATCGAAATTTACAGCAAATCAGTCTGCTAGAATTCCCCTCCAACCGTCAAATTCAAGCCCATATATCTCATTTCATATGGAAGATAAGCGGTCCACTAGAAAAAATGATCATTATAAAATCAGAGACATTTTTAATCAACCAGCTTTTGATAGCTTTCACAGAAATCGAGTGAAGTTGACTCGAATACAGAAATTAAATGGTAAGATTGATTATCTTTTCATGGTAAATGGATCAGAAACCATTGATTATATTATAATGCCCACATGTTTTGTGTCAATGCTTATTTTTGTAAATTTATCCATTAATTTTCTCGATCCCATTATATTAGTCATTCCTGGCTCCAAATGATCACAGTACACATTTTTCATTTTCATGCTCTCAAGTCCGATATCGAATGTTTTAGGTTTCCGGAATAAAATAATAATTTATGGGATGATTGAAACCGCGCCACCGTTGATTTCCACTGATCATAGTTCACGTTTATATCAATTATTGGATAAAAATTCTCGACTATCGTCACTTTCTCTGACGGGTTGTGTGATTTAAAAACTGATTTTTTGAACGTTGATTCTAAATCCAAATTCAGTTCATCAGAATTCGGCGACTAACTAATGATTCATTTGAGTTGAACTTCTGTCTTATATTTTTGTGAACGGTTTTATGATAATTTGCAAATATTAATTTAATTTATGAAATGAACAATTTGTGTTTTCTCAACAAACCTGAAGCACTAGCATTCACCAATTTTATCATAACGGTCAGTTATTTCATCTTTGCATTCTTCGTTTCTTTCAAATGCTACCAATCATTTTACCATTTCTGTCAGAAGACACTTTTTGAGGTCATTCTTATTTCTTTCCTTTTTCTGTCAAAGTTTGCCCAATTGAACTTCTACGACCTTTATTTTTGATTGGGCGAATGCGTCGAGAAGATGCAAACCACAACTATTTTTTTTATGCGACACGTACCAAATGCAGGTCGTTATTTTTGGAGTGTTACTGAACTAGTTCAGGCTGAAAATTCTTCCTAATTTTTCTCCGATTTTACTTTAGTGTGGTAAATTACTCTTTTTGGACGCTATGACCCAATGCCAGAAAAAATGTTATTTGTAAGCATACTGATATCACATGTTTCTGCTTGCCTGACGCAACCTGATTTTTTTGACCGTCCACCTCCACCAGGTAGGAATTTACAGCAGGAATTACTTACGAAGATAAAGTAAGCAGTCATATGTTACATAACTGTTGGAATGTGAAATTTTTGCCAGTTTAACGGATTTTATTTCTGAAATTAATATGTTGAGAGAGGAAGTAGTTATCACTTGAAATGAGTCAAAGAATGTTTTCCGGTTTGCAGATTGGTTTTTTCCAGGACCCCCACCACCGCCCAGACCATGGGGACCGCCGCCACCGTGGCACCGGTAAGTTTCCTTATCTTGTAAAAACAAAGAGAAGAATGATAGTGAGGAAACGTATAACGTGATTCATTGGCGCAACTTTTTAATGCTCAAAAAAAAGTCTGGAGATGGAAGCAATAAACCAGTATATTCTTGAAGACCCAGATAAAAAAACCATAGAATTCTTTATTCTTATATAATGCGTGTTTTCTTGTCAGGCGAGGCCCTCCTCCATTTGGACCACCACCACCGTGGGGAAGGCCACCGCCACCATGGAGACGTCCGCCTTGGCATAGACGACCTTTATGGGATTTCCCTTTGCCTCCGCCTCCTCCATCGCCAAATCCACCACCACCGGAGCCACAGCAAGATCAGCCACAAGTGATGTTCAGTCAAGACATCGATAAAGTTGGTATCAAAATTAGCTGATTCCGTTAGTTATCAATTTTCAGGTAGTCAACAGTGTAAACCAGAACACAGCGGCGTTTGAGCGACCCGGCGAAAGTTATGACAAAGTTATTCAAATTATGAGTTCTTACTTTAACCGGAAATCAGGATCACAATATGACATGAATGCAGTTATTCCATCTACTGGTATCGCTACTAACGAAATGGCAGCTAATGGGAAAATTGCAGCGATTATGTTTGAAAGTGATATGGTATTCTGATGATCGTTGGTTTAAGTTATGAAGTTTTTGTCTTTAGGCACTGACTGTAGCACAAATGAACAAAGTTGCAAAAAATGGTTTTCGCGTTAAACGAAAAATGAATCTCAACGGGACAACTTGGTCCAGGAATATTCCATACCGCTTCCTAGGCACTGATGGTATGTTGGACATTCAGCCAATATTTTTTAACGTTTTTTTTCAGCAAACTGGCAAACTCAAATCACAAATGCTCTAAGATATTATGAGCGTAACAGTTGTATACGGTTTTTGTTAAATGGTGCAGGCTCTGATTATCTTGTTTTCAATCAAGGAGAAGGGTGTGTTTTGGGCTTATTTAAGTTTTAAACCGGTAACAAATTCAGTTGCTATTCGAGTGTTGGCCAGCTAGGAGGTGCTCAAGAAATTTCGATTGGCTATGGTTGTGAAACGGTAAAATTTTTTTTTCGAATTTAGCACAGAGATTTTTAGCTTGGAATAATTACACATGAGGTCGGACATGCTTTGGGCTTTTGGCATGAACAAGCTAGGCCGGAAAGGGATTCATATGTCCGGTAAAGGAAAACTTCTGGAAAAATTCAATCATTCGGTTTAGAATCAATAGGCAAAACGCTATAAATGGATTGGAAGGCCAGTTCGACAGACGTTCTTGGTCAGAAGTGAATGAATACAGTTTACCTTACGACTATGGGTCCGTTATGCATTATGGACCGAAAGTAAGTTTCCTTTCTCTCTTTAGCAAATTCACATTCTTTATATTCAGTCATTCTCAAGATCTTCCACACTGAATACAGTGGAACCAACTGATGCTGCATTCATTAGCACTATTGGTAACCGGATAGAGCCCTCATTTCTTGATCTCAAATTATTAAACACTGCGTTTTGTTCAAGTAATATTCAAATTTTTTTCCATACGAGCTAACCCCATTTCAGATATCTGCACAAATAAAATCAACTGCCAGCACGGCGGATACCCAGACCCCAACAATTGCGGGCAATGTAAATGTCCCTCTGGATTGGAGGGAATTTATTGTGAACGATTACAAACTTCCAGTGGGTGATTTATATCAAAAAAAGATTAACTGTTTGGTTTTCAGACTGTGGAGTTGAACTACCCAGAGCTAATTACACGTGGAGAAATATTTCATATTCCGGATCGTCAGATTGTTATTGGAGAATTGTTGCTGTAAGTTTTTTCTTTTTCATTGCTAACTGAACGTGCAATTTTCCAGGCTAATGGAGGAAATGTGCGTTTTGAAATCACATACGTCATGTACAGATGCTCTCCGGTCTGTGAAGAATTTGTTGAGGTATATTATATCCTTATGAGCACATTTTTTCATTTTCAATTTTCAGATCAAAGCAGAATACACACACGAAGCAACTGGGTACCGACAGTGTTGTAGAGCAGTACTTGGGGAAAGAATAAGCAAGGGAAATAGTGTTTTGATTATTTCGAAGGCAACTCAGAATTCTCAATTTGTGTTGAGATACAGAGCAGGTATGGAATATCAAATGAACAACAAAATAATTTTTTTTAGATGGAAATGCTCCAGCGCCAAGGCCGGCTCCAGCGCCTAGACCTGCTCCGATGAGAGTACCACCACCAAGAAGTGGGTATTTTTAAATAAATAAAAACATTTTGAATTTAAACATTTCTAATTTCTAATTGCAGGTTTCTCACTCCAGTGGTCTGGCTGGACGGGTTGCTCTGAAAACTGTGGGTCCTGTGGAACACAGTTCCGCACTCGGTGCACAAGTGCAACGGACTGCTCGTAAGTGGGAAGTTGATAAATAGCAGATCAGACTTTGATTTTCTCAGAAGACCCGTTCGTCAGACTAGAGTGTGTAACACCCAACCATGTGCTCAAGGAGCGACACGAGGCAAACGCAGTGTTCTGGAAGAGCAAAGTTAGTTTCGAAGACATTGAGCTATGCTTTATTCCAAATTTTCCAGTTGCGCCACGTGTCAAACGTTACGGAGAATGGTGCTGCGCTCGATTCGTTCTGTCTCGAGGAGTTTGTGTTCCAGTTCGCAATGGGTAGCGAGAGAAGTTATCTCAAAAACAAGAAGAAGACGTTTTCCGTGAAAACGATGATTAATGTAAATTGGGGAAAGAATGTCATACTAGTTATTTTAAATGAAGTTTGAATCATAACATGTGCGACCTTCAGGATAATGTCTAAGGATGTGCAAATAAAGCGAAGACTATAGTTTTTTCTTTGGTTGAGAATTTCGAAAGTGTATTACTCATAAGTAAATGATGCAATGTGAAGAACACCTAAGCCAGATCAAAGAAGCTATCAAGAAATATGAATTCTGCTTGCTTGAAAATGTGAATGAATGAGAATGCAAATCGAAGTGAAAAAACTCTGGTTTTGAAAATATCAGCCAAAAATTAACAGAATTTAAGCTTTACAGGTCTCAAAAATGAATTAACATTAAGGTTTCCTTCAGCAGAAGACCAGATTTTCAGAAAGAATGGAGGATGTTTCAGCCATGTATAAATAAAGATTGACCTGTATGTTGACTGCTTATTACTATCATTTGCAGAAAATATGAGAAATTACTCAAATTCCACGGTTAGTCGGAATTAATATTACAGCTTTGTGTATTATTTACGTTACCCTTATTTACAGATCGATAGTTATGTTTAGGAAAGTTGTAATTTCATATACCGCTCTAAGAGAACTCAACCCTTTAAGAGCACTTTGAGCTCAATTATTACGGTTCCTACAAAAGATATCAAAAAGTTGCAAGCTGATAAATTGTTTATCATAATGTCAGAAGTGTTTTGTCAGTTGAAACATTTTTTTTTTACCTTATATAGGAATTGAGATAATTGAACTTAAACTTGACAGTGTGAGGCCCCTTGTGTTACAGGTTTTACGGCAATAATTTTATATATATACATATAATTTAAAACAGATTCAATTCGGCTAACCTTCAACTCTATGACCGCGAAGACATTTTTCTTTCCAAATTCCCTAACTACTTCAAACACTGGGAACGCATTTTTAGCGATATCCGCAAGACTTTAAAGGTCACACAACCTTCTTGAAACTCTCAAACCAAAAAACTGGTTACACGTATGAAGCAGTATAAATATCCATGTGGGTGGTCGGATGCCATACCAGCTTTCCGTATTTTCCCTTCTCATCCTACTATTTGCAAAGTATGAGTACTTCCTCACTTGCCATTTTCTTGGTGAGACTTTCAGATGGAATAGATTAAACGAATCATGTTTTTCAGTTTGCGTTGAGTTGTGTCTATGCACAATATCCATTTGGTAGGGGAGGTTGTGGAGGATGTCCCACACCATTGTGTCAACCTAGAATGCCATGCGCCGCTCCGATGCCCATGCCCATGCCAATGCCAGTTTGTCCACCACCTCCACCATGTCCAGCTCAGTGAGTATTGGCTTCTGAACTTGTTTTTATTGGCTTCTGAACTTGTTTTAATGTTTCCTGAAACCGTTTAGATTCTGCCCACCTCCACCAATTTGCCCACCACCTCCACCGGCACCAATGCCATGCCCACCACCACCTCCACCGATGCCCCGACCAAGTTGCCCATGTATGCAACAACGGCCATTCTACCCATCCTACGTTCCACAGTACTACCCACAACCAATGTACCAACAACCGATGCCAATGCCAATGGGTGGCGGATGCAGCGGAGGTGCTGTTGTTCCAGCAGTCAGAATTCCCGCTCAGGTTTTCTAGTCGGGATTCACTTTTTAGAAGTACTGTTTACAGAACGATTGCTGCTGTGGATGTTCCTCACCATGCAAGTACAAGAGTGTGAGACGCGCTGCGTTTGCTGCCAAGACGGTGGATCCATCTTGCAATAGTTCAGAACTAAAAAACATCATTCTTGACGTAAGTGAATCCATAAAAACAACTATACATAGGCAGTTTTTAGAACATTATCGAAGATGCTAGTGAATCGAAACGAACCATCCAGAAGATTGCTGAAGAACAGTTGGGACACGAGGTTAATGTGATTTGTGGAACCGGAGAATTCAGCTACATTGCTCATACTGATACATTCTGTCAGGCGTTTAAGGAAAATGTGACATGTTATGCTTTCAAGCCACTATAATAATATTTTCGTTATGATTTGTCTGTAATTTTGTGATATTTTTCCGAATTGAAATGATAAAAAACTGTGAATCTTTTCTCAATACAGAGCGATAACGAAACAAAATATGAAAAGATAGCTGATTTTTGAAAATTCAAATTCAGGGTTTTTTTTCACGACAACGACTAGTAAACGAACCTATTTGTTCATTTTCTTTTGGGTAAGAAGCACCCTTCATTTTTTTTTCCTGCAAAACCATATTTACACTACGTAACACAACTATTACCACTGCAAACAAACACATTTGGCGGTCAAACATTTCTAAAACAAATCACGTGACTGTTTCGCAATTCGACAATTTGCATTTTTCATGATAACTCCACTTTCTCTATCTATATTTTTCTCTGTTCTATATCTTGTTTATCTTTGCTTGCTCCATCCCTATCTATCAGATCCTTGAGATGATACCGTATCAATCTTTGACGTCATTATCATCATCCAATTTCTCTTTGAAAGATCTCTGAGACACTATAAAAGCAGTTTCGTCGTGTGTGCAGTTACTTGTACTGTTTTTTTTAGGGTCGTTGTCGTCGTCTCGACCTTGGCCTGTGCGCACACGTCTCCTTTTCTGTCTTCCCCCTCTCCAATCCACACAGTCTCTCCGATTTCAACGCCGCACCGGTTCGGTGGCATGGCAGACTGTTGTGTCCGCATTATTTTCTAACCTAAATACTCACAAACACAAATTGGTTATTTTGCAGAATCATGAAGTCCTTCATCGATGTTGCTCCAACCTCGGATTTCCCGATTCAGAACTTGCCGTATGGAATTTTCTCAACACAACCAGATGTAAGTATGGGAACATTTTATGAATAATTTGTTATTTCTATTTATCCAGGGTCCACGCCACATCGGAGTTGCCATTGGAGACCAGATCCTCAACTTGGCTGAAATTGCCGATCTCTTTGACGGACCAGAATTGAAAGCACACCAAGATGTCTTCAAGAAGTGCACTTTGAATGCCTTCATGGCTCTTCCACGCCCAGCTTGGCTCGAAGCTCGTGCAAAAATTCAGCAGCTTCTTTGCGAGAACTGTACAGTTCTGAGAGATAATGCCGATTTGAGGTAAGCAAAGTATCAAAACTGGAAAGATAAAATGGTGGATTTTTTAACCACGGTCCTCCTTACGGTCTAAATAGAAACCGAACACAGGTAGTATTGAATCCGTAACAGCTCAGCTTCAAAAAATGACAACGAATAAGTCCGTATTCAATCCGTAAATGAACTTCATGCTCAACCCCTCTGTGAGAAATTGAAAAACTGACCAATAGCCAAATCGAGATTTTAAAAAAGATCCATGATGAAAAGTGAAAGTTAAAAATCTAGCTAATCAGATTAGTCAGGCTACTTGTATAGTTTCAGAAACTCCTACTGCTTACAGAAATTCCCAAATCATCCCAAAACCTGGATTTTTTTCAGAAAACGTGCCTTCGTCGCTCAATCCGCTGCCACCATGCACCTCCCAGCCCAAATCGGAGACTACACCGACTTCTACTCATCCATTTACCACGCTACCAACGTCGGAATCATGTTCCGTGGAAAGGAAAACGCCTTGATGCCAAACTGGAAATGGCTCCCAGTCGGATACCACGGCAGAGCATCCTCTGTGGTTGTATCTGGAACTGACTTGAAGAGACCAGTCGGACAGACAAAGGCTCCAGATGGTGAGGTGTTATCAAGAATTCGAGAAAAATAAAAGAAATTTTTCAGCCGAGGTTCCATCATTCGGACCATCAAAGCTGATGGATTTCGAGCTCGAGATGGCGTTCTTTGTTGGAGGACCAGAAAACACTCTCGGAACCCGTGTTCCTATTGAGAAGGCTGAAGATCGCATCTTTGGAGTGGTTTTGATGAATGATTGGAGTGGTGAGTGACTTTCAAATTTTATGAAAAAAACAGATGATACGCAAAACCAGGTTTTTTTCCGGAATCCTATATACAGCCTATAACGAACATTGCACTACTACTTGCAAAATTCGAAGAAGAAGTAGCTCTAATAACAACAAATACATAATTCGGGTGACCCGCGACCTCAAAGCAACATTTTCCAGCTCGTGACATCCAAGCCTGGGAGTATGTACCACTTGGTCCATTCCTCGCCAAATCCTTCTCCACTACCATCTCTCCTTGGATTGTCTCCATTGAAGCTCTGCGTCCATACTTTGTTGAGAACCCAGCACAAGACCCAACTCCACCTGAGTACCTTCGCCACAGCGATCCATTCACCCTCGATATCAACTTGGCTGTCACAATCCGTCCAGAAGGAGACACTGAGGATCACGTCGTCTGCAAAACTAACTTCAAAGTGAGGGCATTGAGAATCTTAGAAATAAAAGACAGTTATACGCTTGAGATTTGGAAAATGGGGTTTTTGAGCTAGTTTTGTTGTTGCGAAAATTGGTTTTTTTTTTCACAGCAAATTGAAAAATGGTATTTTTGGAGTAAGACGATACAAATGAACAGAATGGTATTAAAATTCGAGCTGAAAATTGTTTTCTTTTGAAAATATGCATCTCGCAATTTTGAGAAAATACTAAAATCTTGAGAATTCTCGCATCTGATAACCGTTCAACGCTTTTAATTCAAACGATTGGATAGCTAAAAACCAGCAGAAAAAAAAACTAGTGGGCACAAACACGAAATTCGCTAAAACACTGAAATTTGTAGAACATCGATCTAAATTTTTATTTTTCAGCACTTATACTGGACTCTCAAGCAACAACTAGCTCACCATACCGTCAATGGTTGCAACCTCCGTGCTGGAGACCTGTTGGGATCCGGAACAGTCTCTGGACCAGAAGAAGGAGCCTACGGATCTATGCTCGAACTCTCATGGCGTGGAGCCAAAGAAGTCCCAGTCGGAAGTGAGGTGCGCAAATTCTTGAAGGACGGTGACGAAGTCAATCTCTCCGGTGTGTGCGACAAGAATGGCGTTAGAATTGGTTTCGGAGAATGCCGCGGAAGAATTCGCCCAGCCGATATCTAATAAGTAATCACTACAACGGTCACAATTGCTCTTTTCGTCTAGTTTGTTGTCTATCTCTTCCTTATTAGTTGTATCTCGTCGAATAAAGTTTTTGAGCACACGAAAAGTGATGAAAATGGAAGTGTGCAGTGCCAAAAAAGATAGGGCGTATGTTACGATTTTCAACGTTATCAGTGGAATGGGAGACGGCATAAATAGAAGAGTGGATGCCGTTGAAATCATTCCAAAATCGAAGATGTTGAAGTCAATCTTCTTCCTGGCTTGTGTTGCCTCCACTTCGGCATTCGTGCTTCCATTCCAGGTTAGACCAGCTGTGACTAACATTACTCAAGGTAAGAGACAAAGTGTTAGCAATGTAAGCGTTAGAAACAGTGTAACGTTTTTTACTCTAATTTTGAACTGGGCCATTGGAAAACATGAAACAAGTTACTTCCTGAGTTTTCAAGCCTATTTGGATTTGAAAGTCAAAATCATGTATTTTCAGTACATATAATTTTGAAGCATCAGACTCGTCAGACATCTGTATTTCCCAGAAAACATTTCTCAAAAACTGAAATTTCAGGAGGACAAACTTTGGAACAAACTGGTCTTTACTTTGTGGCCAACTTGACTGTTGGAACTCCAGGACAACTCTTCACTGTTGTTATTGACACTAGAACTGCCGATCTCATTGTTCCAGATGTTTCTTGCAGTAAGTTAGCTGAATTTTCAGGGGAATTTGATTTCCTGAACTATTCTGCTTCTTAAGATCTAGTACAAAATCATCAATTGATGACCAAAATTGTCAGCAAATGCTGACAATTTTTGCGCTTTTTATTTGAAACAATTTTTAAATTTTCCTTATCGGTTAAAGACTAACCGACAAAGTGCACTAGGAAGCGAACTGATAAATATATAATAGGTGTGTTTTGGAAGAACTAAACTCTTTTCAGAAACTGAACTGAACTGCTACAACAAAAGAAAGTTCAACCAATCTCTTTCCTCTTCTTACTATGCCTACGGACAACAAGTCAACTACAAGAGCAACCTTGGATCGTTCAAGGGATTCATTGGAAAAGATACCGCTGTCGTAAGTTTATCATTTCAAAACTCCTAATCGAATCAAAATTTGGAATTTTAGATTGGAGACCGCAAAACTGACTTGATCACTATCCCAGCTTTGAAATTCTTGCAAGTTACCGACCTCGGACTTGGAATTGAAGGATTAGCTGCTGATGGAGTTTTGGGAATGGCTTTCACCGGAGCATCGCAAATTGGAGGAAACTCTCCATTTGTTCAAGGAGTTCGCATGGGAGATATCTCCAACACATTCTTCTCCATCTGGCTTGAGCATTTCAATCAGACTGATGACCTTGGAACCCATGGAGTTATCTACTACGGAGGATTCGATCCAGTTCACTGTGCTCCAAACCCAAGTTACGTCTCACTTTCCTCTGCCTACACTTACCAGGTCACAGTGTCCAAGTTCCAAGTTGCCGGAAAGGCCGCCACCAACTCCCAAAACAAGTACATTCAGGTATTTCTAATAGGAAAACTAAAAAGTGTTCAATTCCGTTTTTCAGGCAACTCTTGACACCACCACCGGACAACTCGCCATGCCATCACAATACATTAGCCAGGTCCTCGACTCTATTGGCATCAACATGAACACTGTGACTGTCTACCCACCAATTGTCCCATGTGACACTAAGGTCACTATTACCTTTGGATTCCTTTCTGGAACCACCATTCAAATCACTGAGAGAGATCTTGTCACAAATGCTTTTGGATCTGCCTGCAGACTTCAAGTTGTGCCAAGTGCCAATCCAGAGTGAGTGTTTAAAAAAGCAAAACTATAAATTGTCGATTTTTCTTGCAGAATCATTCTTGGTATTCCATTGTTCCGTGGACGTTGCACATACTTCGACCCCATCATGGAAAGAATTGAATTCACTCCAGCTCTTCTTCAAGATTAGTGTGAATATATGTACTGAAATTAATAAAAAATGTCTTTGATACACGAGTTTTTTGACGCAAAGAGTACAAAAAATCGCCTAGTGGTGGGAAAGTTATTAAGACGATTGGTTTCATTCTGGCGGCTGGTCGAAAAAGTGATATTTTCAGTATCAAAAACTTATCAGAGCAAACAAAAAACTAAAATACATACTATGAATATAACATCATTCTAAACAATTGTTTTCTGTGGGAAGTTGAGAATCAGGAGTTCCGGGAGGAATCGACTTTTGAAACTTTTGAGACCATCTTGAAAAGCATTCGATTCGTAATTTCATTTATTTGGTAGCTGCGCTGTTCAAAAACTGACTGAGTAATTCACATGAGAGCAAGGGATAAAGTAATCAGAAAAGTTTTCCAAACAGAGATTAAGGGAATCCTCGAGGAACAATAGTGCTAATTGTATCCGAAAAGAACTGTTGGTGTTTGAATTGTTACATTTGAAAAAAACAATTTAAAAATTCTCAGAAAACGATTCGGAAAGACACTCCAAACATAAAATTGGATTTTGATTTTGAAAAACCATGTATAGAATTCTCAATTCTTATTAACCGTGTTTTCTTTAATAGAAGCACGTCCCATGAGTGCACTTTGAGATTATTCCAATTCCTAAAAAACTGATAAATTATTTTTCATAATTTTCATAATATCTAATATTTTTTCAGTTGACAAATTTTTGATATCTCTCATTGGAACAGAGATGATGTAGGTCAAAATGCACTTATACGGCTTTCATTACAGCAAATACGGTAGTTTTAACAATGCAATAGATCCGCCTGTAAACAGAATTCTAAATAAACAGAATTAACTAACATTTTGTTAGATAAAATGAGCGAAAAACGGAGTGTCGTTGTGGAAAAATTTGAAACAACAAGGATTTTAGACGAAATTCGAAAAATCACAGAATTTTCTAGAATTTTGAAATTTAAATGAAAACATATTATGAAACATTCAAGCAGCAGAAAATCCAACAGCACCCAAAAATAAGACTTTTCTTCAACCCCAAAAACATAAATTCCACTAGGTGAGCGTGCCCAAATTGCGCAATTCCGGTGTAGCATTCTACATGGTTCGTTGAGAATCAAGCGACATTCATTACTTTTTTTCTTACCAACTTTTAAATGCCTTCGAGTTATGCGAAAATGCTGAAAAATTGGAAGAAAAAAATTCACTGCACTTTTCATGTAAGTTTTTTTTATTAAGATTCATATTTCTACTGTATGATTTCAGGGATTGAATGTTGAACAAGAGAAAGCAATCACCGAAGCTGTTCTTCGTATTCTGTTTCTTTACTTTGCGAGAAACGCTATCTATATAACAATATTATCTGGAATTTTTCTACTTCTCATCATTTATCAAATACTAATGTTTCCATCATCATTTTGGAATAATCGAACAGTTTTATTTGGTTAGTTAACACGAGAAACTGATTACTAAAGCTAACGCAATATGATTTTTGTAACTGAATCGTCATTTTCATCAGTCTAAGGATCCGCGTGGCAAATGATAAAATTTGACTTTGAACTCCAGAAATGCACGTGAAATTATAATTTTTCAGGTATCTCTACGATTTCCTTGTTTTCATGTCTTTCTATGACCACAGTGACAAGAAATGAACTCTCCAGATTTTTCGATACATCGATGGACATTCGGAATAGTAGAGCATCCCTTCAAAGGTTTTGAACATAGAGCACATTGGAACCCCAAAACAAATTTTCAGGACATCAGTCGTAACTCTTCAAGCACTTTTCGGTCTTGCCCTTGTTCTGCTCTCCATTCAGTTTCATTTCAACGCGCACTACTCGCCGTACGATATTGTTCTGACCATTCTATGCATCGTCGTAACAACGAGACTCGTCGTGGTTTTTGTTATCTGGACGAATTGCGTCTATCGGGTCGGCGAGAAATTGGGCGAGCTGAGAAAGTTTCTGGAGAAGTGTAACGGAAGGACAGAGTACGAGCATTTGGCACTGAAGATGAAGGTTCATTTTTTAAACTAAGGAAGAGAAGAGAGGATGAAAAATATTTCGAAAAAAACAAATATTGAAGTTCAAGAATTCGAATCCTTAAAAGTTATTTTTAGGATACCACCACATGTCTCGTTCTCCTCAACCGGAAGGTATCCATCATTTTGCTGTTGGGTTTCATTTTGATAACATATTGTCTACTCCTGACGTTGAAAAAAATGCTATCATCTACATTGTTTGCGTTCGTGGTTGCTCCATTTCTACTACTGTTTATGGTGTGCGCCTACGCTAATTCCGAGGTTTATTAGTTGTATACTTTGAGTTCTACTTGTCTGGAAATTTCAGCTTGCAAAATTGAAAATTGCATCTTTACGATTGTTTGATTTGCAATTCATCACACCTGCAGTGAACTCTTTGGTATAAGAAAACTTCCCTCACTCTAATTTTTAAAGAAATTTTCATTTTCAGGTCAACTATTTTTGGATGTCTCGAAAGATTGAGGAATTGCCTGAACTTGAAGTGAAGTATCTGTTCCATACAACATTTTCAAATGTTGTAAAAATCATAGTGTATTGTTCAATTGTGTTTACAAGTTTTGAGCATTGTATCAGTTCTGCTATCCGATGTAAAACCCTTTTGTAAAACAATGAATACATGTTCCATACTGTTTTTAGTCTTCTTATTACTACACATTTGTCTTTGTAGATAAAGAGCAAAAGAGCCAGAAGTACACCGACGCTCTTTCACCACAAAAATTATAGTTTGGGCGGAGCTTGAAACACATTTTGAAGAGTGAAAAGAGAGACTAGCGAAGTTGATAAGACGGGAGCATCTCATTCTCATTCGGACGCTCACCGAAAAACTTTTCGGTAATGCTCCGGTCACTGGGCATTATCTGCCTATTGGGCGCTGCCCTCGCGGCACCGTCACAGTTTGTATCCAAAAGTGACGATCTCATTACCGATCTTCCCGGTTTGACATTCAACCCAAACTTCCACCAATACTCCGGATTTCTTGATGGATCTCAGAACAATCATCTTCATTACTGGTGAGTTGCTGGGGATTGCTGGGGATTGCATAAAACAAAAAAGATATTATTTTGCCCTCTTACATTTTTGTTTTGTGAGCTGAAGCCTCCTTATTCCGTGATCTCCAGTCTATTGGTGATCCGTTGCCCACAAATTTTGAAGTCCTCTCAGACAGCCTTCACTATCATTATACATGATTTATTAGTTGTGGCTCTTATCTCTTTATAAAAAATCTCAGAAACCTTTAATTATTTTTGGATCCTCTCTTCTGACCGTCCTGGCACCTTTAACCCATTCAGCTTTCACATTCAAAAACTAAGAAAAGATGAAAATCATAAAAGCAGGCGCCTCATCTTTTTCTGTGGAATCCAAGTTTTGAATCATCCCCCAACGATTAGCTCTCGTAAGAATGAAATAATCATTTAAGCCCCAGGGTAGTGATAACGATGAAATTGGAAAAAGGACATAAAATTTTGACAAATTGGTTATCAGCGAATTATAACTTTAATTCATTATCATTCATTTCGTCAGAAACTCGTTTTCTGATGTAGTGGGAGCAAAATTGAAAAATCATCTTGTATGCCGAATGTTTTAGGTTAGTGGAATCGCAGACCAACCCATCTACTGCTCCAATCGTACTTTGGCTCAATGGAGGACCAGGATGCTCTTCTCTTCTTGGACTTCTTAGCGAAAACGGACCATTCAGAATCATTAAAGACAATAATACGGTCATTGAAAATGTGAATTCTTGGAACAAAGCTGCCAACATGCTCTTCCTTGAATCACCAAGAGATGTCGGATTCTCATACAGAGACGCCTCTGCCACTCCAGATCTTCTCTACAACGATGACAAGACCGCAACTGAGAACGCGCTTGCTTTGATTCAATTCTTCCAGAGATTCCCAGAATACCAAAACAGAGACTTCTACATCACCGGAGAGTCTTACGGTGGTGTTTATGTTCCAACATTGACGAATCTCATTGTCAAAATGATTCAAAACGGAACTACTCCATACATCAACCTGAAAGGATTTGCCGTTGGAAATGGAGCTCTCAGCCGCAAACAGCTCACAAACTCTGGAATCGATCTTTTGTACTACAGAGGAATGTTGGGAACCACGTAAGTCCTCTTTTCTTTTCTTTTTTCGTATGTTATGTGTGAGAAGACCATTTCTCGTGAATGCGTGTGTATGCGCGCGCGCATTGCCTCCTCGGACCACGGACTATGCAGAAGAGGTTACGACAATTGTGCAAACACACCTCTTGACGACTATTCTCATTTCAAGTCTTATTGAGTGAAAAATCTCATTTCTCACATTCTTCATTGTTCAGACAGTGGGAAAATCTTCGCCAATGCTGCCCAGATTCTCCACAAGGACCACTTGTCGACTGCGACTTCTCTCAGGTGATTTACAATCAACGCGGTAGTTGTATATCTGCATAGTTTTTTAGTTCGTAGTCTTCGACAATTATGGAAATCCAGCTCCAAGAAACGACACAAATGATGCTCAAAAAATTGCTTGCGGAAAGATGGTCGTCGCGCTTGGATTGAACTCGATTTGGGAAACTTAGTAGAGAAGATAATCGATTTTCACTTTAAAATCTTCTTTTTCCAGCAACGATGTCTACAATTCATACCAAGATTGCTACAACTTCGACGCTTCGATGTTCTCAAGTGCTGAGGAGCGCCATGCCAAGGTCCACGAGCAAACTATGCGCAGAATCATGAGAACTTCACTTTCTACCAACGGAGCCAACGCCGCGTACCAGTTGTTCAGTACTGGAGTGAACCCATTCATCGATCAAGGAGTAGGTGAAACATAGAAGGGACCCAAAACAAATGTTTTTTTTTTCAGTCGCTGATCAACAAGATGTCTACTGATGCTCTCCAAAGCTACCCATGCTACTCTGACGATTCCACTGCTGCGTGGCTTGGTCGCACCGATGTTCGCAACGCTCTCCACATCCCAACCAACGTCCAAGCATGGGCAGGATGCAGCGATGATATCAATGAAAAGTACTACATCCAACAGTACCCAGACATGACTCCAATTTTCCAATCTATCATTGACTCTGGATACCCATTGAAGGCTCTGATCTACAACGGAGATGTTGATTTTGCTTGTAATTACTTGGGAGATCAATGGTTCGTAGAGAACTTGGCTAACAATGCCTACAAAATGACTCTGACCAACCCACGTGCCCAATGGAACTACACTCGCGCTCAAACTGGATCCACTTATGCCCCAACACTCGCTGGATACCTTAAATCGTGGAGCTATAACAAGATCACAATTGATTTGGTTACTGTGAAGGGAGCTGGACACATGGTGCCAATGGACCGAGCAGGACCAGCACTTCAGTTGTTCTACAATTTCCTTTACGGAAACAACAACGGATACAGCGCCCAAGTTCCATATGATCTTACGGCACTCCCACTTCGTGCACAATACCAAGCGCCACCACAAAAAACCTGTAAGTTTTTGTAGTTTAGAGACGCAGAAGACGATATTTTTGAGTTGATCACAAAAATCTTATCAGTGGTTTCGGTTTTGAGCGGCATGACAAAAAAAATATTCCGATCGCAACAAATTTCTATTTTATTCGTTTTTCTTTTTTGCTTTCACTGAAATACCTTATCAGCGCAAGGTTACCAAATTTAGAGGATGATGTAAACTCTTATCAACATTCTCCTAACTGTAGGTGAGTGTGCGAAAATGGTCATCTTTGATTGAAGAAATAGTAAAAAGTAGATGGAATAAGAAACTTCAGGGACTCGCAAGCAAGCCGATAGAGTCTATAACCTTCCTGGACTCACTTATGGACTCAACTTCAAGCAGTACTCTGGATACTTGAACGGAGTGACTGGAAACTACCTTCACTATTGGTTCGTCGAGTCTCAAGGAAATCCAACCACTGATCCACTTGTCTTGTGGCTCACCGGAGGACCAGGATGCTCTGGACTTATGGCTATGCTAACAGAATTGGGACCGTTCCATCCAAATCCTGATGGCAAGACACTCTTCGAGAACGTTTATTCATGGAACAAGGCTGCTAATGTGATCTTCTTGGAGTCTCCACGAGGAGTTGGATTCTCAGTTCAAGATCCAAGTTTGAATAATGACACTATCTGGGATGATGCGAGAGTGAGAAAGCCAATGATTTTTTAAAAATTTTCACAAATACAATTTTCAGACTGCCACCGACACCTACCTTGCTCTCAAAGACTTCCTTACTGTCTATCCAGAATACATCAACCGACCATTCTTCGTTACTGGAGAATCATATGGAGGTGTCTACGTCCCAACCATCACTTCTCTTCTCATTGACAAAATCCAGGTGAAACATACAAGACCCCCACAATCCTGAAATAACAGATTTTTTACAGTCTGGAGATTTCCCACAACTGAACTTGGTTGGTATGTCCATTGGAAACGGAGAGTTGTCGGCTGTTCAACAATTCAACTCTGCCATCATGATGAGCTACTTCCACGGACTCTTCAGCAAGGAGTAGGGGTTCTTAGTAAATTTGAAATTTCACAAAGTATGGTTTTCAGTGACTTCGATTCTCTCCAACAGTGCTGCAATCAAACCAAGACTAGCTCTCAATGGTTTGAGTACTGCAATTTTGCTCAGTACATCCATCTTGGACCTGACGGAACCGCTAACCCAATCGACAACTCTTTCTGTGCCAACAAGGTTGCTGACCTCGGACAAGCAAGATTCTGGTCTAGCTTGAATGATGTGTACAACATTTATCAAGACTGCTATGAAGATTCTACCCGAGCTTTCGGATCCAGAATGACCATTGAGCAGAAGAAAAGACATATGAAGGGATTCGTCGATCAAGGAGTGAGGGATCAAATGAACTTTATGAGATAATTTTCATTGTTTCAGGCCAAAATCTCCACCTCATCTACGGATAATCAAGGAGGACTTGCTTGCTACGGAACCGCCCAAGCCGCCAGCTGGATCAATCTTCCAGATGTTCGCAGCGCTCTGCACGTCTCTTCTGCTGCCGGAGATTGGTCTGCTTGCAAGTAAGTTACTTTACAGAATAATTTGTTTACTAACTATCGAAAAATGCAGTGATACCATTAACGGACTCTACGTTCAACAACACAATGACACCACTTCCGTTTTCCAACACATCCTCGACTCCAAGTACCCACTCCGCGTTCTTATCTACAACGGAGATGTTGACCAGGCTTGCAATTATTTGGGAGACCAATGGTTCATTGAGGCATTCGCTACAACCAACAATCTTCCAGTCACCAAGCCACGTGCTGATTGGAGATACATGACCCAAATTGCTGGATATGCCAAAAAGTTCGATAACAACGCTGGATTCTCTATCGACTTGATTACTGTGAAGGGTGCTGGGCACTTGGTACCAACTGATAGACCCGGACCAGCTCTTCAAATGATTGCTAACTTCTTCCGTAACCAGGACTACAGTAATCCAACAGTCATAGATAGTTCCCTCCATCCACTGTTGAAGACCTACGTTGTAGCAGAACAATTGTCTGCATCTCTCAACCGTTCGACCTCTGGAATCAGTTTTAATGGAAACAGAGTTCATACCAAGGTTCATAAAGTTATCCGTACTGAATCTCTCAAAAAACCAATCGAACGTGATGCCCCGCCACCACCACCATCGCAAACTAAAGATCAAGACGAGGTTACAAATCTGCCTGGATTGACGTTCACGCCAAACTTCAAACAATACTCTGGATATTTGAATGCTTCTCCTGGAAACTACCTTCACTACTGGCTTGTTGAATCTCAAACCAACAAATCATACGATCCTCTGATTCTCTGGCTGAACGGAGGTCCAGGATGCTCTTCCATCGGAGGATTCCTCGAGGAACTTGGACCATTCCATGTTAACGCTGACGGGAAGACACTGTTTGAGAACACATTCTCTTGGAATAAGGCCGGTAACGTTTTGTTCCTTGAGGCTCCAAGAGATGTGGGATACTCCTATCGCAGTAACGAATACTCACCTGACTCTATGTACAATGACACATATGTAAGTGAGCCCTATTTCAGAACATAAAATGATTGATTGTTCTTACAGACCGCTTCTGACACTGTCATCGCTCTGGGCAACTTCTTCAACAAATTCCCTGAATACCAAAACCGTTCATTCTACATCACAGGAGAATCATACGGAGGAGTTTACGTTCCAACTCTCACGCGTGCCATCATTCAAGCTATTCAGGTCACAAAAATAGTTTACGAATTTCAATTTTAACCGAAATAATTTCAGTCTAAGACCCTTCTCAGAGTGAACCTCGCCGGAGTAGCCATCGGAAACGGAGAGCTCTCAGGAATCCAGCAAATCAACTCCGCTGTATCCCTTCTTTACTTCAGAGGAGAACACGACAAATCGTAGGTATATCATTTTTGCCTAGCTAATGAGTAATTTTAGCGACTGGGATGCTATTTCAAATTGTTGCAATAACTCGGTTACACAAACCTATTGCGATTACACCCAATACATCAACATCGACACTTCTGGAAACGTTTCTCCAAAACTAAACGACGGCTCGGTTGCTGCTCAATGTGGAGCTCTCGTCACCCAACAAGGATTCCTTGACGTCTGGACCACTGAGTGCGATCGAATTCAAAGAAAAAACTTAAATAAACGAATTTCAGCAACGATGTGTACAACACCTTTGCCGATTGTTATGCCGCCCCACCAGCCGGAGATTCGAAACTTTCCGAACTTTCCGAGGGTATTCGTAGAGTACAAAACAGAAGAAGATCCAAGAGAGATGCTAATGTTTCACCATTCCTCCCATCGAGATTGTTCGTGGACCAAGCTGTAAGTTTATCGTAACGCTATTGTTGCAAAATATTTACTTGCAGAAGAAAATCAACTACATGTCCACTGATGCCAATGGAGGATTCACTTGTTTTTCTGGAGCTTCTTCCGAATCCTACATGAACCTTCCAGAGGTTCGTGCTGCTCTCCACATCCCAACTAGCCTTGGACACTGGACTGATTGTAATGATGTTATGAACGAGAACTACATCCAACAGCACAACGACACTACCAAAGTCTTCAGAGACATCCTGGACAGTGGATACCCACTTAGATTCTTGATCTACAATGGAGACGTTGATATGGCTTGTCAGTTCCTTGGAGACCAATGGTTCATGGAGAGTCTTGCCAAGGAGAGAAAAATGGATGTGACCCATCAACACTCACCATGGAACTACACGCAACATCAGTTCTTGCCACGTGTTGGAGGATACTGGAAGCAATTCACTTACAAGGGAAAAGCGACAGTTACATTTGATCAGTTGACTGTTAAGGGAGCCGGACATTTCGTACCACAAGATCGCCAGGACCAGCTCTTCAAATGATTTACAACTTTGTTAACAGCTATGACTACAATAGAAACATGACATTGGACTATTCTCGCAAGTCACTCCTCCCTGCTTATCAACCAGCACCAGTGACTGTCAAACGGAGAATGGCTGATCATATCTTCTCCCTCCCAGGAGCCACATGGAATGTCAACTTCAATCAACACTCTGGATATCTTCAAGCTTCTGCTGGAAACAAATTGTTCTACTGGTTTGTTGAGTCTCAATCCGGAAACGAGGGAGATCCAATCATCCTTTGGCTTCAAGGAGGACCAGGATGCGCTTCGACAGGAGGACTTCTCAGCGAGATCGGACCATTCTTTGTTAACCCAGATGGAGAAACACTCTTCGAAAACGTATACTCATGGAATAAGGCTGCTCACATTTTGGTTATCGACTCTCCAAGAGGAGTCGGATTCTCTTACCAAGATAAGAGTGTTAACAATGATACTCTCTGGGATGATGACAAGACAGCTTTGGATACCTACACTGCTCTTGAGGACTTCTTTGCCGCCTACCCTCCACACCAAAACAGCGAATTGTACATCACAGGAGAATCGTATGGTGGTGTTTATGTTCCAACGTTGACAAGACTGCTCATCCAGAAGATTCAGGTAAAATTCGAAATATCGAATACATTTTTTAAAAAATATATGCTTTAGGCTAGAGTTTCCAACATCAAGCTCCGTGGTATGGCTGTCGGAAACGGAATGGTGAGCGCTGTCAACGATGTCAGAACCCTTCCAGACTTCCTCTACTTCCACGGAATTTATGATAAGCCGTATGTTACATTTAATCGATTTTCAATACAAATAAATTTATTTTCAGACAATGGGAGCAACTTCGTGCATGCTGTCCATCTAACGATGTCTCCTATGACTGCAACTACGATGAATACATTACCATTGACGGAGGAGTCAACGTTAAGGCTAAGGGCTACCCCAACAACCAGACCCTCCAAAACTGCGCTAACCTTGTTGAACAACTGTCCTATGACAGAAACTGGAAGGCCATGTACGATCAATATAACCTCTATCAAGACTGTTACGCCGTTCCAAGAGGACAAGGAGGACCATTCGCTGAGAATGAAAAAATCTCGAGACTTGACATTGAGCGTAGACTAAAGACTGTGATTCCACAAGCTATTACTAAGGTAATCTCGGAGTTATAGAGTAATCAGATTTAAATATTGTTTCTCCAGACCGCTGCCCAAGACCCATTGTCTACTGATGCCACTGGAGGATATTCATGCTGGAGTGGTGTTGCTTCTGACAACTACTTGTCCTTGCCACATGTTCGTGACGCTCTCCACATTCCGGACGTCGTTCAAAGATGGAGTTTCTGCAAGTGAGTAACAAGAACGTATGACTGTAAACCGTGTTTGTTCATGTTCAGTGAGCTCAACTACACCAACTTGTACAATGACACCACTCAAGTGTTCACTGACATTTTGAACAGTGGATATAACCTGAAGTAAGACATAAACTTGACAGCATAGACTAAAACTAACCTTTCAGGGTTCTTCTTTACAACGGAGACGTTGATTCAGTCTGCTCGATGTTCGAAGCTGGATCCATGGTTAACAACTTTGCTAAGAACCAACAATTCGTTTCCAACCAGCCAAGAGGAGCCTGGATGTATGGAGGACAAATCGGAGGATACGTGCAGAAGTTCCAAAAGAATAACATGACAATTGACTTGTTGACTGTCAAGGGAGCCGGACACATGTCTCCAACTGATCGTCCAGGGCCAGTTCTTCAAATGATCAACAACTTTGTTCATGGACAAGGAGATTACAACACTACCATTCAAGTTAGCATGCTTCGCCAGCCACTACTTGCACAGTATACAGTAAGTTTTACTTGTGAAATGGTAGAGGTCAAAACAATTCGAAATTTTTTCAGGAACAAGGCACCGGACCACTTGCCACCGCTCCACCAGCACCACCAACAGCCTCTCCAGTCACTGTAGTAACTACCCCAACCGTTGCCACCTCCACCAAGTCATCTAGAATTCTTTCAGTTTCCCTATCTATGTTTGTTGTCGCTGTTGTCAAAATTTTCCTGTAAATCTTAGTTGTGTATTATTAATTGTTTGATTAATACACTGTGTACTTTGAAAATTCCTCTTCTTCTTCTCAAAAATCGATAAATAAAAATTTTAAAAATTATTCTCTAATAGTGTATAAGAAATTTTTTTCCTTGCGATGCCCTTAAATTGGTTGAAATTCTATGCGGAGGAGAAGAGGGAGATAATTGCGGACAAACAATGTTGAATTGTCTCAAAATGGATGCTACTTAGAAACCGTATAAATACAAGGTCGCTTTGTGAATTTGTGAATCGAGCGCCCACAAACACTATGTAAGTTGAAAACGAAAACATTTTCAAAATATTCAAGTAAAATTTCAGGCACATCAAGGCTATAGTTTACAACAAAACTCGCAAGTATGCTGGGCATACCATCGATTTGAATCTCGGGGATAATGCTACAGTTGCTGAAGCAAAATCGAAAATTGAGGAACTCACAACTGTCCCATCACAAATTCAGTGGATTGTATTTGGAAGTGAGGGATTGAAATTTAAAAAAAGAAAAAAAACCAAACAAGTTTTCAGCTACTCATCTGGAAGATTCTAAGCCACTCCGTGAATATGGAATTCGCGATGGATACACTATCTACTCCACTCCAACATATGTCGAAATTCAGGATATGCCAAATCTTTAAATTTAATCTGACCGTTTTTTAATAAAGATTTTTGTTTAATAAAATATTCTCCCAAATTTTTCGTAAAGTTCGAAAACCTCAAGATTTCTTTCTATCCCTTATTCATGCATGTCTTGAATTGATTACCCCTTTTCCTCCTCCCGTCTCCTCAAAACTTTGTTGGGTCCTTGTGCAGCTTGTTGTGGCCATTTGACTATTGTGTCAATTTTGGCAACTCTCAGCGAAAGAAGACAGAATAAAGACGTTTTCTCGTTTCTCGCTTGCCTCAACGCCTTTTCGCCTCCTCTTCATTTTGATGACCACGGAAAAGAAATATTTTCATTAGGTTTTGGCTTTTCAGGAAGCGATAGAATGAAGAAAAAAGAAGACGAGCATTGAGAGGGCACTCTCGGACACAACATCTCGTTTTCTTATTCATTAGCGTATGCTGATTTCAACTGATTTTCCAAGAAAATGGAGAAGAAAGTTCTCATTTATTACCAAATGTCGTCATGTTAGAAGCGGAAATGTTTGTTGAGAGGGGGAAGAGGTGTGCACGGGATTTCTACGCTTTCCTATCACATATTCGACATCTCGGTGTGTTTATTCCTCATTTTACGTTTTACCGAAGAGACGCCAGTGTATTTAGATAGTACTAATTTCTGTTAAAACTAATTAAATTAGGGTAGGACTGGAAAAATGGTCTGATAGCTAAAATAGTAAGGAAGAATATTTGTATAAAATGGTTTCTGCTTTTTTGATTGGGCTCACATTTGACAAACTTGTCACGGGCTGAACCGAATTTGTATTTATTTTGTACCGGTCCTATCGGATTAAAATTTCAACTTTCAATTTTCATTTTATAAATGAATGTGCAACAATTCTTTTTGATTTCAAACTTTCCAAAAATCAGCTGATGAAGACGGAAGACTATTTCTATACCCGATCTGGGTATGATATGTATTATTGCTGCATAAGAAAAATAGGTTGAGAGCAGATACCTCTTGAATTTTTAAAAGAACAAACTACCGTATTTTTATAGATTTGTTTTGTAATTTTTTTGTATTTTCGCAATTTGTTGACGGTTTTCATAGTTTTTTTTTCCATTATTAAAACGGTCAAAATCGCCGAAAATTTAATAAAAAAAACTATTCAAAAAAGGCCCGAAAGATATAGTAGTTTGATCTCGCGTTTTTAAGAATAATTAAACGAGATTTCGCGATCAACGTGCATTGATTTCGAGCAAGAGTAAAACATTTTAATGAATGTTTGAGGTGGTGATTTTGTGAAAATCAGATGCCAGGCCGAAATAATTTTCTTAGTCCCGGTAAGAGAATTGATAAATATTCACTGTTGTACTTTTTGCGCAGCTTTGTTAACCTTCTCTTCAAATTTTAAAAAGTCTTTTTTAGTTCCAGTTTTCATGTGGGAAACATGTATACCTTTTCCAACATTTCCACGTTTTTTTTTAAATTTTCAACTAATTTGACCATCTCGTGATACGTTTAATGATATCTGTTCCTCTCTTTCTCCTCAAATTTACCATTTTCGGCCCATAAAAAGTGCCCAAATTGCACAAATGGGTGCTATTTACGACCCCAAACGATCTTTTGTGCTCTCTTCAACATCCCATGTCTCCATTCCTCAATTTTTATCCACCCACGAAATTGTTTCTGTCAAAAAAGTTTGAAAATGATGATACATTCTGAAAATATACCACAAAGAATTCAATCAACGAAAAGTTCCATAAACGCATGCTCTCACGACCGAGATATATATCTCTGTCGAAAAGTGCTTTCTCTTCCCCACTTCCTTCTCGACAAAATGTCAATACTCAAAGACACTTTTTGCTGGACACTCTTGTCCCAACGTACACTTTGCCCCACGGCTACTATAGCAACCACTTGCTTTTCGACTTCTCAAGAAGTGGGGGAAGCCAACACGATTACCTTCTTCTCGCGCCGCCGGTCACATCTTCCTCTTGTCTTCTCTCGTCGAGTAGTACATGATTCATAAATTCCTTTTTCTTTCTTTCTTTCTTTTTTCGGTGAAAAATAGCACTTCCAAACCAAACATTGAAGAAAACCGGGGCAGCTTCTTGATTTGTTAGTTATTTGTTTTAATGAAAAAATGAGCTGTTTTCTTTGGGTTTTTACATCTGCGAATTGGGCTAAGAGACAATTGAGAGAGTGAGATGAGCGAGCTGTTGATTGTGAAATAAGATTGCGGGCGGCAGAAAAATTACACACTGATGTTCTTAGCATTTTAAACTCACCTGCTTCAGTAATGATTCACCTGCTCCGTTCGAAATCTTGTAAACTATTTTGCTGTCTGAGAAAAATGAAAATCGTTCCATTCTGATTGGTATTCTGTTAGATACTTCTAATCGTCTAATTTCAACATATTGACTTGACGTCCTTGCCTTCCAAATTGATGCATCTTCCCTTTCTTTTTCTCGCATCAACTCATCCTCTTCCATTCCGCGCATCTATTGTTGATTCATTGAAGTTTATGCAGAAACACAATACGAAATAGTGTTTCCGAGATATAGATAGCAGAGTTTCTTACTGTCTCTTTTCCTCCATCTCGTTTTCCCACATTTCCACGACAGATGACAATACGATCTAACAACAGAGAGGAATGAGAGATGGAGAGAAATGGAGAACGCAGGTATATGTGAATGTATAGTTATCCTTGCCTTCTGAATTAGTAACTGAGGACCATGATATAGTCTTGGCGATTTTTCTTCAAAGCCAATCGGAGTTGAGGTACACGAAACTCATTCATACATATTTAAGCACCCAGCACTCATTCTCATCCCAAAAATGTTGAATGATTTTATCTGGCGTCAAAACGCAAACTTTCTCCCTTGAGAATTCTTGCGCTTTGTTTTCTCTGATCCTCCAAACTTTGCTTTCTTCCTCGTGCTTTTGTTCGATATCTATATTCATTTTTCGTTTTGCCTAATTACACACTTTTCATGAAACCACTAATTACAGAGAACATGCCGGGGAGCATAGATGAGAATGAGAGTCCTCAAATTCTGAAATATGTCGGGTCTGTTGGATTTCTGGTGTTTTCTCTGGCGATGACGGCTTTCGGGTATACCAACAATGCGTGGGTGGTAATGGAGAGGACAAAAGCGATGGATGAATTCCAGGTGAGCATTTTTAAAAGCTGAACAAAAATTAGAATTCAGCTGACTTGTCACAAATTAACAGGATTTATTGCTTTTTGAATTTTTTAAACAAGAAGTTGTTCGTATTCGGAAAAATCAAAATTTTCAAATAAAAAATTCAGATTCTGAATCTCGAAAATAAAAATAACCTTCTAGAAGTTCTATTGAAGTTTTCAAAAAATTTTTGAAAACGGACTTATTTGCTTTCTGTAGTTCAATATCATGCTATGTTATCAAAATCTCTACTCAAAATTTTAAATTCTCGGAACAGTAAGTTCTTGAAATCTGAGGCTTTTAGAATCTTTGTTTCTTAGAGTTTTAGGTTTTCAGAATCTTGAATATTTAGAATTCCAGACTTTCGGAACCTTGAGTACTTGTAATCTTAGATTGCTTTAATACATTTCGAGAATTCGGATTTATTTAATTTAAAAATTACAAAATATCAAATTTGTTTTCTGACCTTTAAAACATCCGAACTTCAGAATCCCTAAAAATTCAAGACCACAGCTTTTCAAAATCCTAAAATATCTTCTTTATAGATTTTCAGAATTCGGTGCCACCGAAATGTATTGAAATGTGTTTTGAAGTACACACTTTCGCTACATGAATAACCCCATTAAAAAATTTCAAAAATAACAACATCTTATATCAGTCTTGAGTTTGTGAAACAAAGATTCAGAAAAAACAATTTGAACGACAAACAATGATTGAGATATTGTCAGATTGTTGAAATCTGCATTCTTAAAAACATTAATTTCAGAGAGGAGTTCGAGGTCATGACTGCTACAAGACGTACCGCCCGGAGAACATCACTTGCTTGCCATGGGGATATGAGAATAAGGCCGAGAAGTTCCCACCAAGTCTTCAAAATGTTCAAGATGCTTCAATTGGTAACTTTTCATATTAATAATTTTCCATTTGTTTTGTTTTCTTAGAAATCCATGTCGCACACTGCATCGCTATCATTATCATGTTCTCCCAAGGTTTCTGGCTCGCCTACACCATCGGACACTGTTGCAGCATTAAATTCTGCCAAGGCTTCGAGAAGTACAGATTCGTCATGTTCCATGCTATGGTGGTTTCAGGTAAATATTTGATGACTTCATTTTCACAATTCTTTTTTTTTCAGTTGGTCTCTGGATTATTCTCTTCTTCGTCTTTGTCTATGAGACATTCACCGACCAAATTCTCTACCGGTCCCAACAGGAGGTAGATGTAAGTTAAAAATTTCTGAAATTTTCTTGAAATTTGCTTGAATTTTCTGATACCGGATGTAGACATAAATGCGTTTTACTTCCCTCCAAAATTGAAGAAAAGAAGTAAACATGCTTTTTCACACTTACCTGAATCCACTCACGAGTCAATCAGGCGTGAATTCTTGTATTTTTAGAACTATTTTGTAAAAATAGATTGGAACAAAAGCTTTTAACATTTGAATTTGAAGTGTGTCGAATTCAAAAATTCAGAAATAACTAAAAGTTTTAATAATGTTTCAGTACTCTCATCAAATCGGAGCTGGATGCTGGATCTTCTTCCTCGGCGGTCTCCTACCATTCGTTGGAGCTATGTACTGCCTGTTCGCCGAGCAAATGCAACAATCACAGGATTGGATTCAGCATTTCGTGAACAATCCACGTCAACGAGTTCCAACAACCGATACTACCCAGGGAGCAGAAGTGGTCATTCCTATGAATACAACAGCTCAGTAATTTCAATCATCTCGCATTTTTTTTCTCTCAGTTTCTGCACCGCCATTGGCTATATTAGCTTTATATTGTATTGATGAACACCCTTATCTCCCCCTGTTTTTATACTCAAGTTTAGTTATTTGGTTTTCGATCTCGAAATTTTTGTCCCTGTATTGTTTTAGAAACGCTTATTTTTTTCCTCTTCCTCTCCCCAAAGAATGACGTCTTATTTTGAGTTTTACTATTTTTGAACGGACATCTTTTGTGATGCAAATACTACATTTTGTCTCAATCACGCTTCTAGTTAATCCCAAGTGACCGAGGCGGCCCCCTCGTTTTAGATACTGATGGACGGGAAATGCGGAAGAAACAACGAGCCCAGTATATAGGTCCATGGGTCCATCAATCTCAACACAGAGAGTGACGTAGATAATATTTCGGATGGGTTGAGCTGGCTACTTCTCTTCGAGTTTTATAGGAAAAAGCCACTTTGAATCAAATTCATTCAAGAAAGAAAAAATCAGAATAGAGCGGTGAATCGAGAACATGGACATAATTGATGGCGGCAAACGAATGCTCGGCAACAGAAGCACACTTTTTTGTCCTCTTCCAGGTCGATTGTCTCTTCCGGATCAACTACAGGTTGATCAATCATTGCGACGAACTTGTTGCAGGCAACTGAAAAACGATTTCATCAAGTTACAGATTTCATTTTCAAGATACAGAAATACATGAAATTGTGATAACTTGTTGATCGTTTCAAATTGATTAACCGTTTTAAACTAATATTTCAAAAGTTCATAATTTGTTGTTTCAAAAACTGTGCTGTGGAATGTGATAATTCCATACTGGAAAGTAACACAACAGAAAGATCACTGCAAATACTCAAAAAGTTGAACTTCCCATCTCAATAAGTCATAAATACTCACCGGAAACCATACAAATCAGAAGAAGAAGCGCGATCAATTTACTTGGCATAATTGAAGATATAAGATTTCTCGAAGAAACCGAATCTAAGTAGCTTCTTGGAAGGGAGAAGTTAAAGTAGTCGAAAAAGGGGGTGTGACTCTTCGAGTTCAGTTCAAAACGTTTTCTGTCAACTCAGAGATCCTTGTTCTGAAGAAACAAGCCACGCCCATTTAAGTGAGTTCTGGTAATTCTGAGTTCAGTGATGTCATTTTTAGGGTCCGAAAATAGGGCATGCGAGGGTGGAAAGTGTGAACACGGAAATGGGCAATTTTCGGATATCTGCAATAAATTTAAATAGGTATATCATTTTGATGTTTCTAATAATCGAATGGGGTAAAAGCATGAAATATGGGTCCATTTTCGGATCTGGAGATATCAAAGCTATCAAGGATGTTCGGAATGGTCTTTTCGGATTTTTTGGGAATCTCTCTCTCTCTCTCGGAATACACCGCTTTTAAAAACTTCAGGTTTACGAAATATCGACACATTCTGATTTTGAAGGATTCGGAATTTTTGGAATTCAGAATTTCGGTCCGCAAATCCCTGAAAAATGTGAAATTTTTGAATTCTAGACAGAAGCTCTCAAAAACTGTGAGTCCGAAATGAATTTTGTTCAAAACAGTTGTTTTGAAATGATACAATCCGCAACTGACGATGAATTATTATGCAGAATATTCTAACATTTTGAAACTTCCTGTAACACTAACCACGGTGCCTGTTCCGTTTCAATTACTTCCGTACATTCCCAAAATTGTTGAAATCCTCGGTATCCCGTTCCGCAAACCCCTGCTATAGATAATAATTATCCCGTTTCAGAAAAGTATTGTTTCATTTTCGACTGATTTTTCTAAGACACTTCTCTCATTTTGGAGTATTCCTCTCACAATCAACCGATTTCCTGCAAAAAAAATTGTCAGATATCTATCGAGAAAAACGCAGAAACAGCACAGTTTCTCTGGTGCATTGTTTGCCATGGTTAAATTCTTGATTTCTATCCATTCAATATAATTACTTCCTTTCTGTTTTCACGAAAAGACAGTTTTCCAATACATCATTCACCGAAGGACACTACGCGTTACCGACGGAAAGAAATTTTCAAGGTTGTTTAACTCGATAAGACATAGATTATTCGCATTTCGACCGAGAATTTATCGATGATACTTTTTTTTCTCTGAGTGGGAACTAGCAGAGCGGTTGGCAGTGATTTTTTTCTAATTTTTAAATGGCTTTTTCGCAATTTTAATTCTGAATGAAACTATCATTTTTACATATAAACCATTACACGCTGTATTTAAATTTACAGGGAACGATACTGCGAAATTTCGTATTTCAAGAAAATATATTTTTCATAATTTTCAGCAATTTTGAAAACTGAAAAACATAAGTTCAGAAAGCACTCCAGTCAACCAATAGCTAACCTTTTTAAGTGATCAAAACCTAGAGGTTTTTTTCGTACAAATCATCCACTGGTCAATTCTTGCAAAGAACTTTGTTTCCTTTTTCTCGCAGTCTTATTGTTGGCAGAAATAGTGTGGAACAGAGCAGAGTTTCAGAACAGTCGTTTTATTTTTTGAAATGATTACTGTCCGGTGTTATGCGTAGACCACGCCCATAATGTCGCGTTCAAAGTTGATTTCCAGGAGTAATTTCCTGGAAATCAACTTTGAACGTGCCATAAGGAAAATAAAACAAGTCCAAATTCTTATTTTAGATACCTAAATTTGTTCACAATTTGTTTGAGGTTCTCTCCAAAATTTAATACCAAGAATTATTATTGAAAACTGTGTCTGCAGTTTCATAAAAACCAAAAATTATGTAATCTCTCAATCCCTCTAATCTAGTAAATTTCTACTGATTCATTGCGTTATGATCATGCATTTCGAGTTTGAACTATTGTCTATTCAAAATAATCGCGCGGGTGAACGAGTAAAAAACGTGAAGAGAGTCTCCAAACCTGTAGAGGCGCTGTAGAGACGCAGACAATTTTACTCGTTTACCCGCGCGATTATTTTGAATAGACAATAACCAAATTTCCACGATTTTTCCCCGTATATCTCTACGGAATTCTCTTCAGGAAGGAAAAAGAGAGTAAGAGAAAAAAAAGCATTCTTGCTTAGCTGTCTCCATGTAACCAGGAGCAACCGCTTAATGGAAAAACATAGCATATTCAGACCGCTGCTTGCTACAAAACTAAGATCTGAGCCAATTGATTTTCCTTAAGTCAAGTATAAAGATTTCCAAGAATTTTTATGTAAATTCTTTTAACTTTTTGAATCAATGACAATAAAGTACAGTTCAGAATTTGTATCTGTTTTTTTCTACATTGAGTTTACTCAACAGATCACTCTTCTGAATTTCTCTGCCTCTCTATTTTTACCAGCAAATTTTTTGAAACTAAAACCAGTTTCACTTCAACAGTGGTCATGTATAGAAAAAAAGTGAACGAGCCAACAGAATTTAATTCTACGTCTCTCACCTCTCCCGCCCTCTTGATACCATGCACTATTCCATGCATACTCTCTAACCCCTCTTTTTGTCGGCCAGCAGAGGCCGGCAATACAATCATGCACTTTTTATCTGCTTTGTTTCTCTTTTATTCTTTTCGATTGATTTTCAAATAGCATCAATGTGTAGCGCGGTTTTTTTCACACATACCTGAAGATGTTCCGCAATATGAAATCTATAATTTTTAGTTTCAATTATTTCATTTTTCAGATAGTCTGTGATACTCAATACTGGGAGAGCGTTAAAATTAGCCGAATTAAACCAGTTGTAAGTCCAAAGTCTTTACCCATTCACATTGCATTCATTTTCAGTACATAATGAACATATTCGCCAACGCCTTGACAGATCCAGATGAAATTTGGGCATGTCGGATGATGTACCGACGGCTTGAGAAGATCCAGAGGAAGATCGACAGGAAAACAGAGCGAGAACGTTTGAAGAATCCACCGCGCAAAGTTGATAGTGGAGTAATACACTTGGAATTCAGAACACTTTTCTTGGAGCCAGACAGCCCTCATCAGAAAGAACTGCTTCAGGATTTTTCTGAATTTTGCAGAGTAAGGCGCCAGGAAGAATGGTGCACATTGCAGCTTGCTTACTTGCGAAAGTACGGTAAAGTGCCATGTGGGTGTGGAAAAGAGGTAAGATTTATTTCTCCAAAGGCATCCAACCTTCAATTTGTCATTTCAGCATACACCAAATCTCCGATGGCTGAGAAAAGTTCACACATATTTGCCTGATATTGATCTAAATGATATCGACGATTTCCTTTTTGAGTAAGTTGGTAGAAACCAGTTTTTAACTAATAGCTGTTTTTTTCAGCTTGAGTGAAGAGGAAAAAGAGGAAGAAAAAGTTCCCGCCCCTGGTCATCGCACGCTGGCTGAAGTCGAGGCTGAAATGAAGTTGGTCAAAGCTCTTCCAGCAAGCAAGGACACGATGGCACAGTATATGTCTCTGATCCAAGAAAGGAAGCTTCTGTTAGATGAATCCCAGATGAAAAAGGAAGGTAGAACTGCAAAGGCTCGCGAGAATGCGCTCTTGGAGGAAGTCACTGCAACGATAGCTATGGAAACTGCAGCCGCATTACAGCGACGTCGAAAGCAACGGAAGAAAAAATAGCCAAGTTCTCATAACTTTGTTCCAAGATTTCCGAATTATTAATTCTTTACGTAACTTAACTTTCTTCATTAGCGAAATTCCATTTTTTTTCCAGTTTTGTAGGCTTCATCTTGTAGATCCTGACTCAAATATGAGATTTTGTATGGTATGAAAAATAACTTTTAGTTTATTCGTCCTTCTTTCTGACCATCCATTCTTTACTGTGATTCTCTACTCGAGTTTTGAAAATTTTCTAATAAATCAACAACAACTTGTTTTAGATTTGTACTCGTTTGTATTATTCATCTGAAATGTATTTCAGCACAATTTACTTCTCCATTAATGAGGAAAACAGAAAATACAGATAATTTATTGAGATTAGGTTTTGAAAGATCAAACAACATGGAAACTGTTATAAACACTGTCAAAATAGCTCTGTAAATCGAGAACAAGGACAAGTTTGATGTCGACAGACGAACGCACGGCAGCAGAAACACATCTGACGTTCTTGTTCAACTTCTAAGACGTCGTCAGGGACTACGTCGGGTTGATTAATCATAGCAAGGAATTTGGTGCTCATCTCTGAAAATGTTCTGTCTTGATGAATTTCTGACCAAACTTTATTTGTCTCTGAACTGAACGAGTACTATTTTTTTCACGTCACTTGAAACAATTTTCAATTAGATTTTCACTTTACAAGTTTAACTTTTTCATTTGACACATTTCGTCCTATAAGGAAGCACATGTGTCAAGTGATATACTCTACAAATTTCCTCCTTGACTCACCAGCCACGAAGCAAAGAAGCAGTATAACTGCAACAAGTCGGAGGGACATGTTTAGATTTTTTTGGGTAGAAAACTAGCAAGAATGGAGAAATGGAAATTTTTGGTTCCCACGTGTTGTATAGCTTGAAGTAGCTGGTCGTTGTAAACAAACTCCGCCCAGAAAATTGAGTAACCAAAAAATTAAAATTCCGCAGACGTTGTTCGTAAAATGATGCACGCAACTTACAAGATTCGGAGCATGAACAAAACATAATTCACAAAACGAAATCGATATGAGCGTTTTCATCCTCAGGATATCATCGCAAAAAAGAAGAGAATATTTTCTGAAAGATTCATTTGAAGTAAGATTTGCCTAGATTCAGCGTGACAATCCTTGATTCTACAAATATCAAATATAGTACTGTGGCCCGTTTTTGTACTAAAAACGTGAAAAAAACGGGTGTCTCTCAGAAATCGCCAAATAGCTACAAAACTAGGAATTTTCAAAAAATTAATCTGTGATCGCAAAGTTTTTAATATTTGAAAGTGTTTGGAAACTGGCTAGCCGAGCTCCAGACTTATGAAAAATGTAAAAATGGCCGAATATCAAATGAAAAATATTTTTTGTTTATTTTATTGACCGGTATCGTACGATAATTTTACGATAATTTTCGAATTTTGGAAATTTTAACTAAAGAGCATTCTCTAGTTGTTTAAAGCCCTACCCACTAAACTCCCACCACCAATTTTATATATTACTAGGAATGGGAGTTAACAATACCACAAACGCAAAACGCATTTTGATGAAGCTCAAGTCGTTTGTTTTTTTTTCACGATGTTCGCTTGAATTTGTATTCGTATCATGTTGTCTCACTTCCAGTGTACCACAATTAAGCTTGTCAGGAAGGTTGAGAGACGTTGAATCAGCAATGAAAAAGAAAGTGGGATAGTATCGAATGAAGCAAAAATAATCTGGTTGGCAGTGAAAATTGAGCGATTGTTGTATTTCATCATTTGAGAGTAAAAAATATTGAAAAAAAACATAATTTTGACTAGAATTATCTATTTTCTCGAAAAAATGTAACTTCTAACTTTTTGGAGCCAACAAATCTAATATAAATTATGATAACAAAATCTGCATTAATTATATGATAAAATTTTAAAGTTGACTATTCTTTGATATCTTCTCCAGAGACCGAGATCTTCCCTGTTTAGTCAAGATACTCAAGGAACTAAAACCAATCCACTCTGATAGAATGGCCTCCAAAATGTCAGCTTTGCGTTCATGCTTCTTGTTTCTCAAAACAGATTTTCAAAACAGAACAGACTGCCAAAATGTTCATCGTAATATTGAAACTATTTTGTTGGTTAGAATGTTAATAATAAATTTGGCTCTTTATGGTTTAACGGGGGTTTAAACAATTAACGGGGGTTTAAAATATTAACGGGGTTTAAATTTTTGACGGGGGTTTAAAAAATTAACCGGGGTTTTGAAAATTTGAGGGGGTTCTGAGAATTAACGGGGGTTTATAAATTAGACGGGGGTTTTCAAAAAGTGTCAGGACCATGTTTGCGGAAGTCCCCAAAATGTTCCAAAGTGCTACATTTTCTTGTTTTTGCCTTATTTCAGTTGATTTATTCGTTTTTCAAATAATTTTTTTTCTTTTTCTGTCTTCTTTCATGTTTTGAATTTTTTTTACATTTTAACGTTTTTTGATAAGAATAGACACAAGCTACGTGTCCCAGTCACAATATGTCTCTCTGGAGCCTGGTACCACCCTGTCTTCTCCCAGGCGCCATGTTTCGTTTAGGATCCTGGCACCGGCTTTGCTTCCAGATATAAAACTTGTTTCACAGCAAATTGTTTATCAGTTTGATTGTTTGTTTTCCTGATTCACAAACCATGATGTTCCTAACTTTTTTGTTTCTGTACTTCTCTAATCGAAAATAGAAGCGAGATTGAAAGTGGGAAAAATCGGTCTATTTGGAGATTTGGCAGAGCTAAGCTGCACGTAAACATTGTAAATCATATAAATCCTGGATTACAGACATTATTTCGTGTCTGACTCAGTGCAAAGCACTGTATTTTTTTACTGACGACGGAAGCCTTCCATATCCCGGGGATTCTGATGAAATCAATGCCAAATGTTAGTACACAAGTTAGCTAGAACAACCCCAAAATCATAGCAGCCGGTATAAAGGTCTGTGTAAATGGCGAAGCACATTGTAATTTTTGTTTGGAGTAGGTACCTTTCGAGCGACCATAACTTTGTCGATTATCATGGTAGACCTTTCAACTTGTTTTTATTTAAAAGGTGAGAAATTGGCAAACAATAATGTCAACTTCACATCTGCTCCATCTTCAAAAGAAAATCCAGGAAAATAGAAAATGTGCAAATTTCAAGTTTACTGAATTCAAAAAATTCCAATTTTAAAAAAAGTACGTGGCACACCATGTCTATCAGATTTCTCAGGACGAGTAACGTACAGATACGTATTCAAATATAGGTCTAGCCTTGGCAAGTACTCATTTGCTAGAAGGGTCTCATTTGCTTGAATTTCCGTCTCGTTTGTTATACTTTTTGTCGCCAGAATTTTTGCTCCTTTTCTGAATTTTTTGCTCATTTTTTAAACCAATCATGCAGCTGGTACATAGCCTGAAGTGAAAAATTCTTGAAAATTTCAAACTTGAGAAAAACGGAAACTTTACGATTTTTAGAGAATTTTTCTCTTTTTTCATTCTTTTCGGATTTTATATACCGTCAGCAAAAAATAAAACGAAATTCGGTAAAACCGCTCAAAAATGAAGAAATATCTCTAACAAAGTCGTCGACCTAAGCCCCGTCCCCTTTGCACGCAAAGTATAGTGGGCGGTGGAACCCGGGAGATGTCGGTACATCCAGAACACCTGCCTATATAAATGAAATCGTTTGCATGGTCTTTCGGGGTACATCACACAATCTCTACTGATTCGGCTGAGATCCTAAGGATGGTTGGCAGCAGGCCTGTGCGGCAACAATTTTTTCGGTTTCGGCAACTCGGCAATTTGTCGAATACTTTTCGGCAACGTTTGGCAACTCGGCAATTGCCGAAAAAAAATTTCGGCAATTTCGGCAACTTTCGGCAATTTTTGGCAACAAAAGTTTTGCGTCTTTTTTTAGTAAAATCAATACGTAACTCACCCGAAAATGCTTCTATCAGGCTCAGAACTACAGAAAATGTGTTTCATAAGTTCCTTAAAAAAGTAATTACAAAAATTGGCAACTCAAGACCACATTTTTAATGCAAACTATTTCTCTTTAGCAATAGAGGGTATTCCAATGGTTGAAAATATTGTTCCGATTGTGAGTTTTGAAAATAGTGCGCTCAACTTGTTAGGCAACTCACGACACACCTTTCCTAGAGATTTGAGACAGATTGGATAATTTTTTTGATGAGTTGTGACTCATGATATCTATTTTTCTCCTATGCTCACAAATTTGAAGCCCATTTTTAGATCCGATGCAAGTATTTTTGATGATTATTGGGACACATTTCCTCTAAAGTTCACTCTGAGAGAAGATGGTGTTCAAAATTTGATTTTTCGAACTTCGAAATCATTTTTTTGACTAAAAAAGTTGTGAAAATCTCTAAATTCAAAAAAATTTCAGTTGCCGAAATTGCCGAAATTTTTTTGCCGAAATCGGCAACGGCAATTCGGCAACTTTTTCTTCGTTGCCGATTTTGGCAACGGCAAATCGGCAACAAAAATTCGGCAATTTCGGCAATCGGCAATTTGTTGCCGCACAGGCCTGGTTGGCAGGCAGGGGAGCTCCTAGGTTAGTATGCATACTTCCTAGGGACTCAGAAGAGATTGTGTGATGGAAACCCCCGTGATAACCGCGGGTATATTCCGGAAATTTTCTGAGCTTTGAACGGCCTGGTTGCAAAAAAAAACTAGATCCGAAGTATAATTTTGGAGAAATGTTTAAATTTCGACAGTTTTTTCAGCTGTTTTCAGCTTTTCGTCAGCTTTTCGTCAGCTTTTTTCATCCTTTTTCAGTTTTTCGTCAGCATTTTTCAGCATTTTTCAGCCTTTTCAGCTTTTTTCAGCTTTTCGTCAGTTTTTTTCAGCTTTTTTCAGCCTTTTCAGCTTTTTTCAGCTTTTCGTCAGCTTTTCAGCTTTTCGTTAGCTTTTCGTCCGTTTTTTGTCCGTTTTCCGTCCGTTTCGTCACGTCATTAAGTTTTTTAGGTTCGTCTGTCAGGTTGGTTCGTCAGGTTCGTCTGTCAGGTTCGTCTGTCAGGTTCGACCGTCAGGTTCGACCGTCAGGTTCGGCCGTCAGGTTCGTCGACAGACGAACCTGACAGACGAACCTATTGGCACTTAGAGCACCTGTTAATTCTATTGAAACTTTTTTGAAATTGTCCTAATCAGAAACTCCATTTTTGTATTTAACTTTTTTTTTCGTAAAACGATTAATCAAAGCCTAAATTCGGTGAAATTATTGTTATCTTCGTTTCTCACTTCTGCCGATTTCATTCGATTGAAACATTACCCAAACCGTCCAGTTTGAGACCAATTGTCTTGATTTCGGTTAAAGAAAGGGTCATGCTAAGAACTACTGAACTGCAAAACTTTTCTTCGCTGTCTGTCATAGATCATTTCCGGATCACATAGAACGATATTTTTTTCAAAAACTCGGAAATGACTATTGTTCAACAGATACAAGGGCCCACACTGTTTAACAAAATTTCTTCGGTAAAATAGGATCGCAGAAACGATTATTGGCCCATTTGAAATAATTAAGGTTATATTAGGTTGAAAAAGTCTTTGTAACTTTTTAGGTTTTTTCGAAACTAAACTTATTCAAAGAAAACGAATTTCATGGTGTGATATATTTATCATCATTAGTATCAATGACTTCTTGCCAACGCGATGGAAGTTGATCTAATCCGTTCGTGTGAAACTCCGAAAACTGAGAGGCGAAAGGTCGTCCAACAACTTCTCGACATCCTTTCTACCCTGGAACTTTTGACCGTCAAGGTGATTCTGTAGAGAACGGAATAGACGACATTCCGTTAGGGTCAGGTCTGATAAATACGGTGGATGACACAAGACCTGTACTCCAAGCGTCTGGAGCTTCTGGCGCGTCTTCAAAGTGGTGGGTGGCCTTGCGTTGTCTTTTCCAAAACGCAATCTTATCTCATTCAAAAACATCAGTTTTCCTAGACAATGAATAGCGAAAGAAAAGAAGAAAAACGATGGAAGCATTGTAAACGGAATATACACAAGACAAGATAGAAGTGATAGATTTTCTAGCAAAGGAGACATGAATTAGCTTTTACAGCTCTTAATGAAAACTATACGAGCACTTTTACAAGAAACACAATTTTAACTGTTATGTCTGTATGAAATTAATCAACACTACAGCTGATAATTGCGAATATATTTTAGACCCGCAAATAAAAATATTTTTGTCATTCGTGAGTTTCGTCAGTTTCCGTGTTATTTATTTTCATAAAGCAAAAAGAAAATTTTGTGAAATTTAATAGATTTTTTTAGGATTTCAGAATTGTCTTTGAGAAATTACAAATCAACATGAATAGCTTTTGTTCAAAGTTTCCAGAGACTTCACAAAGTGAACTCCGTTTAAACCCTCGTTAAACCATAAAGAGCCATAAATTCCATAGGATAATAAATTGAGCCAAGTTAGAATTTTTCACATATTCAATGGTGACCATTGTTAACAAAATACTTCCGATTTAACCAGTACGGTAAAGAAATTTCTTTTCTGCAATAAACTTCGATCTTTCACAAGTTTTCATAAGTGAGTCACAACTGGACATTTTTATCTTCGTTTTTCTGCAACATCCACCAAATGACCCAGTAACTCCTGTTACACCAACATTGTCTTTTTCTTAGTTTTCTGTGAGCAATCACAGAATTGACAACAATCAACAACAAATAGCTAACAGTTGTCCGTGATAATTCTGAACTTTTCTCCTTCCGACTTCTCAGTCATTCTCCTGTTTGAAATCAAGAATGGTGTGTCGCCAACTTGTAATTCTTGTTTCCTGTATTCTGTTTCTGCAAGCATGCGCATACAACGATGTAACCAATAAGTATACATTTCGAAACTTACCTGAAAACTTGCGGAAGGTATGTGATAGCCAGGTTAGTTAGAGAGATACAGTTTTGGAGCTATCCATTTATAGCAGAGAGCCATGCCAGAAGAGAGTCTGAAGAGATGCTTGGCATCAATGGAGACTTATTGGGTTTTCCAAACATATCCGATTGGAACAAGAGTACTATTTGCGCAGGAGAAAAAAAGTAGAGACCTCAGGAAGTATTGTCGGGAGGTAATTATTTCAGCCTTGCTTTTCTGAAAATGAACGGTCTCTGGAATTATTCGATTTTCAGGAACTCTTTCCTAACGTTGAATTGTGTGTCACGTACCAGACCCTCACGTCACCATATGGAATATGCATAGAAAAGGTAAGGATTTTTCTGAATCTCCCGTTGGTTTTGTAATTATAAATATTTGCTTCAGCTCCAAAATGGAACCATCCCAATTAAATCGAGCAAACTTGAATCCTTCGTCAACGACTTTACACTCTACGGACTAACCCATAAATGTCTCCTACTAAAAAACGACAAGGCCGATCTTGAAAACATTTTAATTCAACACTGTGATAAGGACGCCGGAGTTCACTTTGTGAAGTCTCTGGAGACTTTGAACAAAAGCTATTCATGTTGATTTGTAATTTCTCAAAGACAATTCTGAAATCCTAAATAAATCTATTAAATTTCACAAAATTCTCTTTTTGCTTTATGAAAATAAATAAACTGACGGAACTCACGAATGACAAAAATATTTTTATTTGTGGGTCTAAAATATATTTGCAATTATCGGCTGTAGTGTTGATTAATTTCATACAGACATAACAGTCAAAATTGTGTTTCTTGTAAAAGTGCTTGTATAGTTTTCATTGAGAGCTGTAAAATCTATTAGGTTGGAAGAAAAGTAACTGTCCATTTTTTGATTCGTGAATAAAACAAAAGCAACAATTATCCAAAATTGACAGTATGCACCGTCGCGGTCTATGACATGTTGACAACATACATGCAACTTGTGGATACCATACCTTCAACAGCCAGCTGCCTGCGACTCAAAGTATTTTTTGAGTCCAGATTTTATCTCAACTTTAGTGTTAAATTATTTCCCTCCAGATGATATTGCATACCTCCTAATAATCAATAATGAAAGGACTAAATCAGGAGTTAGAAGTGCGTAAAGGAGGAACGTTCAGCTAAAGCGGCCCAGGTCTTACTTGACTTACCGTGGAACATAGGTTCTCGAGTTATTTAATACAACTCAATTCAGTCTTAAGACGCTTTGGATGGACGGCTCTTCACTTTCCTTAAACTCCAGAGTTGACCCTTTTATTATTGGCTATTCGGAGATATTCAACGTCATTTGGAGGGAAAATAATTTTACACTGTCGCTGAGAAAAAAAACGTCCGGGAAGGTATACTTTGATTCACGGCCAGCTGGCTTTTGGAGGTACGGTATCCACAAGTTGCCTGAATGTTGTCAACATGTCGTGGACCACGACCGTGCATACTGTCAATCTTGGATGGTTCTTGTTTTTGTGTTATTCACGAATTAAAAAATGGACAGTTACTTTCCTTCCAATTTAATAATTCATGTCTCCTTTGCTAGAAAATCTATCACTTCTATCTTGTCTTGTGTATATTCCGTTTACAATGCTTCCATCGTTTTTATTCTTTTCTTTCGCTATTCATTGTCTAGGAAAACTGATGTTTTTGAATGAGATAAGATTGCGTTTTGGAAAAGACAACGCAAGGCCACCCACCACTTCGAAGACGCGCCAGAAGCTCCAGACGCTTGGAGTACAGGTCTTGTGTCATCCACCGCATTTATCAGACCTGACCCTAACGGAATATCGTCTATACCGTTCTCTACAGAATCACCTTGACGGGCAAAAGTTCCAGGGTAGAAAGGATGTCGAGAAGTTGTTGGACGACCTTTCGCCTCTCAGTTTTCGGAGTTTCACACGAACGGATTAGATCAACTTCCATCGCGTTGGCAAGAAGTCATTGATACTAATGATGATAAATATATCACACCATGAAATTCGTTTTCTTTGAATAAGTTTAGTTTCGAAAAAACCTAAAAAGTTACAAAGACTTTTTCAACCTAATATAATCTTAATTATTTCAAATGGGCCAACAATCGTTTCTGCGATCCTATTTTACCGAAGAAATTTTGTTAAACAGTGTGGGCCCTTGTATCTGTTGAACAATAGTCATTTCCGAGTTTTTGAAAAAAATATCGTTCTATGTGATCCGGAAATGATCAATGACAGACATCGAAGAAAAGTTTTGCAGTTCAGTAGTTTTTAGCATGACCCTTTCTTTAACCGAAATCAAGACAATTGGTCTCAAACTGGACGGTTTGGGTAATGTTTCAATCGAATGAAATCGGCAGAAGTGAGAAACGAAGATAACAATAATTTCACAGAATTTAGGATTTGATTAATTGTTTTACGAAAAAAAGTTAAATACAAAAATGGAGTTTCTTTTTAGGACAATTTCAGAAAAGTTTCAATAGAATTAACAGGTGCTCTAAGTGCCAATGGTTAGTTGTATCCCATTAAAAAGGTTAGAAGAAGGTACAGTTGAGGTCGTTACTTTGTGACTGCTTACGTTAAACTACACGTGTTCGATCAATTGAAACTGAAAACCAGTAGATTAACATAAGGTTTCTCTGGAAATGTTTTGTAATCTTTGCCGTATTTTCTGCCATATGTCTTCCCATAGAAAACTACTAAAAAACCGAATGGTACATCGAAACAGCCATAGATTTTTTCAAGCATTCATTTTCCATGGACAGAGCAATTATTTTTTCTGTAAACTTTTTGAGCATGGCGATTATCTGAGTAAACATTCTGAGCATGGCTATTACCATATTCGTGTATCAAGGGACTTGTCTTCTTCTCGAAAGATATTCACGTTTCTATTTTACACCTTCCATTCTTTTTGTTTTTCTTCATTATTATATTTTGGTTAAACTATGCGATTGTTCACTTGTCACCGCTTCTTATCATCATATCTCTTCACTTGGTCCCTTTGCTTTGTCAGCGTAGGTGGGTAGGCACTCAACAAACGCTCTCTGGTACCTCTGGAATCTAGGCGCTCTCTAGAGTTAGAAGTTTCTTGAATCGATGGGCGATTCGGAAATATATCGAGCCGTCGAATCGAAACATGATGCCCTATTTTCACGATAACACATCAAAGGTGATTGGGGATTCTGAAGAAACGCAGACTTCCCCTCGATCGTCGGCGGGGATCGGTGAAAAGAGGCAACGAAAAGAAAGAAAAAGAAAGAGAGTTGCCCCTCTGGCAGCGGCTGCTCCCGCTGCGTAGGTGTAAGGTTTACAGCACAGATTGTGTCCGTATGTTATACTTTTCTATCTCTTCGACAAGCTCTCGCTCTCTTGCTCCCGGCTCAGCTCCACCTCCTGCCAACGACGGCCTCCCGGAGCAAGCACTTTCATATCTCTTCATTTTTGTTTTCAACATCCCGCCATCTGAAGCAGACTCTCAGTTTACACCCCCCTCCCCCACTTTTTCTTTCGTCTTATATTTCATGATTATTTCCTAGACATAGTATATCATTTCAGAACCTAAACCAACCTACAATCATGTCCGACGAAGAGGAAGTGTAGTAAGTTATATTCTTTTTTCAATATAACACCGCGTTTGATTTTCAGTTCTAATTTTTTCTAATTTCAGCTCTGATGAGGAGGTAGAGGAGGAGGAAGTCGAGGAGACCGAGGAGGCTCCAGTTGAGGAGGCTGAAGAGCCGTATGTTTCCAGAATTAGTGAAGCTTTTTTAAAATCCAATTTGTTTTAGAGAGGAGACCACCGAGGAGGTTGTTGCTCCACCAGAGGTCAAAGAGCGTCGTGCTCCAGTCCAGGAGGAAAAGCCACCAGCAGAGATGACTGAGGCTGAGATCGCCATGATGGTAATATTTTTGTCTTGTTCCCCAATTTCACTGTTTCTAATATTTCTAGGCTGCCAAGAAGCGTCACGAAGAGGAAGAGGCCGCCAAGCTTCTTGACTACGAGCAACGCCGTGTTCTCGAGAAGGAGCAAATCGAGCAAGAACTTCGTGAGCTAAAGGAGAAGCAAGAGAAGCGTCGTGCTGAGCGTGAAGAAGACGAGCGTCAATTTGCCGAGCGTAGACGTCAAGACGACGAACGCCGCCGTAAGGAGGAGGAAGAGCGTAAGGCTCGTTCCGACGCCGAGAAGGTCCGCAAGAACGAGGAGAAGCTTCGTCGCCAGCAGATGATGGCTGGAGCCTTCAACGGACGTGTTGAGGCTGGAGCTGGCCGCAACTTCACAGTTTCCTCCAAGGGAGACCAGGCCGTTCAGTTCGGAAACTTGGCTCAGGTACTACTTCGTTTTTGAATTCAAAATCTTACAGTTTTGTGGTTTCAGGGCAAGGCTAAGGACGCCATGAGCAAAGAACAGCTTGAGGAGCAAAAGAAGAACTTCTTGGCAGCCGTTTGCCGTCAACAAGATGTCTCTGGACTTCTTCCAAACGACTTGAAGGAGAGAATCAAGACCCTCCATGCCCGTATTGTCAAGCTCGAGGCTGAGAAGTACGATTTGGAGAAAAGACGTGAGAGGCAAGAATACGACGTGAGTTCTATGCTCGATAGTACCATCCATAGAATTTCAAATTTTCAGATGAAAGAATTGCACGAGCGTCAACGCCAAGCCGCGCGTAACAAGGCTCTCAAGAAGGGACTCGACCCAGAGGAAGCTGCCTCATCTGTTCACCCACCAAAGATCACCACTGCCTCCAAGTTCGACCGTCAGACCGACAGAAGATCGTACGGAGACCGCCGATACTTGTTCGAGAACCCAGAACAGCCAAAGCAAGCCTCCCTCGTCCGCGGAAGTGGACGACCACCAGCAGAATGGGGACGCAAGCAGAACGAAGAGCTCGAGCAGATCCGCAAAAACTTGGAACCACCAAAGTACGTCGAGCAGGTCAAGGTTGAGGGAGCCAGAGCCCCAGTGGAGTTCATCCCACTCAGCGTTCCATCTGCTGACTTTGAGCCAGAAGAGATCACCTCTGATCCAAATGTTGGAGAGGAAGTCGTCGTTGAATAATTTTTCTGTGACCTCTTTTTTTCTGTTTTTTTCCCATTAATAAACCCAATCCCAAAAAAACCCATGGCCTCATATTCCAAAATTTCTGATTGCATTTACATTTTTTTTTGCTTTTTCGTATATTCTCCGGTTTGTTCTTATCAGTAAATCGTTTGTCATATATGAAGTTGCATTCCCAAAACTGAAAATCTGCACAAAAGTCAGTGAAAAATAAGATAATAGAAAGTTTATTGTCATTAAAAATATTTTGTTTCACAAATTAAGACAAAAAAAGAAATCTTTGAATTTCGTTTTGAATGAGAAGGAAATTTTGATCTAACTCTAAGTGGAAGAAAAATACATTTTTGAAAGCGGCGAAAAATGAGAAATTTGCTTACAACAGCAAAGTTGATGCATTTCTTTGAGACAAAGTGGAAGAAAAAGCAGAGAGACAAATCGGCATGACACGCCAAAGTTTGATGTGTAAAACAAACTAATCGGGAGATAATGAAAACATAACGTAGAGAAGTAAACAATAGATTAATTGAAACAATTTGGTAATAATCACACTTCTAATAGCGAATTATTATTTTTAAGATGATTGATTGTAACGGGATGGGGAACAGATGAGACAAAACATCTGGAGTCAATTTCGGTTGAACGACATTGGCAATTGTTCGCAGCACGTTGGGAGAAAGTGTAAGAAACAAAAGTAATATAGTTTCAGAAGAACATATGGGAAGTTGTCAGAAATATCGTCATGTTTTCTTGTTCGAGAGATTCGAAATGAAGCATGAGGTGGAGGACATCAGGAAGAGTGAAAAACTAGGTTTGAGAGGGGGAAGATTTGGGTCAAAGTTACAACCGAGAAATTTAGAAGAATGGAAGGAAACACCAGGAATTCTTAAGCTGTACAATTTTTTGTCAAATTTTGAAAACGGGGGGAGCACACGAGGGAAAGCATTCTCGAAATAATTGAGAAGAAAAAATGAGAAAAATTGGTTAAATTCTAGTTTAAAGACGTTTTTGAACTTCAAAAAGTGACTAATCTAGAGTTCAACCAGATAATATAAGGTAGAAAATAATGAAAAACTAGTGGAATGGAACCCGATTTGATAAATTGTGAAGCACCAATAGATTTTTCTGTGTGTGTGTGTAAATGTTTCACAAAATATCAAACCAGAAAAATAATTAAAGGAAATTAGGGATACCGTAAAAACTGTAATATAAGAGCCCTCCAACTGTCAACTTTGAGTTAATTTTCCTGGTTTTCTAGATAAATTGGATCAAAGTGTTCTGTTAGTGTAACTTTCTATTACAGGTTTGATAGAGAATTTTGATTAATTCTTGGCTGGGATTTTGAAGCGAGGTTCAGTTAAATTGTCCAAACATTGAAACTGATCTTCTCGTTTCCCATAGAAATAAAAGAATCATAAATGCTCAGAAGCCCACCCTATATGTGCATTTGGGCTCAATTATCTCGGTGCCTTCAAAAAATATGGAAATTTCGTCAACAAATATAATGTTGGTGATTTTACGAACATCATTTTATAGGTTGGAAAAATTTTGATGTCGTTTGAAGGAACCGAGGTAATTGAGCTCAAAGTATAGGGTAAGCTTCGATCAAAGAATCAACGGTGGCTACAGTACTTACTGAAAATCTTTGCTAAAGTTTTAACTTAAGATATTTCTTAAACACAGATTTTCAAATGTTACTGTTGGAAAAAATGACAGCAAAACTCGAATGGAACTGATATACTGAATGAAGCGAAATAATCGAGCTGGCTCTATTCAATAAATCGCCATAAGAGACTAACTGCCACAAGGAAAAAAACAATTAGAAATTTACAACATATGAGAGTTTTCGCAGTTATTTCCTATGGTAATTCGTTTTGGGTCAGGGGAAGCGTTAGTCGAAAGCATTGAGTATCCTTGGTCATTGGTGTCGTGATGATGTCCACCTGTAACTATACATTTTTCAGTTTTCTGATATCGCAACAAAAGTGATTAGAGAAAAACGGCAGAAAGTAGAAATAAGCAGTTAGATTTTCAGCCAGCGTTAAAAAAAGTCCCCATCAAAATTTTGAATTTAAAATTTTTTCCGTGCACCCTGTTATGTTTGAAAAGCAATTATTTTCAGTCAACACTCCCTACATTGATCTAGATGAACTTGACTTGTTCATCACTCTCCTCCAAATGTTTCGTGTGGGTATCTGAAGTTTTAGAATTAGCACATTTGTCTCAAATTTTTCTTCGATACGCTTCATTTTTTTAGTTCATACCTTTCTGCAACTGGTCCTCGCATAGTCGTTCAATGACAGCAGTGGCAATACTATCTCCGTGAACATTAACCGTAGTGCGAAGTCTGTCGAGCATGAAGTCAACAGGGAAGATCAAGATGAACAAGTTGGTTGGGAGTCCGATAGCGATGAGAACCATAATCATTGTGACAATTCCTGAATTATTCAAAATGCACATTGCACACCATCGTCCCTTGTTTTTTACCAGCTTGTGGGATTCCGGCAGCTCCGATACTGGCAAGAGTGGCTGTCAATGACACAAGAATGACCTCTCCAATCGACAAATCGTTTCCAACGCATTGCGAGATGTAAATGGCAGCGACGGCTTCGTAAAGGGCAGTTCCATCCATGTTACTAAAAATACTTGATGTGAGAAAATTTTGTAAATATATTCTAACATAGTGGCTCCGAGTGGCAAGACAAAACGAGTGACACGTGGATCAACCTTATTGTTCTCTTCGCAACACTTGATGGAGAGTGGAAGGGTTGCCGAACTGGAACTTGTAGCCAGAGCCGTGAGCAGAGCTTGAGCCATTCCTCCGACGAATTTGATTGGATTGCGGCGAGCGAGCTGAAAGTCATGATGAGAACTAAGAACAAACTATTTGGAAGAGTTACTCACAACAACACAGAGAAGTGGGATAATCACAAAAGCGTGGATAAGGAGTCCCAGGATAACAGTGATAACGTATCCCATCAACCGATGCAATTCCTGTCCTGGATCCTTCATTCCAACAATTTGAGCAGCAATCAAAAACGTGATTCCGACTGGGGAATACCTGAAACATTTTGATAATCCCACGACACTAGATTCCTCATCCTTACATGATAACCCATCCGATGAGTTTCATACTGCATGCCTCCAAACTTTTGAAAAAATTCTTCATCGGTTTTCCGTCCTCTCCAATGATTCCAATAACGATACCAAGAGCGACACTGAAAACAACCAAACCAAGAATGTTCATTCCATCTGAAACAATCTTTTCCGGAACTTCAGTGAACTTTGATCGTTGTTCTGAAAATTAAAGTTTTGGAATTTTTGTTGGTGAGTGGTAAGCACCTGGTGACATGGTCATAGCGACTTCCGGTGGGATTTCTTGGGTGCCATTGAAAAACTTTAGGCAAACTTTCTGGGACCGGAAAGTGGCCTCAATTAGGTTTTCTGGGAAGCAACTCCTGAAAAATGTGTTTGATTGAGAAATGAGAATTGAACGCTAACTTCATGAGGTCAATGATAGTGTCGACAGCGGTGGCGACGCATGGGGTAGTTTTAACGTTCCCAACAAGATCCTCAACGTTTGTCGTCGTCCATTTTCCGGGTTTGATAAGTGTTACAAGGACAATACCTATAATTTCATAGTGGAACTTTTTTGTACGGAGAACTAAAATACCAAGAAACACAGCAGAGAAAGTGGTGAGAGTGTAGTACGTCATGGATACTATTCCCAGTCGACCAGCAGTTCCAGAATCCAAAGATGCCAAACTCGTACTGTAAAGTGGTAGATAAGAAGAGCATGAACATTTTCTTGAGGTATTTCTAACTTCATATTCGCTAATTTGGTTTTCCAAGCCAGGTTTGTTCGGAACGGAATTCAGAATTCGGAAGTTCCTAAAATTTTCCGAGCACATCCGTAATGGAGCTCGGACCGGAAGAATTATGATTTTTTTTGAATCTGAGTTTTCTAGACTACGGTATGCCGAAGACGCAAACAATAGGTTTTTGAGGGTTTTAAAAATTTCTTCGATTTTTTTACTGTTTGCATAGGCCATTCTGAACCTTCCTATTTCAAAATTAGTTTATTGGTATGTTATAATTTTCTTACAAAACTGTTTCGTTGTATCAAGACCAACAATCGTTCCATTTTGTTCTACTGGTAAAAGTTTCTTTGGTCTCATAATTGTTCCTAGCACTCCCTTGTCTAACAATTTCTTAACGTGTCAAACACTGGAGAGCAAAAATGCAGCGCGCAAAAACCTTCAAGGGTCATTGAGAGATCAGCAAGCCGAATAAACCCCCTACTTCAAGAGGTAGCATATCTGTGTCTATGGCATTTTGACGCAATTTTCCTGTGCTTTCTTGTCAAATGGCAACAAACACAAACTCACATAATACTTGACATGATCATCGGCAATATGAGCATTTTTAGCATCTGAACAAACAGATCGCCAGGAAATCGGAGGTACGATAGGTGCCGTTTTGACCAAACTGTGCTCGGGTCTCGCAGCGAGTAGCCCAATCCTATACCAATCACAACACCAAGCACCGTGAACAAGAGCAGCAGGTTTTCCTTGGAAAGCTTTGCCATCTTGTTCTGAAAATAATAAAGATTTTAAGATTGACCTGGAGAAAAACGAAAAGAGGGGAAATCAGACAGTTAGAAAGGTTTTGGCGATCAACATTTTCAAATGAAATGTGATGAACAAGTGGATAAAAAACAAGAAAACATATATTGAAAATTGAAAAATGTTTTTTTATCAGATTGATGGATTGATGGAAGATTGCAAACTTGAAAGAATCACAAGACATGGGGCTTTGATGATTTACAGACAAAGTTCGATTATACATAATTCATGAGGAAGAGATGAAGCTTGATGATCTTCACGCTGCTATAGCCATCTCTTGAAGATTCATTGATGTATACTCAATTGGAGAAGAAAAAATGAGAAAATAAATTGAGAAGAAAATGAATGCGGAAGGATGAGATGGTGCGTTGTGCACAGAGGAAAAATTTTAATATTTACATTTGATCCGAGGTATTAGCAAACATGTAGAAGGAATGAAAAAAAGAGAAAATCGTTGAGCAGTGATCAGACCTGAAGAACTAGCAACACAAGCATCACAGAGGGTGACCTCTTCTGGTCGGTCGCGCGACCCAGACAAGTTTTTTTTCCTTCGGTAAAATAGAAAAGAAGGTGCTGGTAGGAAGTCATTGGCTTTTTGTTAGTTGTATGGGACAACACACAGCCGTTAAAAGCCCATGAAATTGAGGTGTTACGTCGTCGAGGACTACTCGGAAGGAGGGCGCAGCCTTGTGTGCGAGTATGTAAGTGTGGCTCCTACACCAACACAAAACACTACCTACAATTGAATGTGACATTTTTTTGGAGCCAATTCAATGCCTGTTGGTGGAATACACTGCGGGCTGCCCAACCGCTTGGTTTCTTCGCCACCACCAAACGTTTTGCGTGCGCGTGATCAAGACTAATTGTCTCCCTCTCCCAAAGTCGGTCGTTTTCTTTGATCAACGGTCCTTCGAAGTTTTTTTCTACCTTGTAGACCAAGAGGGGCTGATTTTTATCTTTAAATTCTTGGAAGGTGAGTCATAGAATCTTTGATTCCGGAGGATGGGGTGAGAGGAGACCAAAGATCGGGAATCTTTTAAATCAGATGTTTCCTTATGCATTGAAAAATGTCTGGAAAGTAGATAAAAATTTTCCAGAGTGAAAAATACAGCAAAGGCACAGAAATTTAATAGAAATAAGTTCCCTTATTTCAAATAAGAATGGATCACGTATAAAATCAACTAGCTTCATTGTTCCTCCAATTTTAAACACCAAAAATTTCAAAAAAAATTTTAAACTAAAAAAGAAAAATCTAAAAGCTCACTGAGGCACAAAAGTCCGTCTCAAATTTTTTTGGTCTCTAAACAATTCAACCAAAACTCCTTTTTTGGCAGCTGATTCATTATTTAAGAGGAGCATCCATCGTCTTGTTGGAACAAGACTTTTTCGAGACAGGGGGAGACGAAGCTTATTACAAAAAATCATGCAGTCATATCGAGGCGTGATCAATTTTCTGATGACACAGCACATATCTTTGCTGACCGATGATAAATTGAGTTTTGGTCACGAGAGTCGTGAACAAAAAATTTCAAGAATATCAGAGATGTTCGGATGTTTTTAACATGCACATAAGTAGGATTTCTGACGAGAGGACAGTTTATAACAGCGAACCTATTCCGATCAGTCATATTTAGGCTCTTTCTAGAAATAATATACAATTAATTGTCCACACTGTGTGCGAACAACGACAAGAACAATGAACAAAAAGTTGGAACTCAGTCAGGTGAAAACGAAATGGAACAAGTAGAAAAAAACGGAACCAACAACACGAGCATTTATGGCGATATTAAACTGAGTAACTGCAAGGTAGAGAGAGGAAAAAGAAAAAAATGAAAAAAAAAAGAAGAAAAAAGGGTTTTCCCCAAGTTTTCTCCAAAAGTGTCTCCGGAAACCACTTGGTAGTTTCTCATAGGAAATCGAGAATTCCTTTTCGAAATATTTTCACTTTGATGATGGACTCTGAAGCTTACGGAAAAAAGTTTATGGAAAGGTTTTGTGCGAAATGGGAAGTGAAAGGGTGAACTTTGATAAATATTATAATATAAACTTTCGAAAAAATTTGGATAAGGAATTATTTCTGATGGAATATGATGTAAATTGTCAAAAAGATCGGAAAACAGTTTTTGAACATTTTACATATGGACAAGACTAAAACATTCAGAAGTTCAGAGTTTTCAACAAAAAGATACTGTAGAAAATGATTTCATTCGATATGTTTTTTTAACCTGCTTTGGAACTGAAACGCAGAAAATTCAAAAGTAATGTTTTTATGAAATTCAAAGTAATTTCTAAATAGAATCCGACATTTTCCCCCTTCACAGAGGCTTGTACAAAAATGTGGATTTACAATAACAAATAGAAATCCTTGTTCAAAATCCAAAATGCTGTTTCTAAACTTTGATAAGTGAACAAACGAACTTTTGTAAATAACAGGTAAGAAAATAACAAAATGAGAGAAAAGAAGTAAACCTGGCAGGTTTTTCCTGCCATCTCTATTTCCTCTTTTCTCGCTAACTCTTCGATCAACGCTGAGAAATTTGTCGCGTTTTTCGTTTTCGTTCTTTTTTTTCGCCTGCTCATTTCCATGCGATCAGTGTCAGTTCTTCTTTTTTTTTCTCCCCACTCCTCACATTTTTGTGCCCCATCGTCTTTTTTCTCGTTTCTCCCCCAACACTCAACTGTTTCTAATTGTAATTGGGTGTTTGGAAGGGGATGAAAAATGAGAAGATCGGCTCTCATCTCATCAGCTGTCGCGTCCCCCATTCAACTGCAATTTATATCGGTGCTGCAGTGGTTTGTCGACATGAAGACATCCCACTGACGGATCGGTGATAATTTTTGATTGGGACCGCTTGGTGTTGGGAGATGATGGGGAAAAAAAAGACGAAAAAAAGTGTAAAAACCCAAACATCAGTGATTTAAACAGGCAAGCTGAGAAAATCGATCATCAGAAAATTATACCGTATATCCTCTATTTGAGGTGACTACTTTGATCTATTTATTTGAAGAAAAAATGCTCAAAATCGAATGGTATTCATATTCGGAAGTTTTAGGGTAAACCACTGTAGTTCGAATCTAAGATATTCACAAAACTGGGAGATTGGAATGAGTTTAAACTTAACTTCCCTATAATCCTGATCAATTTTGAAAACTACTGTATTCTGTAACATTCCAGGATCCCGAAAAAGTTCCAGCTACTCGTGATATGAAAAATAAAACTATCACTGAATTATTGAAACTTAAAGAGTTGGTTGAAACTTTCAACTTTTGGAAAACTGTAAATGGGGGCACGTTTAAATTTCCGGAATTCATTCGATAAAAATCAAGAAAAATCAATAACTTTTCTTACGATTTCTTTGCGATATTTCTGACGTATATAATAATAAACTCTCTCATGCTTTCTTTTTCCGACAAAAAAAACAAAACAAGACAAAAAAACCTTCCTGATGATGATGCACATGGTACTTGAAGAAATAATCCAATTTGTAGAGTATAGAACGGAGTGATGAAGACAAGTACCCATATATCTCGATGTCTTCCTTTCTTTTTCTTCACAGGTCCAAAAATGAAGTCGTGTCTACTCAACCGACCCCGTTCTCAATTATGAGCCCGTTTCTTTATATTGCAAAAAATATGAGTCAAAAAAAGGGAGGATGAATTATATTGGAAAAATGGAAAGATGAAGGCTCAAGAAGGCGAAAAAGGGTTCTTGATATTAATTTCTAGTACAGAAAACATAATGGGTATGGAGTATGAGTTATGAAGAGAAAAACTATGTTGAGATGAAGATGGGCGGGTAAGGATGCGTTGCGCAAACGTTTCTTTTTCCGCCCCATCCCGGGTAAAACGGGGTTGTGGAAAAAGAAATATAGAAGAAAAAACAGAGAAGAGCTGATATATAATTCATATATCTCATAAGTGCAGCACTCCACATGTGTAATTTAGGGAGAAAAGAAGATGATTGTGTCAAGGGCGTTTTTTTATGGATTATTCTTTTCGAGGGATTTCCTAGTGTCTATGCTGAAAATGCTCAACTTAAAAACCTAGGCTGGACTACGATAAATCTGTAGTAACCCTCACAACATTGACCTAATTCTCTTCAGTTCTCATTGAATATATTGGAAATCGGTAAAGTTGACAATGTAAGATACTTCTATTTCATGGTTATAGCACTGAAAACTTAATGGAGTATTCTATAGAAAATTGGAAGAACAGATTAGTATTGGAAGAACACATCAATTTTTGAAAAAAAAAAACGAAATTCATAACATGTACACAGTACCGTTCAATAAGATATACAAAAATATTTTTTCAGTTGATTTTTGGCTATTTTGACCATTTTCAGGAGTCTGGAGGCTGTCTAGTTTCCGATTATTTTGAATATTTTGATGGATGTGAAATAGACCTAGATTCAAAACTTTGCATTCACAAAATTTTTTGAAATCTCCTAGGTTTTCATCTAATTGCCGAATTCCGAAAGACACCTCTTGCTAGCCTTTTTTTGTACTAAAAAGTGAAAACAAGTGTCTTTCACAAATTGGATAGCTGAAAAAACTAGGAACTTTTTTAAAAATCAGTGAACGCAAATTTCAAATCTACGGACGTTTTACACCCTCCAAAGTTTTCAACGTGATTTGAAATTTGAGAACCGAGCTCCGGACTCCTGAAAATGATTGAAATCGCGAAAAATCAATTGAAAATAATATTTTTGTATATTTTATTGGCCGGTACTGTATATTGGTTCATGAGCAAAATGTGATATTTAGAAAGATATCATGCCTACTGAGCCACCGTATTTGCAAAATGAATTTCTTACTTCCAAATGTCTTGCTTTTTGTTTCTTGACGCCTTTTCAAATTATGTATGAGCTAGGAACCCATTTAAAACGAAGCTCAAGCTGGAGAGTCCCAACTTTGGAATTCAGCACCATGGCGTCCAAAAAAAATCCTGAAGAAGTCAAGCAAATTTTGGGAACATTCCCGGAAACCGCTTCAAACTACTTTACTATGCTTTTGTGACGCACACACACCTTTCTATTCAAAAAAAGCAACCAGCATAAACACAAAAACGCTCACCTAGCTCACAAAAACGGTCGGTTGCTCTGAAGAATGTGAAGAAAAATCCAGAAGCGTGAAAAAAAGAGAAAGGCACTTTTTGAGAATTTTGTTTGAGGGCTGTTTTCATTCTTGTCGGTTCTAATCGGAAAAGAGAGGTGGAGCTTTGGAGTAGGAAGTTTTTCAGGGGGGAAAATCAGAATGAGCATGTACAGGTTTTTTGTCTGATGAATCGAATGAGTTTCAGATTTGCAACGTCAAAGAAATTATCCAGTTGAATAAACTTTGACTGATTCAGAAAAACTAATGAGCATCCTACGCAATATTGTCATATGACTGACTACCATAACAACTATCGCATGCTCTTGTCCCATATGGTAGCAAGACTGGTTATGGTAGCAAGACTGGGCAGTCCGAGACAAATATCTCATTTTTTGGTGTGCAACACAAACTACGTCGTCAAAGAACATTGATGATCGGAATGTGTGGGAACACGACGCATCATAGTTGAAATTAATAGGCCTATGAGAAAAAGGGATAAATGAGGGAGAGGTCCAAAATTTCGATGACATTAATAGCATATGTTCTTGTTTTACGTCATTTCCGTGGACAAATCAACAAGTAGAATTTTTAATAATGACTTCTAAAAGTTTTTGTCTTTTAACATATTCTGGTTTCAAAATCCATGAAAGTTAGGAATAGAAAGTGATAACATACAGCCAGGATTGTAGGATTGGACTCTAAAACTAGAACTTCAAAATTTTGGTTTCATAAAAGTGATGTTTGAGGTTTTTGAACTTTAATAACTCAAAATGAAGTTCAAAAAGCGGATGAACCTTTGAAAACCAGTCGCACATGGACTGTGAGAGTAAATAAAAAAGTAAATTCTACTATCCTTTTGATCTTGCCGACCAAGTTCAAAAATGAAATGAATTCGAACTTTTTCGAACTTCGAAACAAATAATACATTTTGAAAACAGTTCATTAATGTCAACATCATATGCTTTGTCTGACTGACTGATAATATAACTAAACATTGTAATTCTGATGATAAGAAATGAATAGGAAAAAACAAAAATTTCTGGTGTTGAACCGAAAATTTGATCTCTCTGGTTGAATAATGAAAAAGTGAGTAAGTGCTTTTTTCGCAATCTTTTTTTTCTTTTATTTAAGAAAAGAAGAAACATATGGCAACTCAAAAGAGCAAAACTTTTCAAACACAACTGCTCACTTAATCCATAAGGATCATTTGGTTGCTTAGAAAAGGACAATTTTCCGAAAAATGGGAAGTGCTTGGATGGAGAATAGAAGAGAAGATGTGGTGTAGGATCAGAAGATGAGCTTTTGAATATGATGATTTATGCACTTTTTCCCAAAAAAAATCAGTTTCAAGAAGAAGATAAACCAAAAACGAAAGTTTGATAGATGAAAGAAAAAAGAGCTGGTGGAGTTTGGAATCCATGTCGCGCAACAATGTGAGATGTTTGTTTCTTGACGCACATGAATACATCCGCTAACAGAAGACTCTGAATGGAAAGGCTTGAAAAGATCAGATAACACTATCCTCTTCTTTTTTCAATTTCTGCAACGCCTTCCAAGAAGAGAGAAAATTTCTTAAAGTTTTCGAAATAGCTCGTCTAAACGTTTTATTTTTTGCGTTTCTTCCATCCAGCTCAAAAAAGCCGAAAAAAATCAGGAAGTGTGGGAGGGAGAGAATGAGGCGGACAGGCGGAGAGCAAGAGTTATGCAGACTATCAGTGGTGGTGGTGGATGAAAACAGAAAAAATGGACCAATGGTTAATTGGAAATCGGTGCATTTTCTGACAGTGACAAGTGCTGTCACCTGCAGAAAAAACTAGTCAATAATTGGAATTTTTCTAGAGGATGAAGTGTTTTCTATTATCTGATGAAGTGGGTGAGTTTTGGTTATTAATCAGATTTCCATTACAATGAACAGAAAGTGCTACATATCGAAAAATGCAGCCTGTCGCAGAAACTGATTCTTTTGATGTTTTATAATCCAAATGGTGAATGAAAAAGAAAAAAAATGAAAAAAAGGGGGAATATGTGTGTTTATGGATAGTGCAGATGGTCAACATATGACAACCTTTTAAAATGGAAAACTATCTCATGAAAACTTTTATGCAAACTTTCATTTTTCGAAACATTACATTTTTTGAATTAACAATAACACTATGGAACTATCGTATTTTTTAATAGACGCTCACCCGATATGTGCACTTTGAGCTTAGTTATCTGGGCTACTTGGAAAGTTCTCAGAAGTCTGTCAGATAATACAAATGTATTGATTTTTTGACAAACATTTTATCAGTTGATAAACTTTCGATAACTCTCGAACGAGCCGAGATAATTGATCTAATGATGCACGTATCGCGTGGCCTTTTTTTAGAAAAAATAGGAATCGATTAATCTTTTGAAAATTTGAGGAAGTGATGGAAATGAGAAATGAAACCAAACAGACTCACAGCTGTTCAAATTCAGACAAAGGCTGTAAAAAGGAGTTCTGTCAATAAAAGAAAATTGTCAGACTTCAAGAAATTTTAGAGACATAGCTTTGAAAACACAGATTTTAAAGACACACTCGCAACACTTGACTCTATATCTTCTCGAAATCTTCTTCTTTTTAATTTTGTCCTTTTATTCTGTCTTGTCTTGAAAAGCAGGTCAACAAACGAAGGAAAATGAGTCAGCAAACCTGGAACGACTTGACACTGACGTCTCCTTTCAGGTTGAAATTGTTTTGCGTGGATCACACAAAACGACAAAAATATGAAAAATGCTCCAGTTGACTTTTTGCTCACACCCCTTACCCAACGCCTTCAACCCCACCATGTCAGCTTGCTCCAAGTTTCCGCTCTATTGGATGTAAAATTGAAATAAACGACACTTCCTCTCCGGGGCGACACTTATAAACCTACAAGGAAGCCAATTCTAGAATTTTCATACCTTTTGGTTAATTTTAGGTGGAATGGGGGAGGAGGTTACTCTTAATGAACAAATTGAGTTTGGAATATTCATCTGGTTTGGGTTTTCATGAAAAACTTACAAAAAAAATGACAAGGGAGGAGAGAATGTTACCGGAAAAAGAATGCTGATTGTTATTGAAAATAGATATCTTCACGACAGGAAAGTATTCTCAATTGCATTCAGTTCAGCAAATAAAAAACGTCCCAGAAGTATTTTCTAGACTGTCTCTCTTTTAAGCATAATGAACTCATTTGAAATTCGCAGAACATTCTTGAGAGGGAAGGTTGTTCAAAAGAAAAATGGAAAAATTACAAGACTATTCAGTAGTTTTAAAAAATCAACAAAAAAAAATAAATCCAAGATCAACAGGTGATTTTTGCCCTTTCAAAATTCTCCAGAATTCAAGTACCCTGAATCTCCCACGCTTTCTCATTTTCCTCATTTTTCTCTCATCCAACTTTTATTGCACTTCCGATTAATGTCGTTATGTAAACCAACCGGAATTATGATTGGTTACTAGGCCGGAGATCTATAACATCTGCCCGTCACACCCATTTCTGTTAATTGTCTCGAGCTCCTTCTTCTTATTCTTGCCTTTCTTACCAAACAACATCGTCGTCTTCTTTCTATTTCCCATTTTATGTCCGGACACCTTACGTTTGTATCTATGATTACACTATTATATAACTGCCCAAAAGGGCAATACTTGCGGGAGTGAAACGGGAGGTCAATAAGCTTTTGGGAGAAAAGAGAGACCACACCCCCAAAAGAGTTATAATGCACTTATTCATGACCACCGATCCCACATTTTTGAATTTATATTATATGTACCTCAAAGCTAGTGAACTGAGAGTATTTGTAAAAAAATTGGCTTTTCATATACCATAAAACCTGTGCTAAAAAGTTTCTAAAACTTCAAACGTTGACTCAATTTATCTCCTTTGTAGTGAAAAATAACAAAACTGTATATTAATGGCATGTTCACCAGAATATAAACAAAATCAGTTTGGAAAAAATCTGTTGTTAGATTCTTCAGGGTTTATGATAAATTGGGTCGAAGTAAACGTTACAGGTGTCCTTTTAACATATATTTACAGTGACTATTTCTGATAAACCAAAACTTTCTATTCCAGAATGGCATCCCGGTATGCTGCAAAGTTTTTTCGAAGACAAACAGAGAATGGAGAAGTGAGTTATAATTTTGCATGTTTTTTTCGGGTTTCATATTTTTGCGATTTTTGTTCTGTTTCACTAGCCGGAGCGTAGTTCTAATAAGAAATTCGGGACCCGGGAGGCGCCGAATGTTATTTTTCGGAGTCTGAGAACCTCGGAATATTCCTAGTTTTTGAAATTTAAAATTTCGGATGTTAAAACGCGGCTGCTTAATGTTTAGGGTTATTGTTATTGATAACTTTTATTTTTGAAAATTGTTATTACCGTAAATATACTAATATAGCGTTACCAACAATTAGGTCGGTTCCTATGAAAAAAAATATTAAAGTTTTGCAAATTATTAAAATCTTGTCAATGAAGAAACAGTTCGAAATTTTCCTCAAAAAATGCTCTAAACTTTTGAAACCCCTGCTTGCACAACTCGTAATCCGTTTCTCAAAGTTTTTATAAGCAATTCTCCAGAAATTTCCAAAATTCACTGTTATCGTGTGTCCCAGATTAATGATACTTACATATTCTTCTGAAATTTCAAAATATCTTTACCTTATCATCACAAAAGCTGTAATCACCACAAAAGACAAATTTCAAATGTTAATATCTTTCTCGAGCTCAAAAAATGGTATTTGGCCGGCCTTAATTCTTAACAATTTCTAGAATATTGCAAGATTTGAATTCCCTATTTCGTAACTATACAATTATTCAATCTTGGCAATCTCGGCACATTTCTTTCATACAGCTTCATTAGAAATTCTCGAGAACCAGTACTATAGCCTTGCGTGACTGCACTAATTATTCAGAGGGCGTTCTTACCAGAGACCTTCTCAAAATACCAAGAAACAAAAAGTTCACCATTTTGAGCAGTTCATTCTGTTGCAAAACTGAATTGATAGAAGGAAAATGTGATAAAGTACAACAACTACACAGTGATTCCATTATGGTTGAGAAGGATGTGAGGGACGAAGGATAAAAAGGGGAAACAAGATCGCGGGAAAAAAGAGCGGATAGCGTAGAGGGTATGAAAGCTGTGAGTACTCATCCTTAAAAGCAAAGTGATGAGAGAAAGATAGGATGGTTTGAAAAACTGCGCAGAACATCATCATGTCCGTTTCCGCTGTGTGTGATGTGTCACACATACAACGCACAAAAAGAGAGAAGCGGAATCTTTGAATTATTCGCTTTGACACTTGGCGTGTCAATTTGTGTTTTTTCCTGTTTTATTGTGCAGAACCAAGAGTTTTTCCCGTTAGTTTTCTTTCTCCATCTTTGCCTGATCTACTGAGTGCTCTCATGTTATTTATATATCTTGGTTTTCTGTTTTTTTTCCAGGGGGAGGTAGTCCCACACTTCGTGTTCGGATCTACCGTAGCCAATGAAACAATTTCAACGAACTCGTTAAAAATTTTTTTTCTAATTTTTTTGTTGGTTTAGAGACAGACTAGTTAAAATCCAGAACGTTGTAAATTGTTCTGAAGAATCATTTCAACAATTTTCTATATTTCTTACCTCTAAACTCTGATTTTGGTACTGTTTGAGTTTTTGAAAAATCCAGTAACGAGTTTAGTTTAGAATGAATTTTTTCAATTTTAAAAGGGATGTTTTAGAAATTTGGTATCGATAACTTACGTTTACAAAAATGTATTTTTCAGTTTGTTTCCGACCATTTTGACAATTTTTATGAATTTGAAGTTTGGCTTTTAAGTTTCCGAACACTTTGAAACTTTTGGAGTTTTTCAGCTATTTTCCGATTTTTGGAAGTCATTTCTTTTTCGCTTGTTTTTCTACTGAAAACTTCAAAAACAGCTCCCATTTAAAAATTGGAAAATAGCTCAAAAACTATAAATCTCTAATAAATCTGTGAATACAGAGTTTTTAAACTGTGGCTTTTTTATACCTCTCAAAACTTTCAAAGTTTCCGGAAACTTGCAATCCGATTTCTAGACTCTTGAAAATAATGAAGATGGTCAAAAATCAATCTAATATCACGGTTGTTTATATCTTATTGATCGGTACGGTAACTTCACTGTCCTAAACAAATCGTCAATTTTTTTTTTCATATCAACTGTCTTTATTTTGTTACAATTAGTTGGCGCTTATTCACTAATTGCACCACACCCCATAAAACATCGACGTGTTACCTAATCCACCCGACTACTCATTGAAACATTGTCGCTTGCCGCCACCAGAGGCGATAATCATGTTTCTATTATGGAGTCAGTGACTCTTCTGTGACGCTTCTACAAACAACAGAATATACAATTAACTCTCAAGTCGTAATTTGATACACGCGAACCCGAACACTCGTCTTCCTTCATCATTCTTGACTCCTTGCCGACAAGAATACCAGAGTTTCCGAGGCGTGGCCTTGTCCCGTTTGTTCCGGACTCTTGTATATTACAATTGTGTTGTCTTGGAAAAGCTATCAGATATCAAAACATGTGGTTGGAGGTCATCGCTGGAGCATCAAGTGAGGTTGTGTGACCACAGCTCCAGAAAATTAAGTTTGTGTGGAAAAGTGTCTCCTCCGTTTTCCTTTTTTTTCATTTTCCCCATTTCAATCTCTTTTTTACTTCCATATCTCATTTCACATTCACCATCTGGATTGAAAAACGCTGAATAGTTTACCCACGGGCAGAGATTTTCAATTTTTTCCCTCCTTCCCACTTGAAGAGTTTGATTTATTATTTTGGAAGTGGGTAAATGAAAATGCAATTCTAATATAGAACCCACCATAGGTTATTCATTCCAACTCACTTAACCTGGTTGACTGACACCGAGACACAACCACTTTATTTAACCACCACTAAGAATTGAAACTGACTGGCGGAGCACAAAAGCAGAGAAGGGTGTGTGGTGAAACGTTACAACTTATATCCGCAACATATACTTTACAACATTGTTAGGGCTTCTTCTTCTTTTTCCGCTCCTCTGCGCACTCTGATCCTTCAGAGGTCAACACATTTGGGAACAGCTGTTCTGCGCACCGGAGGGAACGGAAGGGGAAGATGTGCCGGCATTCTCAGAACTTTTTCTCTGTCCACCTTTTCTTTAAAACTTCAAAACTTGGCCCTTTGTTTGTCAAACAGATTTTGGCAAAACAAAGAAATCCAATCCTCATTCGTATTGACCAATTTCCGACATCCACATTCATTAAAATAGCTCTAGATTCATATTTTACAATTTCAAACTTTACAATCAATTTTCATTCACAATAATTCTTGAATTCCAGATGAAGACGTACTGGGGAAAGGCGGGAACGCCAATTACAATTCCGTGCTCTATCAACTTGTATAACGAGGAAAATTTTTCTTTGGATTGGAGGAAAGATGGACAATTGATACTGAGTGCTTTTGGTCAGGAGCAAGGACATGTGACGCCAACATTACAAGGTAAAAAAGCTTTAATTTTTTTCTTTGGGTTCTGTACGGATTGCTCAAAGAAGCAGGTCTGCATTTGTAAAATATCAGTGGAAGACAAAACACTAATCATATTTTATTCAAAGAAAACAAGAGTTATTAGCAATGACTGTTTTTTCCAAGTCAGTTATCACATATTAAGTTCTAATTACCGCAATATAAAAGCTTATCTGATATGATATAACTGAAACTTCGCACTGTTTCTTAAGTTTTCAAGACAATTTGCAACTTTTCAGAAAACATTTTTCATCACAAAAAAATAAAATGTAAAATCAGAACGTGTGAACCCGTTTCATTGGTATTATTCTATATTACTGTTGTGAATCGGCGGTAAAATAGAGTAGACCAACTTGCAATATGTGAAGATCGAATCTACAAAAACAAAACCGATCCAATCTGGGTTATTATTCGTTTTCTGAGAAAATGATCAAGGACGCATTCTATGTGATTTGTAGTCGAATACAAATCGTATTTTTTTTCACATAATCTTAGATTCAATAACAAAATGTACTCACCAATGATCAACAGGTTCCCAGCCATTGATATCATAGTAGAGGCGATATGGAAGAGATTGACCAAATTCATTCACAGCTATTATGACAGCCTGGATAAAATTAGGATTTTTCATAATCTGATCAGTTTCACCTCATCTTGACGTGTTACGTCTACAGTGTTGTCCAGGGTAACGCGAACTTTCCATTTTCCTTCCTTTCTCCTAGTGTAGACGTGATATACCTGAAGAAAGAAGATAGAGAATCAGTAGAAAAGTGAAATCCCACTTTTGCGCCTTCAACCTTATCCCAGGAAAATCGAAATGTCCATCCCCAAATGTGCAATGGCCTTACATCTCCTAAACCTTCCGGTGTATTGTCCATCGCCTCTAATTTGCATTTATAGATCTGAAAACATCTTTTTTCGCATTTTCTAAAACAATAGACTTACCGTCTTATAATGATCTTTACAAAACCATCTTACATCTCTCTTTTCCATAGGAAACTGCTCATTGCATAGTCCTAGGCAAGAATACGGTAACTGAAATTTTTAAAGCTGAGTAACAAAACTTGCCACGTTAATACCTCATGATGAACACAACAGGGCACAGCATTAAGACCATCATGAGTGCATTTGAGAAGTTGATTCAATTCTTCCTTGCAGCTATGAAATGGTGGAATGATATGTTCTGATATAAATTTTTAGGCTTTTTCAATGTCAAAAGATTCCTCACCTGGCCTTATCATAGCTTTCTTATTTGCGACCCCTTTCGTACAAATCGTTCGGCAATGTTCCTTTTCAACATTTTTTGAGCAACATTCCAGTAGTGTCTCAGGAGGATTTGTAGCCGGTGTTTGCTCACTATGATCCCACAAAGTCACATTTGTTTCGTAGTATTCGATTCTGGTATTTTTGATATAGCAGCGATAAGATCCAAAATCGTTTTCATCGAAGTCATTGATTTTTAAGGCAGATAAAATGGTGTCTTTTAAAAGGCGATGTTCCGGTTGGTAAATTTTTATGGAATACTTTTCAGTAGACTCTAAGACTATCGTTTCGTCTCCTATCGTTTTGACCCATTCGAGAGATCTTTCAGCATAGGAGATTAGTTTTAACTGGCAAAATAAAATCACTGTTTTTGTGCTGTTGGGCATCAGAAGCTCATTTTTTGAAACTGCCAGTTGTGGTCCTATATTGAATAATACCAAATTCGAGACGCCCGATTTGTACCAATCAGAGTTATTCTTGTATTCTCCGGCATGAGCAACCACGTGAACCGTATACGCAAAGTTAGAGATCAATCCTTCCAACGTGAAGTTCCTTTCTTTTGTGATAAAGTATTTCCCTGTTCCATATTGCCCGGTTCGTTGGGTTAGGTGAATTCTGTAGTGGTCCAATGAATCAGCAAACTCAGCTGGCTCATCCCATATAAATTTAGCAGAGTGATTGGTTTTGGAAACTAGCTCTAAGTTACGAGGAGGAGTAGGTGAGTATTTATAGCCTTCCAAGAGACAAGGAAATATAGTGGGAACGTTTGAAACAAAACACATCAGAAAATCTTCTCTCAAATAGTCTCCATAGTTGTCTACAGTACCATTGCACATTCCGTAACAATCCTTGTACATCTCTTGGTGATCCTCCTCTAAGCAGCATGTGCCTACATCTCTTCCTTGTGTTAAGCATTTGGTTATCGGTACAATATATCTCCCACAATTCAATCGTTTTTCAAAGACAATATGACGATTCAATATGTCCGGTAAAACAGTTGGATTGCAAAGATGCTTGTAACAATCTTCCGGAACTCCAAGATCTTTGCAAATTGTTGTCTCATACAACATACCAGTTGAAATAGAAATATGAAAAGTGTACAGAATATGAAATGATTAATCATAGGAGTAAGTGCAGATTGAGAATTCGAAAAGGGAAGATTTGAATTAAATGAAGAACCGCCCAAGGTCGCGATCGACAAAAGAATTCACTCATCTATCCTCCTCCCCCTTTTCACTACGATTTTTTCAAAAAAAAAAGATAGGCGACTTGAATGAAATAATGACACACTCATTTATCGAACATCTTTTTTGAAAAATTTATCTCAAGAGATATACAAACACACAAACAAATACATTATCGAGGTTTAACACGATATCAAAAGGTACAAGTATAATAGACATGAAGAAAATATCAGTATCAGGTTAACTATGCTGGTTTGTTTTTTCTTTGATTTGGTTACTTTCTTGTCTTATCTGTCAAATGAGATCCGTCAGGCTGTTTTTTTTTCATTTTATGTTTTCGAATTGGTAGAATAGCGATCTAACTACTTGATTTAGAGAAGACAAAAACCAAGTTCAAGAAATTTTGTATAAACTGAAACTGCGAAAGTTTCTATATGAACTATTCATCAGTTTTTCTTGGTTTTTTGATAAAACTCAGAGATTGACGATTTTCACCGAAAATAACAATCAGAATAGGCTCAAAGGATACGGCCGTTTGCTCTTGTGGGAAATTTTATTTTTTTTAGGTCGACTAGCTCGCGATGGATTTCTCGGAATTACTATCCACTCGGTCACGGACGCTGACGCTGGAGTTTATCAATGTGTAGTCACAAAATTTTCAAAGCAACCTACAAAACCAGAAAAAGGACTGTCAGCAAAACTAGTCGTTAACGGTAAACAATGTCACTCAGAAAATCATTTCAACAATTTTCTATTCCAGTACCCCCTGAAATAAGTGTTCCAACTAACCATCAAGTCATTCACAGAACAATTGGATCAGATTTAGCACTTGAGTGCAAAGCAGACGGTGCACCATCGCCAGAAATCACTTGGTCCAGGGTAATTCGCTAATCATTTTCATTCACACTATGCTGATAACGTTCAGAACGATCAAATCATCAGCACATCTCCAGTACTAACACTGAGCAATCTATCTGGAAGTGATGGTGGCTATTACACTTGCCTGGCAGTGAATATTGAAGGGAATCACACTTCATCAATAGACTTGAGGTTTTCCAGTGAGATAATAATGAGTAACTGAACCAAAACTATTGAGTATTTTTCAGAAGCAACAAGTTTAGACTTGGTGCCGTTAAACAAGACGGTGATTGAAGGATCGAATGTGTTCTGGCATTGCCATGCAAACTCCCAAGCCACTTCAATATCGTATTCTTGGTTTTTCGAGAAAAAACCTATTAAAACAACTCCTCTAGGCTTACGTTCAAATATTCGGGTAAATAATGCAAAGATCTGATCTTTTCTAATCGGATTCACTTCCAGTCTGGCGACCTTTCTCTTCTAGACGTCAGAAAATCGGATAGCGGTTGGTACACTTGTGAAGCAAAGAATCCAACTGGTGAAACGACAAGTTCAACGGCTTATCTACAAGTTTTTTGTGAGTTGTACAGACAAAAGAACATTGGCCAAGGCCGATTGTGTGTCTTTTTACAATAATGGTTGGTCGGAGAAATGGTCTATGAAGATCAGGCTAAATTTCTAAAGCACATCAATCAAATACCCAAACATTGAGAAAATTTGAAAATTACGAAATTGAAAAAACAAAAAAGTTAAGAATTTAATTATCTTTTGCAGATCCACCTGAACCATCGGAAACACACCAGCCAGTGAAGACAGTAGCCTCTGGAAGGAACGCAACGGTTTCGTGTGATATCACAGCTAATCCTAAACCTACCAGTTACACCTGGACCAAAAATGGACATTTTCTACCATCACAAATTTCGGTACCTCAGGCAAAAGTATTTGAATATTGCCTATTCGCCTTTTTCAGAGTGAAATTTTCATCGTGCATGCAAAACCGGGAGACGGCGGAATCTACGGATGCCAGGCGGATAACATTGCCGGAAAAGGGTCAATTGTGGAAACTCATGTTATCGTGGCAGGTATGAAAACTCAATTTTGGCTTGTAAATTTTTATTGGATCAATTTTAAGAGCCACCAGTGTTCACTGTCTTGCCTCCGTCTAAAATCAAAGTTAGGCTTGGCGATGATGTAACTATTCCTTGTCAAGGATTTGGAGATCCCATGCCTATAGTTTATTGGGTTAGGGACAAGGTAACTTCAAAAACCTGTAATGATGTAAAAATTGATGTTTCAGAAAAGAATCAACCAGTCCACACTAAAATTCAAGAAGGTTGAACATTTGGATCATGGATTGTACGAATGTGTGATTGCGAATTCAGTGGAGACCATTTCCACTAGAGTCATGGTTTTAGTAGAGGTACAGACAGGTTCAGAATCAGCAGCTTGACGTTTCTAACGACTTTCAGGTTACCAAGCCTCAAATGGCAACAGGTCTCAAATTCACTTGTCTAAACAGTAGCTCGATGAGGATTTCATGGATACCAGGTAGGTCTTTTTTTTTGAAATAATGTACCATAATTTATCTAATAGAAACTCAATCAACCCGTAAATTTGAGCTCAATTATTTCAATTCCGGTGAAAGATATCAAAACACCTGTTAACTGATAAGATATTGGTGATGTTGTGATAAATGTATTATCAGTTGACAAAGTTTTGATATCATTCACAGGAATTCCGGTAATTGAGCTTAAAGTTAGTTGACGGTTTGAGTGGGCTTTCATTAAAAAAACACGTTATATTTATTCGGTGGCTGTTTCAGGATACAACGGAGGATTTGATCAGACGTTTGCAGTTCACGCTCAGAACGACATGAATTTACAGTGGACATCCATCAAAACCTCTCGCAATGAGACAATTTTGGATCATTTAGAACCATTTGTGTCGTATCGTGTCAGTATAGAGAGCGTTAATGCTAAAGGGTCCACCAATTCAACGACCTACAACAGGAGAAGTAATTTTTTTCGTTTTTTTTTCTTTCGTAGAAAATTTTTGATTGCAGGTTGCACTAGTCTTCATGCTCCTGATAAACTGTACATTTGTGGTTATAACGAGTTATGCTGGACAGCGGCGGAAGGAGCATCTTCTTATAGAATCGAAAGTCGGACGGAACCTAGCAAAAACTTTCAGCCATTGGTAAGAAAAATAATAATGTTTCCTGTTGCTCTTGATTTCATTGCAGGCTGAGGTTATTGAAACATACTATAGACTTGGAAAAGATGTTGATGAAACAAAGCAGACTGTTTTTCGAGTGAGAAGCTCTAGACCATCATATCCACCGAGCGAACCGAGCAATTCGTTGAGACTTGGCCTCGCCGAAAACGCCGATCTCTCCATTTTCATCATTGTTGCAGTTTTTGGTTTATTTTTCATTTTCGCTTGTGGTTGGTTTGCTTGGAGATGTTTCAACAATAAAAACAAGAAAGCGAAACGTCGAAAGAGTCAAAGCACGTCAACACCATCAAAGACTTATCAAGATTACGGAAGGTTCACATATGGTTCGTACAGCTCTTGTTGTTGTTGTTGTTTTGGCGCATGTTTTCATATTATATTTTGCAGGCGACGCCACTACTTCTAGTCAACCAAGCACGGAAACCTACTACGAGCCTTCATTGAGATTGTGAGTTGATTCTGAACACAATAGCAAAGTCCTGTGGTATAAAAACACGCTCGATACTGAGAGGATGCACATAAACAGTATTTCAACACATTTGCATGATGTCATGTTTATTTTTCAGATTGGATGAGCACGAATGGAGAGGACCACGTGATTTGGAGCCTGTCGCCGTACGATATCCGCCGGTAACAATAACATTTTATATTGAAAACAAGAATTTGATATTTCAGTCTCTCGCCGAGCTCGATTATGACATTGGTGAAGAGAATCCAATCGACGATATGTTCCGCGATCGATATATTCTTGGTGTCCAAGATCCACCGGCACAGCTATATCAAGATTTGAGGCTAGAAAGACTTCGCCGCGAGTATAAGCAATCTCAAATCTGACCTATTTTTCTCCACATTATCATGTATTGTCTCGGGTGTGCCGTATCCTCAGTTTCGTATCATAACTGTGCATCTCATTGCTAATAATAGATTGTATTCCATTTCATTTTTTCACTTTCTCATTTATCATCCCAACCGTCAATATTCGCTATCTATCAATTGTATGGTTTTTCAATTTTTGAAGAATGTATCTGTTTGCTTCAAACTTTAAAAATTGCAAAATAAACATAGGAGTCTTGAAATTCAATATTTGCATTCTAGGAAGAGGGGTTTCGTTTCAATTTACGACTTGTTGGACTTTTTCATTAGGAAGGGTGAAATGATACTCGGCAAGCCTAGCTTCTGTTGTTTAGAAGAGTTATAATTTGCCACCAAATTCCATTTGGGCGGCGTTTGTTGTTTTTTTCCCACTCGCTATACGAATTATGGGTAATATGAGTTGGTATTACGATTCTTGTCAATCATTTGTCTTCGGTCTCCAGAAGTAGTACTTCCCCTGTTCAATATAAGTCGTGGGATTTGTCCAGGATCATGATTTTTCCTGCAATTGAGGAAAAAACTCACTCGTCTTCGCACTTTCTTTAATTTTTATTTCTCTCTGCATGGGGTTAAAAGGAATTTTTGGGTTTTCCTGTTCTGTTAACATTTTTATTGTTTTTTTCATCTTTCATCTAGAAAAGATTAGCCCCCGAGCATTCGGAAACTTAACCCAGTGCCGTAGTCCGCAAAAAAACACTTAAACCCCGCGCGGTGTGTACACCACCCAATGCGCAACAATCCACGACAGCCCGCTTGGCATTCTCTGTCCGAGTTGTGTGTGTTTGTGTGTATGAGCGCGCGCGCACACAGCACACACTCATTTCTACACACTCTCACTCATCCATCCTCTTGTTTTTTTTCTTCTCCTCCTGCGGGGTGACACTCATTTCCTTTCTCTCGACCCTTGTTCGCTTGTCTTCTCGTCGTCTCTGCTCAATCACGTCATCAATCCTTCCCCACTCTTTAGGAGGACACCACTGTCCAGTGGATGACCAACGTCTTCTTTCCCCGCCTTTTCCGTACATTTCCTGCGTTCTGCTCATTCCGCTAGTCGCTGGTAGTCGTGAGTTTATTCTGTAGGTCACACGGGGGGGGATTGTTGTTTTCGCATCTGATGGTTGATGGAGGCAGCAGTAGCAAAACAATTTTTTTCCATTGAAAATTTGTTTTCTATGACTTACAAGTTACGCGCCTAATGTATCATGATTTTGCACTCTCCTGCTAAATCAGAATGCTCTATCATCAAATGTTGCGATGAAAAATACATCAAAAACCGATCGATGTATAGAAGACAAAGTGTGTTATCAGGTCAGCACTGATAGCGCTGCTCTCCTTCTTTCCAATTTCGTTATCTAAAATTTTCGATAATCACCATGTCGAGGCAAGTCTCCGCCGCTCATTTACCCTACACAATTAGGTCTTCTTTCCACCACACAACGGACGGTCCCATTAGGTCAGTAGATAATGATTGACAGGAAATCAATATGCACTGTATTAGCACCATTCAAGGTGGGCCCTTTACCCCGCCCATCGTCCCCAGTAGAGCCGTCCTCAGCAGAGACCTCATTCAGTGTGTTATGATTCACTCTCGTCCTAATTGACTATCATCATTGTCCCAAAACATAAACATATTTTTTCCAATTCCTCATAGTTCTCTCTTTTCAACTCACGGGGCTATTTAGTGTGTTTGCTTGTGTCCAAGGCTACACAAGCACAATATCTATTGATCGTACTCTTTTTCACATGTCTCGTTCACTTTTTTTTCTTGTTGATGTTGCGCTCGCCTCACATTGAAACGCTCTCTTTTACAGATCGAACGACTCATTCTGCTCAATTGAACTATGTCGAAATCACTTGTCGCCGTGTTCGGTAAGTTTGGAATCACGTCTTACCTGTCAACGATTGATTTTTCAGCCTTGTTGGCCGTCGCTTCTGCTGAGCACTTCTATGTGACCAACAATAACACTGGACTCGCTTGCATCATCGTTGATGGAGACTTCATGTTCAATCTTGTCTTCCAAGAGGGAAACGCTACCCAGAAGTACAACGTGCTCCTCAACAATACCCTCAACGTCGATGGAGATTGTAACGCAGTCGTCAACAATCAATCTGTCCAAACTTTGAGCGTGAGTTTGCGGTTCGCTTTAGATGAGTGGTCTCCAACTCTCATATTTTTCAGATTACCTTCAACCCAGCGGGACAGTCAGCTCGTTATCCAAAGGAGTGGGAGCTCAATATCGTCTTCGGAACATCCAGCAATGAAGCTTTTAAGATTATCGACTACACTCTCAAGACCCAAAAGACTGAGCTTGTTCCATATTTTGGAACTTTCGTGAGAGACGAGAAGGACGCTGGAGATGTCACCGCCACTGAGACCAATGCTTACAAGGTTTGTTATTTCAGAATGCCTAGTCTAGCCTCTCCAACTTCAAATTTTCAGTGCTCCACTGCCAAGCTCGGACTCGTTGGAGGATCCACCATTGACATCAAGACCGCCAACATCATTGCCTTCGCTCAAGTCAACGGAACCGTCTTCCCAGCCAACCAGCTCTACGATGTCTGCTATCTTGATGCCCGTACCAGCGATGTTGTTCCAATTGTTGTCGGAGCCTGCCTTGCCGTTCTCGTCATTGTTGTGCTCGTCGGATATCTCATCGGCCGTGCTCGCGCCAAGAGACAAGGATACGCCAGCGTCTAATATACTCATCAAATGCAATCATAACCTGCCCCTGATTTCTTTATGCTCAGAATCTGATGATTCTTTGTTCACTTTCAATCACTCTTCCCCAAATTTTTTCATCCCTTTTCCTCTTTACTTATCTCAGTTCAGACCCCCCCCCCCACATACGATATTCTCTTCCATTTTTCAAACGAGTAGTGCCTCACACGTGGTAATAGAACACTGTTTCTGAGCCCGTACTTTGACTTTAACCCTCAATATTTATCTCGATGATAAAAATAAAGAGTTGCTCCCCCAAAAAATAAATTGAAATTCTGCAGCAAATGGATGTTTGAAGTGCAGTCTCGTGTCAAAAACTGAAAGATGTTTCGACAGATAAAATTCCTAAGGGAGCGTTTGTTTCTGCACAACAACGTTTTGACTGGAAAGTATGCAGAAGGGATGTATTAACTAGGGATACAAAACTTTAATCCGATCTGAATTTTTGGTAAAATCGGAAAACCGAAGAAAAACTTAAGTTTATACATGAAAATTCGAAGAGAACAATGAAATCAGTGCCGTTCCCCAATATTTTTTGAATGTCAGTCCGCGGCCAGCTCAGTTTATTCTTTCACTTTGATTTTTCACTGATATTTCGCACTGGAAATGAAAAATAAAAACCGAAAAAGGGGTAATTATCGTGTAAATTGAGTTTTAATTGAATGAACGGAAATAGGAAGGTTTCATAAAACAACACGGCACTATATATGATTGGAAGACAATAGGAATCGGCTTCACGTAGCAAAATTAGTGAAAATAAACCATTTCGAAAGAGAAAAAATGTCAGCTCAACTTTTACTACTCCAGTTTTGCGATTTTAAAAATTTTTTTGAAAAAACCAAAAAATTTTTCAATATCTCAAAAATCCTAGGTTAACTTTTTTTCATTATGACCATTGGATTCAGCACACTTGATTTAATATAAAAACATGTCAATACCCCGAGGGAAATCATGCTCACACAAGTTATGTCGAAAAATATCGATTTTTGGCACTTGGCTGCTTTGAATTCGTTGTCCTCGGCGGCCGGTATGGCGAGGGGCATACTTGTTTTTGTTTTTGTGATGATGTTTTTGTGAAGTCTTGAATTTCGACAAACGGACATAAACTGACAAACTTACAATTTTTTGAAAATTTAGCCATTTTTTGGTTCTTTTTGGACCAAAACTCCTGACAAAAAAATTTTTACCACCATATACCGAAAATGCCCGGCCCGGACCACGTTCTGGTCGGTTTTTTTTAAATTTAAAAATATAAACCATAATTTTAAAGCGCACAACGCTGACTTTGACAGTCCACATTTAAGGTATGAACAGAACGCTATTAAATTTTAGTGGCCAGCAGATCCGATTTAACATCTGTATATTTGTAAGGCGGATAAACGACCCACCAATAAAAAGGTCAAAAATATATGTTCATTTTGTCAAAATAGGTAGAAATCATTCAAAATGTGAGGAAAGCAATCATGGCAAAAAATATAACATCACTTCAAAAAATATCTCTGGCAAAATAAAATGAGACACAATCACTACAAGCAAACGTGGCGGAAAAATGAATTTTCAGAAAATTTTGTGAGTAATAAATATAAATAATTCAGAAAAAGTTGGCGATCGTTGAAGTTATTCATAGTGTTTGCGGAGAACTCCTTCGACATACCACATCGGAAACTCGGTCTCCTCAGTGAGAATCAGGTACATCTTGTGGAGATCCGTGAGACGGTCCAAGTCCAGAAACTTCAAAAAAACAGCTCGGGCCAAGTAAAGCGGGTTCGATGTTTGCTTGTAAACCTGGAAGCTTTAAACTTAGGAAAGTATTCGTTGGAATCGTTACCTCTTGATAGACTTCGACACGCCCGATGACAGCCATTTGCATTAGTTCCTCCTGTTCTGAAATGAAGAACAAGTCAATTCTGCAACTCTTGAGGTTCTCACCATCTTCGGTATAATTATCATCATCCCAGCTCTCGAAGAAAGATTGCAAATCTTCCATAAGGCGAAGGTCCTTCTCAGCGATTTCAGGAGGATTGACAGCAGTGTAAATTTGCTCTGGGACATTCAACTTTTTCTCCGGCTGAAAAGTAGCATCGGCCAAAGAAATACGTGCATCACGACGGGGTTGGCTGGAAAAACTACCAGTTTTATTAACTTTAGCATAACGCAAAAGACTGTGAAAAATCAGTTTTGCTGATATATTTCCATGTTCACGTTTGCAAACATATCAAAATTACGGATCTGATTTTTTTTAAATCGAGTTGTTTTGAAAGTATTTTCAACTACTATAAAAACGTATTATGAGGTTTCATGGTTTTGGGAATCATTAATCAATTACCCGATTCCACGAACTTTTCAAAGTCTATGATACAAGCTAGCCAATGAAAATATAGGTCTTCTGCTTCCCCAAATAGTTTAACCTCCAACCATGCAAGTCATTCGCTTCACAATACTTCACCTCATTTTCCTCTTCTTCCATTTCTGAATCCCAACCTCATTAACGTTTATACTGTCCAGCAGCACTTTCATGCGATTATTCACCCATTTAAAAGATTTTTATTTTCTATTATCTCTCTCGAACTTTCTCTTCTCAATCATTTTCTTGTACCCTTCCTAACCATCCATTACTTCAAACTAAAACAGAGGATTTTAGGAAAAAAGTTTTGTGTGAAAAAATGGTGTGATTTTCTATTACAATATACTAAGTAAAATTATCTAGTTTCGAAACTATTTCGTATTTTGTCTAATGTAGTTTTCCTTATTCGAGACATTTTCGCTCTTATGTTGAGCTATGATGTTGGACATCTAACTAGATTAACGAATAAAAATATAAATGAGGTGCAACATTTTTCTCTGACTTGTTGGAAGTTGGTGGATCTTATAATCACAGAACAACATCAGAGATGAGCACATTCTGTATCTTGCTCTAGAAAGTGATAATTGATGAATGTCACACATCGCCTACTGAAAAGTTCAATTTAGTAATGACTCAAGTATGATTCAAAGTGTTGGTAGTGGCGGTCCCATTTGCAACATCAAAGAAACAAAAGAGAAAATCTGAATTCTGACTAGAAAAATCCGCTCTTTTCTAGTTTAGAGGTCACAAAAAAATTTAGAGGTTCCAAAAAAGTTTAGAGGTCTCAAGAAAAAATATAGGTCCGATATTTGAAAAACGCGTAGGTATTAGAATAATGTGCCAGAAGTAGGAGTTTTGAGTTTTGAGGCTCTCTGGGATGATGAGAGCGGAAATGTGACTTCTCCTGATAGTTTTGGCTCCATTTCTTTTTTGTCTTTTTCATGGACCCCAATTTACATATAAGCAAAATGTCGGCAAACAGTAATGCCTCCGTGAATAAGCTTTCTTTCAGGCTTAGATAATTTGCAGAAAATATGCATCTCTAAGCCTATTAGAAGTATAAAATATATCACCAACACTTATTTTTTAAATAATACCACAGAATTTTAATTTCTTACACAGTTCAAATTCTGTTACACTGTTCCAATATCTGTGCGTTTTTCAAATATCGGACCTCTACTTTTTCTTGGGACCTCTAAACTTTTTTGGGACCTCTGATTTTTTTCGGACCTCTATTTTATTTTGGGACCTCTAATCTTTTTTTGGACCTCTAAACTAAAAAAGAGCCGAAAAATCTACATGAAACTTAATAGATTCTGCGAAATGAATAATCGCATTTTTGACGGTTACTGCAGTTTTTTGAAGAATCAAAAACCTTACAAGAATCTGGAGAAACGTCAATTTTCAAACACTGAGCTCTGCTGCAAGACACTCCAAATTTTCCGATGTGCAACTTTAAAATCACAGAAATTTTTCCTTGAAATTTTATGGCTTATCAAAAAAAATTGAAATTGGCGAATTTCTTTGCAACACTGATTCCTCTAGCACCTCATAGCACCTCTTTCCTATGTTATTCGCGGGAATTGTTAGTTGAAAACGTCTTTGATGAGTCGCATGTGCTTCAGGAACCCCAATTTGCAATATTCAAAAAAGCAAAAAACTTTTGACCACTGAGCGGATCGAACGCCCAACCTTTCGATCTGGAGTCGAACGCGCTACCATTGCGCCAAGCAGTCATGTCTTTCTCTCGGGTCTCCCGCTCTTATATCGAAAGCGGCTGACAGTGTTTGAGAGTGGAACCAACCACGAGAGAGACGAGAGTAAATTTGCGGCGGAAGAAGGACTCTTCTTCTTCTTCTTTTCTTTCCCCCGTTCTCTTGCACAGGAAAACACGAGATTGCAACTTGACAGAAAACAAGTGATGTGTAGTTGAAGAAGTTGAAGTTATTGATATCATTCTATTTATCCGAACAAGCACATACTATGTAATAAGATTGGATTAGGAGAGATTACGAAAACCACCGTGAACTGGCTAATTCTGAGTCTTCACGAGAGCAAGATTTTTGACACGTAAATAACAACGAACAATAGCAACAAAGGACGTCATCAATTTTTCTTAGAATTTCCTGAGAAAAAAAAAATAAAAAAGGAGAAAAATAGAGATTGGAATTTGATGTTTGATTTACTAGAACCCGCTGTTTTTGATTTTTTTTGGCAACCGATATTTTTCTCAGACTGTAGACACCAGGAAATGAGAATTTTGTAGTTTTTCCCTTCCAGCTCTCAATATTTGAAAATCAAAAACCTCATTTTTTCCTAAAGTACTTCTATTTTTCACATCTCGATACTTTTAATATTAGGCGTGCAAAAAAGGGAAAAAGAGAAGAGAAAAAGCTAATTAATATTTGGAGAACCACACTTCATCAGTTTCTCTCTAGCATTATTTCTATTTTTAGCGAAATCGTGAACAAAACACATATTCCTAGAGTGACATGGAGCAGAAAACTAAAGCTAATCTCTGAAGTTGAGCGAGTAAAAAAAAGTGTATAAAGAAAGTGGCTGTAAGATTGAGCTTATTAGAGTGGAAAACAGAAACAGAGAATATTCTACAAAATTTTTATCTACAGGTCGACGAGACTATAGCGGACGGCCTTTTTGTCAATTCAAAAAAGTTGACTACAAAAAAATGTAGTCTGATCAGGTACAGAGATCAAATCAGCTGATAAACTTCACACACTATAATTTCCTTTGCTAGTAAAATATTTAGAGGTAATTGCGGTGTGAATCAACAAAAATGTTCAATCCCAATTTTTCCCAAAACCCCACATCATCACTTGCAAACTCACAAACAACGCTTCATATTCCACATCTGCTCCGGAATCTTTGGTGGCTTCTCGACGTGTGGAGTCCATTTCACCGTATATGGGCGTGGAGCTTTGCCTTCTTTGCTCGGCGACTCTAGAAAAGAAGTTTTCGTGCGGCGGAAGCAAAGTTAAATGGAGCCACAACCCAAAAAAAGAACTCACGGATTTCCCAGCGGAATGTCTTCTTATGCTTGGGTGGTCTTGGAACTTTGAACACAGCTTTTCCGACGCGCGAGAAGGTTTGCTCCTCTTCCCACGTCTTCCGAGTGATATGGTTCAACTTGAGCCTTTTCTCGTACTTGGCGAAAAGATGTTGCATGATGGGTAACTGGGGTTAAGAAACAGTTAGGAAGGAAAATAATTAATTGAAGAAAAAGAATGAGAGAGAAAAAGAGAGAAAGGAGTATCTGAACCGTAACTTTTGTTGAGAAAAAAAAGAAGAAAAGAATGAAAAGTGGGAAAGAAGATGGGAAAGAACACATCACCATTAGAAGAGGACAGAAACGGTGTGTGTACACTATTCATTTTTTTTCTCTCAAGACATGAACCCGAGATGGGAGGGCGGTCGGCGAATTGATGGACACCGTTAAAGGTTCGAAGCGAGAGTAGACGGAGTGTTGCGTGGCGCTGCGAAATCACAACTGAATGAGGTGAGGGGTGGAGTCGGAGCAAGAAGCAAGTACCACTGCCGAGACTCTCGCTTCCAAACCTGGCGCAGGGCGGAATAAACATTGGAAGAGGAAAAGAAGAAAGAAAAGTAGGAAGAGGGTAAAAGTTAATGTTTGGAATATACGAAAGGAACGAGAAAGAACCGAAAAAAGAATTCCATCCATTTATATTTCTGCACATCCCTATATGTGCATGAGAGGATTATTTTAATAAGAAGAATAATTGAATTGTGCGTTTGATGAAAAAACGGGAGAGAGAGAAACCGTCATACTCTGTAAGATTTTATCTAACTGGAAATTAAGTGTTCATCAGACTTGGTCACACCTAGCTGGAATTCTATAATCTGAGATCGGAAATATTCTGAAGTTTTATCGAGCACGTGCCAGACGGAAAACTCAGAATAGAACAACGCATTAGAGTAACAACTTGAACCACGGAGCTCACCGGAAGCATATCAAAGATCATCAACAACAGAAGCAGCAACAGCATGTGTCTCCGAAACAACATGGGAAAGTGTGGGAGGTACTCAGAAGTTAGCCAAAAGAAGAGGTTTTACAAGAAACTTCATGTTGATGATCGCTCTGTCGAGAAAAAATGAAACACAGAATGAAACATTGAAAGCGTTTGATGTCTTGTGCTTCAAGAGGAGCAGCAGCAGCTGAAAATAGAGTGTGTGTATCTCTTTGTTGCCTATTCCCAACTTTTGAACTTGCTTCTCACGCTCGACTAACTCAAAAGTCTATCCAGGAAAGGAAGATCGAATTCCGCTCCTCCCTTGGCTCGGAAGTCGTTTTAATTGGCATGGGATTAGCGTTCTTGTTGGTACCTTTTGGCCAAAATCATGCAGTAATGAGGGGGCCGATATGAGAGGTGCATTTCCGGTGTAAGCACAGAATGTAGTTCAGGTGAAACCGAATAAACGACACCCTCCAAAAATGCGTATGCAAAATTCAACAATCAGTAGCAAAAATGGAATCACCTGCTACCTGAAAACCAAACTTTCATTCCCACCCTCTTGCACAAACCTCAGGTTTTTGAATGGATAAAAGTAAAAACGGGAAATCAAATCCAAAAAACCACTCAAAAGTTTCTGATCATAGCTAATGATATTATAAAATGGACCACAGATAAATTGTTTCACATCAAAGTCCCATAAAATAGAAAGAATATGTTTCATTATTCGGCAGATAATTGCACACAGTAAGAAAAAAGATCAGAAGGATAAATGAACCACCAGAAATTCACCCAGAGGCTGAGGAAGATACGCGGTTTTACAAAATAAGTTAGAGTGGTGAGGAAGGATATATTGAGGATAAATTATCATTAAACAAGAGGTAGACAAATTTTGAAAAGTTTTGAATTCACAACGACGTTAGATAAAATTGTTGTGCATAGTAAAAACTACTTTGAGATGTTTAGAAACTAGTTTGAAGATAATTATAGACTTCTAAAAAATGATTTTTAGGAAGTCTATGTATTTTCAGAACCCATTTTCAAAAACCTCCCAAAACAAATTTTTCACAAAAATACAGATCAACAAGAAAGTGAAAATTCATAAAACTTTCAAAATCCCTGAGCCTCGATATGAGTTTCAATAGGAACAGAAGTTAAAGACTGCCAATTTTGTCAGTGTAGTACTCGCGGAATTTTTTCTCCAGAAGACTTGGCTCGATTTCACCCTCGTAGGCCGCTGCGGCAAGAACGCGATGCTCCATGAGCATATCACTGATTTTGAGCTTGCGGTAGAAATCGGCACGGGCCAAATGATATTCGTTGTAAGTCTGATGGTACTCCTAAAACATTAATTTATTTAATTTTTGCAACTTTTGATTTAATAATCACCTCAAGAAGGTCCTCGAATTGCGATTTGATGTACTGATTAGCTTGGGCGGTGATAACTGAAAATCAAAACGATTTTTGAGTTTGAATGTCAACAACTTACGTTCTGCGTATCCTGGATTAGACGCGCACTGCAGAGCTGCAGAGTTCACGAGCATAGAAAAGAAGAGCTCGTCGTTGTGAGTCGCGGATGGATCCGGGGTAGGAACGAAGTAAGTCTCGTGAATCTTCAGTGTGTCGACTTCGTTCTGACAGATTTGCCAATCGCCTTTCTTCAGTTGGAATCTGAAACAGAACGATGTTTTTTCTATATTAGATGCTGAAGGAAACCTACCGTTCGACAAATTGATTCAGAACGGGCTTTCTTCCATGAACAGGTGGGGTTGCATGATAATGAATGAAATACGCCTCGAGATTTGAGTTGGCTCCATTCCCTGAAAAACTGATTTCAGAATTTTTTTTTTGAATAATTAGAGATTCAGAAACTTACAGCACACCCAGTGATAGGTGAAGAATGCGATGTTTGGGTTCTCGTCGTCATCGTTGTCATAATGATCCGTGACTCCTCGAATTGCGATGTTATTGATGTTCAGTTTATCCTCATTTTCATCGAAAAAATCTTTATGAATCTGAAGAATTTCCTTGTCGAATGATGCTGTTGGGTATTTTTCATGGATTTTCGCCACCACTGCCTCAATGCCGTCTTTGGATAGATTTATCGGCATTGCTGAAAATACGAGTAATTGAGAATCGAGCAAATAAAGAAAATACGGAATAAAGACAATACAAAAATTACAACCGTGGAAAAGGTATTGAAATGTTATATGTAACATTCAGGTGAGAAAGAATTATTAACTGCCACAATTCACATAATTCACGTTTTCTTATTTCAATCAGTTTTGGGGTTATTCGAATGAGAGAGATTTGGAAATTGAGGGATACAAAATGGAAACCATCAATTAAGAAAAATGTAATGAATGCTTAAAGACTGCCGATCGCCTCGGTGTACTCCTCGCGGAGCATTTTTTCCAAAAAGTATCCATTGATCCAGTTTTGGTAGTCAGCAGCAAGTAGAAGTTGATGGTCCAAGGTCAAGTCTTCTGGCTTCAATTTTCTCCAAAAGTCTGCGCGATACAAGAAGTATTCGTTGCCAGATTCGTGATATTCCTGGAAAAATGGTTCCATGATTTGTTAAAACATGAATAAAGTTGAGATTGAAATAAAAAAAGATATTCCCCGAATTTTGAAGACTATTTAAATGTTTTGAAGTTTCTCTTTTTGAATCAAAAACTACAATAAGCTATAAATATGTTCATTTGCCTTTGTTTTTTCTTGAATTTCGCCTGTCTCCCAGTATTTTCTCCACCAGCATGGATTTTTTTCTAGAATATTATTTCTTCGTCTGAAGTACTCCAAATAATGATAGGTTCATATCATAAATTTGCCGTTCTTGCTATACACCATACAACTTACCTGAAGATATTCATTGTAACGATCGGAGATTGAAATCTTGCAATCACTCAATGTGTCTGAAACAGAAATTACAAATATGTTATCTTTTAGGTGGCGCTGTTACCTGGAAGCATATCTGCATCGTATTCTGCAGCGCTTCTCATGTTCCTGAGCTGCCGTCCCACATGTGGCACATCTCCGTCCAGGATATCTGGGTCAGGATCCGGCACGAAGTAGTTTCTGTTGAATTCATATCCATAATTTTCCACTGTCTCCTTTAGGCGCAGGTAGTGCTCGTATGTGAGAGTCCTTCTGAACTGCCTGTTTTTGTTCATAGCATATTATCGTGTTTTTTTAAAGTTTACTCACCTGTCTTTGAGATCAAGACGCTGTTGAGGCTTGTCTCGAGCTTTTGGTTTGTAGTGAACGTACTCAAACTTTCTTTGATTTCCATCGTCTTTGACTGAAAAAAAACAATATTTTCGAAAACAAGTTTGAACGTTTTAATGCCTTTTTTCAATTATTCATTTTATGTTTGAACCTAGTCACATTTCTGGACATTACGATGCGTCATCACTTTCTTATTGCTTTGAAAACTTGTATTAGAAGAGCCCTCTACTAGAAGATCCCCCTGTAAAAAAAGACCCCTTTCAAAATGTTTTCGAATTAAAAATTTCCGTACGTTTTCAGTGGAAAATTATGCAGGCGTTCGACAATTTAATATAAATTTGTTAAAAAGCTATTTTCGATTGCTTAAGTTTGTGTGAAACTGATAGAATTTCATGAATTGTGAGCAAAAATTTGTCGAATTTTCCGATGAAAAATTTTGGAAAAAAATAGCCAGAAAAAAGAAGGGCGCTCTCTAATTAAAGTTCTGGTGTGATGAAGGGCCTCCGCAGATACCTTGAAACAATAGAAGGGCTGGCTTTTCTGTTACAGGCCTTACAGTATATGAATTGACGTGCGGGGAACAAGAGAAAAAGAAGCTATTACCATTTTTCTTCTAATAGAAGCCCATCGGAACCGCCAACGTTGAGCTCAATCTAACCCAAGGAATAAAAAGTGATAAAACTAGCATTAAGTCCCTACAGTAGTATTAATTAGAAGAGCTTGGTTCAGATTATCTTTGCGCCTGCTTTGTAGATCTGATTGCTTCTCTACCGATATTACTAAGAATCTCTAAAATTGTATTCTCATTAGCCCTTTACTTTTTTTTCTCAATCGGCATGAACGATTTGATGTCACTCTCTTTTTTAAACTCACATACTTCTTCACTTATGCTTCTGTGAGCCTCTACCCCCTTTTGAACACATATTAGGTTGGCGGGAAAGTCTTTGTCACTCTGTTTGTTTAATCACTGTTCTCGTATATGGAGGCTGTGTATGATATCGACTTTAGTGAATAACAAGGTGATAAGAACCTTCCATATAAACAAGTCCCCATCTCCTTCCCTGCTCCTCATCTGTAATTGAAACGATATGTTTGTTCCCACTGCTATTCACATCAGACATGTTTTGATTTACCTCTTCCTATCTCACACCACGATGAAGGATTCGGAAACTTTCTTGAAGAATGTGTACAACACACATGCCCCTCACTACAATACTATTCGCAATTGGTTCCATCGTTTCGAAAAAGATGACTTCTCGCTCGATGAAAAGGATCGCTCTGGGAGACCCCGTGAGTTGGATTTGGACAAGCTGAAGCACGCATTGCATTCGGATCCATTTCAATCTAGCCGTGAACTAGCTGTCACATTCGGAGTTCACCAAAGCACAGTCCTTGAAGGTTTGAAGTCTCTTGGAATGAGAAAACTTTTTGGTCGATTCATACCTCATCACCTGACTCAAGCCAACCTTGACCGCCGAGTCGACGATTCGATTACTCTTCTCACTCTCCACGCGGGCGATCGATGGCTGGACCGGCTAATAACCGGAGATGAGAAGTGGGTCTTCTACGATAATCACCACAGGAAATCCCAGTGGGTTGGAGAAGGAGAGAGCCCACAGGATGTCCCCAAACCCGACCTTCATCCGAAAAAAGTTATGCTCTCTGTGTGGTGGGGAGTGGACGGCCCCATCTACTGGGAACTTCTGCCCGAGGGCAAAACAATAACTGGAGACCTCTACACTACTCAACTACGAAACCTCAAGAAAGCAGTCGACCGTTCGGCCCTGAAAGACAAGAAAGTGTACTATCAACATGATAACGCTCGCCCACATGTTTCGAAACAAGTGAAGCAGGAGCTGATGGGATATGGATGGAATGTTCTCCCTCACCCCCCGTATTCTCCTGATCTTGCTCCTTCCGACTATTGGTTATTTGGCGATATGACACGTGCCTTCGAAGGAAGAAGCTTCAATTCCCGTGGAGCGGTCGAAGCGGCACTCAAACAATATTTGCCTCACGCCCGGCTGGATTCTACCGCAATGGAATCCATAAATTGAGGGAACGTTGGAGACATGTTGTTGATAATGATGGACAATATAATTAATTATTCGGTTATTTTTTCTTTGAGAAATAAACTATTGAAAAAGTGACAAAGACTTTCCCGCCAACCTAATAATTCGAAGGAAACAACAACTCGGGGGTACAAGGGAGGACAAAGTAATTTAGGGGCACAAAAATCACAATTCGAGGGTTCACATTTTGAGTTTTTCCAGGTATTTGATGTATTTGCCCACTCTCCTCTCCCCTCTCTTTACATAAAGAACAAAATACCTATTTGAAAATATTTGATTTGAGAAGTTTCAATAGTTGAACCTTCCCGAGAACACTGAGATCCCCAACAATTTTGAGGTCTATGAAATAATTTCAAACAGATTTTGTTCTATATCGAATGAGTCATATTTACTGAGAAATCTTTGAGGGCAAAAACTGTTTTGATTCACTGTGAATGATTTCTTATTTACTGAATCCTTCACTTTGTTCACGATCCCCAAGGAATATCTCTCATTGATCCCAATACTCACCGATTCCCCAGTGGTAGGTAGTCCGTCCAACGTGTATTCCACTGCCGTCGTCATCTTCCGGTAGGCTGATCGCACGAATGAAAATGCTCTCCAATTTGAGGCTCCGCTCCCATTTATGGAATTCGTCCAAGTGTACTTCGATGTCTTCATAGAAATCGCTCGCACCGGGGTACTTCACTCGGATCTGCGCCATCGCATCTTTTAGCTCCTTCCTTGTTGCATAGACCATAGCTGGAACAGCTATTTAAAATCATTTGGAATAGGTGCGCGACAAGAGGAAGACGGGGAGAATAAGAAGAATCAAAATGGACGGAAACACAGGGAAGGGTCGAAAAATTTGGAGAGGGCGCTCATACACATATACTCACAAACGCACACACACACACGTACTCTCGCTCACACTAACATTAGAATATAGTTCCCCTCACGACGCGAGGAGCTATGGAGATAGGGTTGGGATGCTGCGGCGCGATCGGTGGCAGAATGTCTCTCCGTTTCTAACAATATCTCTGATAGTTGTCACCGGCGGCGCCGGTCGAATAGAGATTAGACGCCCCGGGCAGGACGCACGTTGGCACTTTGCTAGTATCCAGCGGCAAAAGGGTTATGTTATGACACAAAAATCTCGCGCGACTGCTGAAGGAAACGCGATAACAATACATTCAAACCGCAAGGAATATTTTGTAACAAGCGTAAAGATACTTTCTATAACTGACCTTGACGAGGAGAACATTCGAGATGCTGGTTCGAAGGGCCTAGCTGCCGTGTCATATCAATGAATGATGACGCCAAAGGAGGTAGTAGACAGCAAAGTGATGCCGAGATTATCGAGGCAAGATTCGATGGCGCTCAAATAATTGATTGGTTTTGATCGAGGTTCCCACTGTTTGAAATGTTCTGAAACAAATTGGAAGAAATAGAGGTTTTCTGGAGGATGACTAAGCAAAAATGAGGAATATCAGATAGAGGAGATAAGAGGAAAAGAGAGAGAATAGGAAAAGGCTTTGCCTTAAATGTATCTAAAACAGAGAATACATTCTCTTCTCTTTGGGTTGCCTAGGATCTCTTTCTCTTTGGTTGCACCAACACATTTCTACTAGGCAACGACACAAAATGAATCCGCGCAGAATAGAGACGGAAAATAATTTTTTGGGAAAATGTCGAATGAAGAGTATCGTGTTATGGCGTTGCGCCCGCACACACAGGGACTGATTGTTTCATATGTGTGAGCTGGTTCGAATGAGCGAGAGAGGTCGTCGAAAACGATTCGGTTGGTAAAGGACACAGAGAGTTGTATGAAGGGGTGTCGCGTGGTTTTATGAATATCTGATGACCGAAAACTGTAGTATTCTGGGGAAATGGTAAGAAGTGATACACGGACTGTTTTTTTCATAATGATTGAGCTATTTCGAATGGGCAAGAGGGAGGACGGGGAAAATAAAATGACTGGTAAGCATACTTGTAACGGGCCGGGCCGGGCCGGGCTTTTTCCCGAATTTCGGAGGCCCGGCCCGAGCCCGGCCCGGCCTGGCGGGCCTGTCATTCCACAAGTTTTGAAAATTCCAAAAAACGAAAAAAATCACATAAGGGGGAACCCTTATGTGATTTTTTTCGATCAAAAATTTTTTTTCGAGTTTTTTTTTGATATTTTTTGATCAAACAGACAAAAAATCCAAAAAGCACAAAAAAATATAAAAAATTGTATTGAGAGCTCAAAATTCGGTTCAAAATGACAAAATTTTTGCTACCGGGCCTTCCGGGCCGGGCCCGGGCTTTGAAATTTTCCTCAGGCCCGGCCCGGCCTGGAATTTTACAAGTATGCTGGTATCGTGTTATGGCGTTGCGCCCGCACACATAGGGGCTGATTGTTTCATATGTGTGAGCTGGTTTGAATGAGCGAGAGAGGTCGTCGAAAATGAATCGGCTGGTAACGGACACAGAGAGTTGTATGAAGGGGTGTCGCGTGGTTTTATGAATATCCGCTGACCCAAAACAACAGTACCCCGGAAAATAATAAGCAGTGATACACGGGGTGATTATTTCATAATGATTGAGCTAGTTCAAATGGGCGAAAGGAGGACGGGGAAAATAAAACGGCTGATTAGGGACGCATAGAGTTGTGAAGAAGGGGTTGGCGCGTGGTTAGACAAATATCTGCTGACAAAACAATACAGTATCCCGAGAAACCGAAAGAGTTGCAAAATGAGGGAAAAAAGAGGTAGAAGAAAAAATTGTATCATGATGATTAGAAATTTTTGAGAGAAATATAAAATGGCCTGCCCAGATATAAATTAATAAAACGAGGAGTACAATTTTTACTTCTATTTGAAATGCAAAAGCTAATTAAGAGAGTCCAAACAACCATCTCAACCAGTATAAAGGCCCAAATTCTGAAAAAAAAAACGTGTTTGCTATCTTTTCATTCACAAGAAACACCCACGCATTAAGTTTTTATTAATATTGCTTTGAGCTTCTGCTAAATAATCGCGAACTCTTGACAGTTTAGTATTTCAACTAGGAAAAACGTTCGGAGCTAGAAAATTAATACATCCAAGTCCGAATAAAAGGTTTTGTACACTAGAGTTGTTTAGGATCTCTTACCCTTCAGTTGCATCAACTTATTCCTACTAGGCACCGACACTAAATGAATCCGCACATGATAGAGATGGAATATTTTTTGGGAAAATGTCGAATGAAGAGTGTCGTGTTTTGGCGTTGCGCCCGCACACAGAAAGGCTGATTGTTTCGTATGCGTGAGCTGATTCGAATGAGCGAGAGAGGTCGTCGAAAATGAATCGGCTGGTAAGGAACACAGAGAGATGGCCCGAAACTACAGTAACCCGGGAAAACAGAAGCGTTGCGAAATGAGGGAAGGAAGAAGTAAATGTAAAAATTTGTATTATGATGGCTAGAGACTTCAGAAAGAAATATGAAATAATTAGCCTAGATGAAGATTGATAAAAGTAGGGGTATAATTTTCTTTTCCATTCGGAATGGGAACACTAATGAGGAGAGTTAGAAGTCCAAGCAACCATCCCAAACAATCTAGCCACCTAAATTCTGACAAATATATTTTTTCGCGGACTATTCAATTACTAGAAAATTCAAAATATAGTTTTAAACAACAAATCTGAAATGAATAGGTTTCAAAACACATTTTGAGTTCATTGGAACTAAAATTAAGGAAAATCGTATAAAATTTTTGGTTGTTGTTAGTCGAAGCTTCTACTGAAGAATCAGGACTTTTTTGAAATACCGTTGTTCAGAAAGAAAAATGAAGAAACTGGAAAATTGACATATTCGAGCTCGAATAAACAATTTTGTATACTAGTGTGTCGCGGTTGTGACCTCAATCAGTTTGGAAATTCAACTCGACTTTTTGAAAATTGTGACTTCATAACTTCAGACTTCAACAAAATGAATGGCAAGTTTCCTTATTAATTTTCCCTTTTTTGTGAATTCTACTGGAAATAAATATGATGAAATTCGTTTTAAAAAATCGTCGTTTTGACACTCGTCACGAGAAATGCGCTTTTCACAAAATCAAGTCAAACGTAGAGCAGTAAAAGAAGCTCATGTTGGACTAATGACACCGAATTTACGAGAATGGAAACCACCGACTTCACCATTTTCACTTTCTATTATCCGACGACGCATTTTACTTCTTAGACCCCTCAAACCAAAGTGGGGGGGGGGGGAGAGAAAAATGATGCGAGCATGGAGGTAGACAAGTGTTCATGGACGAATATATATCATGAGAATGTTGTACTTTATGGAAGTGGAAGTATAATAAAGAGCAGAAAAAACGGTAATGATGGTTCTGACCATGAAAAGTTTGTTGAGCGAATAGAAAGACAATTACGTGGGTGGTAAATGGTTCAAAATGCAAATGCGACAGATGAAAGAGAGAACAAAAAAGGAGGGAATTTGAGCATCTGCGCCAAAGACGCAAGGTTTTTTTTGGCAGGAAGCGTTCGGATGTGTGACAGCTGAAGAACATTAGGAAGCGACCCATTTTTCTTATGACTCCTTCGTAAGAATAATTGCTAGGGGTGCTCCGTAGATGTATCGGACAGGAAATTTCATGCGAGCTTTCATGATGTGTGTGTGTGAGATTTCCGCCGCTGCTAGATGGATAGCATCAACTACTGTAAGACAATAAAAAAAAGACGTAAACAAAAAAAAACTAGTATAGAAACGACACAAATAATTAGTCCCCATTCTTTTAGATTTTGAGAAACACCCAACTATCATCTACAGTTTCAGTACTACTAACTACCTCACATTTTCTTAGAGACACACAAAGTGCAACTATTAAAACAGACAATGTTTGGTAATTTAAACATTGTAGTCTTAACTATATGAGACATCGTGAATCAATACTAATCCAAATTTTGAAGCTGTTAACTAACCACATGAACAAGCAAAATTTAAGAAAAAGCACCGTCAATCATAAACTTTGTTAGTCCACCCAGCTTTTTTTTCATGACACTAGATTCTAAGATACGCACTCCTTAGATTTATTACTTTGGTTGTGCGTCCCCATGCTCGTATTCCTTTTTGTGGAATACATCAAATTTCATCTGACTCGAGCTTACTCAGGCAAATAGCTTTTTCGGGGAGCACTCGAGTGAGAACTTTTAATGAGAAAGGGACGAGATTTCGCAGGAGGCATCGTCCACATAGAACAGGAGGAGTTAGAAATCACAAATGGAAAAATATTGAAACATTTATTTGGAAGAAAAAGGGACCAGGAAGAAATCAAACGGAATTCGAAAAAATGACATTTTGTTTAAATTAATGTCTCTTCTGATGAAAGCTCACCCAAATCGTCAAATTTAAACTCAATTATCTCTATTCCTGTAGGATATATGAAAACTTTGTCAATACATAAATTATTTATCACAGTTTCAGCAACACTTCATCAGTTGATACATTTTCGATATCTTTCACAGTTTTCGAGATAATTTAGCTCAAAGTTGAAAGTTTGGAGAAAATTCTATTAGAGTAAATACGATAATCCGAACGTGTTTTGGGAGGTTTCCGGGCTTTTTTCGAAAAAAGTTAAGTTTTCAGCTACATGTGGGAACGGGATTATCAGAGCAAGTGGAAATGAGCAAAAAATGGGGAATTTCAAAGTCCAAAACGTTGAATTTCGAACATCCTTCTAAACTTGGTTTGCTTCAGTTTTTTGAAACCGTGGAATTTTTTCATACGATTGGCAGCTCACAGGTTTTTTAGTGAAGAATTGTACACCGAAAAAAATTAGAACTAATTATTGGTAATGAACAATAATGATTATAAAGAGGAGATTGTACAAGACAGTTTCGTGATTTTCTTCCTAATCCATTGACAGTAACAATCGTGTGGAAAACGGAAACAATTTTCGTTCCAGAACTTCAATCTCGTCCTCTTTATGACTTCGGACCACGAAAGTAAGAACGATTGCTCTTGATCTATCGACTCGATTTTTGAGCTCTTGAAGTTTGTGCCGAAAATGAACATGCATTCGGTTCTCGTTGTTCTCGCATCTCTGAAATTCTTTTTTCAACATTTATCTTCAATTTTTTGAAAACTAACCTCTTTATGATATGCTATGCGTTTTCCAATTTCAAAGTGAGCTAGTTGGATGACATCTGAAAAAGTTTACTAAAAGATTCGAGAAAATCCTCTATGCTACCATCATCTGATAGTTTCTTCATTTTCTTATTATGAATCATGAATTTGGCATCTCGGTTGTAATACGACCATGGATTCAGGGACGACACGTGACTGGCGAAGGGATCGTCTAGTTTTCCTACACCTTTCCCGTTCTTTTTCTGAATAAGAAAACAAATAAAGTCTGATACTTTTCTGAAAACTCACCATCTCATACAATTTGGCTGCTTTAAATTTGGCACCGGTACCGGATGTGGGTTTTCTATTCGTCACAATTTTTACCTGAAAATTATGATTTTGATGACTGATATGCTGGTGCAAAAAACCGGAGCACCGGAGCTGTGGACGAAAAATGCCTGTGCCCGTGGCCGAACAAACACCGTAACTTGTCGGTAATTATATTTTCATGATTTATTTTCTCGTTTTTTCACTGTTTTAGTCGGCTTTTGTTTATTTTCCTCCAGAAAAGTCCCAAGATAGATCATTTTGACAATCGACTGAAAACGAGCGGAAATTGAAAAAATAAATCCCGAAAATGAATGTATTTTTAATTACGATAGTTTGTGGTGTGCGGTTCTTCGGCCACGGCCATTCGTATTTCTTGTCCAAAACTTTACCAGCATAACTCTTGATGTCAAAGTTTCAGTGTTGACCACTTTGAACTATCATTATGATTCCGGAAACAATTTTAGATACCGGTTTGTGACTTCATTGTTATCGTAAAGTTCCACTCTCCACAGTCTACAAAACGTCTGCCGATGGCTACAGACGTATTTTCGTGGTCAACACATTGTGACTGATAAGATAACGAGTTGGTTTCTAGGAGGAAATATCAAAGCTCTAAATGCCTAAATCACCACTTAAACTTGTGATTAGTCCTAATCTATAAGAGAACCGTACACTGGAAAAAGAAACCTGGGTTTTTAACTGTTCCAATTCTTGACAAACATCTTCCATTGTAAATACTAATCCTTCATCACTAGCTACTTCCTCCGTTGCTCTCTTATCATTCGCGTGATTTATGGCATTCAGAGCGGTTGTTAAGGACAAACCAAAGGAAGTCCCAGAAAATGACATTATAGTGCCTGAAAACGTATTTGTTTTGGTACAAAATAGTGAAGAAAACTGGTGAATCACGAAAAAAGGGAACTGCAGAAAAAAGAAACCAATCGCGAAAGAAGAAATAAACACTCTAAAGATGGCAGAGAAAAGAGTACCACATTTCTATTGATTCTTCCGTTTTATGGTGGAGTCTAATTATGGGGTGGAAGATTTGAATTTTGGAGTATATTGAAATATGACAAATCCATATTTAGGAACATCGGGTTACATTTTTGATTGATGGACAAAAAACAAGCCTGGGAGAACATAGAAACCAATTAGCATATTCTTCTTGTGAAACGAACAAAAGACAACATTTGATGAACTGGAGGCAAGAGTACATGTTTGGTAAAAAGAACAGATACACTATTTTGTGTTCTCTTCTCCATTCGAATTGTAATGTGACCTGTGTATGTATTTTTCTTTTTTCTCTTTCTTCATCTGGTACACAACACAGAAGGAAGGAATGCGCAAAAAAGTATACGTCCCATTTTGAGAAAGAGATTATTATCATTAGTCTTAACTGTCGTTTGGTTGTAACTATGAAGACAAACCATGAAGAAGGATAGTTAGTTTTCAAAGTTTTCAAATGACTGAAAGTCGTAAAAGAACACAGAAGAAGGACACGGAGAGAAGACAACCACCAACTGCGGAATTTTCTCAGACTTCGAGTTTTGAAAGTAAGTTTATATTTTTCCTACTATTTCTTCAAACATAATCTTTTTTCAGATATACAAATATGAAGGGTACCAGAAAAAGCAAGAAAAAACAATTTAGATGCCACAAAATGTTCACTCCCGAGTAACTGGAACAACGAGAACTTCCGATTGTTCAGCATATGGAAATGTTCTTCCATTAGACATTCTCATCTGACTGTAGAGCTCCATGAACTCTCTAGATGTGCAACATTCGTGAAGGATTGGTTCTGACAGAATCTCAAATGCATCACACCTCTCATCCGGATCGTAGTGTTTCAAATCGGACATAAAGCTCTGGAAAATCATTTTTAAAAGATTTTAATACTTATCGCTCTATACCTTAAAGTTATATGATAGCAACAATCTATTGAGATCCGGATAGAAATGTTGAGATAACAAATTACGGTACTGAAATTTCAACATTAATGAATGATTCAAAATTTTTAGAAATCTAACCGATTGTAAATTAAAAATTAGTCCTAGTTTGAATGGATTCCCTCCGGTCAATAAAAATAAAGCAAATATTCCAAGACTCCACATATCAGCCTTGTTATCATAACTTTTCATATCCATTACTTCCGGGGCAATCTGAATGAAACGTATATGACAGAAATCACACGAAACTCAACTTACGAATCCCGGCGTCCCTTTGATAAGACCTTTTCTTGGACGTGTTGTATTTTTGAAATTGTCAGCCATGCCGAAGTCAGCTGAAAACGTTTTTAGCATGAGTCTGAATAGAAAGAGCCAAAAATAACATACAAAGCTTGATCACTCCTTTGTGTGTGACTAGAACATTCCGCACACTGAGGTCACCATGAACAATGTCTTTTTCGTGGATGTAGGATAGTCCGTATATTACCTTTAAAATTGGACGTGAGCATGAAGATAAAAAAATTAAACAACCTCCTTGAGCACGTATCCAATATGACGCTCTTCTTTCTTTTTGTTAGCAAACAGTGATAAATCTCCAAGAGCTGCATATTCAAGGCACATCTGAAAGTGATACATCTTTAGAGCGGTGTTCTTGATTTCTGGACTTGTAATTTGTTTTTATTTTGTAATCCGGAAACCTTCTACAGTGTTCTTGTGTTTCAAACTAATACCAAATTTTCAATTATTACACTCACTTGTACTCTATATCCTTCCTTAAAAGGCTGACAATATGTGACACCGGCAAAAAGAACATTTTGATGGTCCCGACATATCCGATGCATTTCCACTTCCCTGACAACATTAACCAACTCGCTCAAAGGAAATTTCAGAATTTTAACAACAAATTCAGAGTGTAAAATTTTGGTTTGTTGAGCATCCGGACGATCAGAATGGACCAAATGAATTTCTCCAAATGCGCTTAAATTGAAAAGTAGAATATTTTCAAAAGTGAAAGTTTTACCCAGTTCCTAAGTGGTGCACAGAAGTCCAGTACCTTGGCATATCGGTCATTTCGAGGAGGTCCGCACGAAGAAACCCTTCATTAAGTGGTGTTGGTGGTGGTGGATACTGTTCCTCCATAGCAGAAGGGAATTTCACAAGAATTCTAGGAATAGGTTCCGAAGTTGATTCATCCGATAGCCCCTCCATTAAATTAGTGTCGGATCTTCTCTTCCTTCTCAGTGGGGAACTACAAATGGGCTTTTTTCAAGAGAATACATTGAATAATAGTCTACAAACCTCATGAAAATCGTATAGATGGCTACAAAAACGGAGCGAGAAGAGCTGAAAACGTGCGTCTTCAATATTTTGAGAAAAAAGACAAAAAGGGCAAGCAAAAAATGGTTTCTTTGGACATAAAAGAACGGGAAAAAATTATTCATATAAAAGCGAAAAAATCATATGCTTTTATGTGCTTCCGTATTTTCAGTGTGCCAATATAAAGAAAAATGGTTACAAGAAAGGACACCTACTAACAGATGGGCAGAAAGAAAATGAGACCTCCAGGATGAAAAGGAAGGTGCACACAAATGAACGAAATTGTATATTATAATATGTTTAAATCGAAGCGTTGCTTGCTTCCGAAACCCCTCTCAGCCGGACTACCTGAACCTTTGCACCTCGTGTTTCTAATCTTCAAAATCTCCGAATTCGAAAATTCATGTGTTTTGGTTTGGCAGACGGACAAAGATAGAGAAGACAGAAGGTGGATCTGGTTGGACACATAGAAAAATATTCTTTGAATTTCGTCATGCTATTAAATGATTTAGTTCGGGGAAAAAACACGCGGGGAGAGAGAAAGAAAAACGTATTTATGGACATGAACAGAAAGATGAAGCGAAAATCGGAAAAGGCGAGAGAGGAACGAAAAGAACGCATTTGTGGTTCGCTCTCCTGGAATATAAAAAAAGAGGTGTGTTGACGCCCCGCACGGAAACTTAGGCGGGTCGCGATGAACTAAGGTTTTTTTGTTGATTACACAGTGTAGACAAACGACTGAAAGTATCAAACCAAAACATTAATGATAATGGGTACACCCTAAGGTCTCTTTTGATATTCTTGGAAACACGCAGAACTTTCTCTGACACTTGATAAGTTGCAAAGGGAAGTAGTTCGAAAAATCAACGACCAAACTTGGTAGACACCTGGACTCGAAGACTACTTTTGGCAGAAAAAAAGTAGTCTAGGATAAAAATAGAAAAGAGAAAGAAAAAACTACTGGAAAATTGTCGCGAAACGACCAAGGACGCGCCCGGTTTGGGGATGAAATTCTTCTCCTAAATTATGTTTCTTGTTGCTCCTTTTTCGTGCTGGGTGAATAAGAAAAGGTGAATAAATTTGGTATGTCTCGTACAACGGTGTTTTTGTGGTCTTTATCTTTTCAGGTGTTATCTCTCTATTTTTGGGTCGTTTTAGCGGTCCCTTTCAAAACATAAATGATGTTTCCCTAATTGGGTTTGCCTGGTAACTTGATAAATGAAAATAGATTTTTTATTCTGGACACAAAGTTCGACATTCTTTCAATCAACCATAGACCACAGGAAATTGGAATTTTGAATTGAAAAGGGGAGGAGAAAGTGGAGGAATCACAAAGTATTGGGCAAAAAATGTATACTGATATAGGAAATTGATACAAAATAAGTGCTGATGACGTCAAACTTTGAAAATCATACACCAAGGAATAAACGTTTGGAAAAGTTTTGGGTGCATGTGTACGAGAATATTTATATTTTTGTGAGGAGGAGCGTTGTCGAAAAGTAAAAGGGATCACTGGAATCAAGTCAGGTGGAGATTTATAACTCGAACATATCTGCTTCGAATTTCGGAGCACGATCTCCATCGTACTCGGTTATCACACGGAGCGCTGCCAAGAGACGCTCGTACTCTGGCATATTGTGGTAGTAAGCAAGAAGTACAATCCATCTTTTTGGGAGAGGATAGCTCTGGAGATTCCTGACAAACAACATCTCGTTCAGGAAATGGATATGGTCCGCTTTTGTATTTATCTAGAAAAGATTGAATATGAATATGGCTAATTTATTTTTATTCCACCTCGTTGAGCTCTTCGAGCCAGCACTTCAAGGAATCGCGCATACGTTCAATAATATCTGGAAAAAGAAAGTAGATGAGAGAAAATCTTCTAATCAAACGTACGTCTGTATTCAGAACTATCTTTGGCACGAATGGAGTAGGAGACAAAGCGTTTTGAGGTTTCGAGATACTGTAGGTACTCAAGAGCTTTCTCGGTGTTTTCTTTCTTGTCGACTCTGAGAATAAATACTTTGTGAATCAGCCAAGGAGATAATAAATATATTCACAACAATTAATCCTGTATACTAAAAAAAGAGGTGAACAGAAGGAGGAATGTTTCCAGGAATCTTCTGAAAAAACTGAAGAGAAAAGTGGAAAGATAGAAGAGTGGAGTTTCAGAAAATTTGAAAAAAATAATTGTCCTAATTTTCTGTAAGTAAAAAAAATTTTCAACCATAAAATATCAAATTTCGATGAGAATCAAGTTCTGAAAATTCTCTAATAGAAGCCTACCCAATACATCCACTTTGAGCTCAATTATCTCAATCATTTTGGAAGGTATCGGAAAGTGATCAACTGATGAAATGTCGATCATAATATCACTAGCATTTAATTAGTTTCACAATTTTTGAAATCTTTCATGGCAACCGAGATGAGCGCTCGAATAGAAACTTACCATATACGTGCACTTTGAGCTCAATTATCTCGATAGCCATGAAAGATTTCAAACATTGATAAACAAATAAATTGTAGTTATATCATGATAAACATTTTATCAGTTTACCATTTTCCAATATCTTCCAAAATAATCGAGATAATTGGACTCGAAGTGCACGTATAGGGTGGGTTTCTTTTAGTGCCTTTACGGTAGTTTTGAATTTCGCGAACCTATGAACCCACGTAATGCAAACTACGAAAAAAATGGTTATTCTTTGGGAAATTCCAATTTTGTCTTTGAATTTTCTGAAACTCAAAAATCCTCTAAACCTTAGGAATTTCATAAAAACTCAGTTTATGAGGTTTTTCTTCAGTTCTTTTTTCTATGCCGGTACTTTCACACTTTCTAGTTTCTCTTCATTTTCTAAACTTTGTGTTGCAAACGTGACAAATCACACCTGCCTGCAAAAAAAACCAGTCCCTTTTCTTGAATTAAGTTTTGCACAAATTATTGCAAAATTATTCCCGATTCGACATTTTAGTGAAACAGAATATCACATTTCCGGTGAATAGCTCTTGTGTGTGTGCTTTTTTTTAAAAAAAGTGAATTCAAGTATCTGAATGTCATTCGGATGCACGTAGGGGTTTTAAGCAAGGCTACATTCTTGTTAGCTTTTTCTTTTTGTGGAATTTGTGCTCGAAAAATTGAACTAATCAGGAGATGTGAATAAGTCTAATAGCAATCTGATGAGAAGAAAATTGACGTGAGAAACCAAACTTTCTGTTTCTCTTTTAAACTTTCAAACAACTTCTTGAGATCATCGACCAAAAAAGGTAGAATCATTTTAATTCATGTTTACACGAGTTGAAAAGTATTTGATTAGAAGTAAACAACGTGAGAAACTTACTGTGGATGTTGGAAGTAGGCAGGATTTGTAAATTTCATTCTTGTATTCATACTGTCGACAAGATCTGATCGCATCGTGGCTGTTGGATAGTTTCTTCTAAACACACAAAATTAGATTGAAATGTGTCTCTTGTTTTTCTCGTGACCAAACTCTACACACATACCTCATGTAGATTTTAAGAAGTTCCTGTCTGTAGAAACCCTTGTATGGCTTCTCCTCATACTCCACAACACCATAGCGTTTGGTGACTGGTTCATCGAAAATGGCTGCCAGCTTAAAAAACGAGATGAATGTGTTGATTGAGAAGAGCAAAGTTCTTCTAATACCTCACCTCTGGGTCATGGCTGAAGAATCGAGATGAGGCTAGCATCCCTGTGTTTGTGGTATTTTTTTTTTGGCCGATTTGCTCTCCCCTGAAGCACATAAAAGTGAGAAACAGAAAAAAAGCCCCCGCAATTGAGGAGAACGGACCTAAAAACTGAAATGAAGAGAAAAAGAAGGAATAAATTGGATACGAGGCGTTGGAGGATAGAGAAAAGAATGAAATTGGTCCGAGCAACGAGTTGAGAGGGAAAACGCCAATTTAGAGGAAATTGGAGAATGAACTCTATATATTACCGGCAATCCACCGGGTCGCAAAAAATAGTCTGACCTATTAGATTACTTTCCAAAGATTGAGAGTAACAGGTAACTTTCGGATGGGTTGATCCAATAGATAAGATCTAGTAGCCGTCCTTTTAATCAGTCATTGATGAGGTATATTGGGAACAGAGAATAGGGAGAACACAGTGCCATTTGCAAAAAGTGGCGTTTGGAAAAAAGGGATAAGAATGATATAACAAAAGCCATTACTCAGAAACGGCCAGTCATCCTCTGAAAAAAAATCGGAAATATCAGCGAAAGTTGAGCCATCTCGAGGATTTGGATTTGATAAAGACAGATCAAGGGGATAAGAATGAAATACGAGCGCTTCACTCCAAAACTAAATACTTTCCGCCCTCTTTATTTGAATAAGACCTAGGTGTGGGAGCTCGAGGTGTCTCTCTTGGCACACACTGATACGGAAACATGCATACATGCAAACTATGATCTCCACCAATGGGCTGGAAAAGTGGATTGAGAGGGGGAGGTGAGAAGTGCGGGTGCGGGAAAAAAACGATAGCAGAAAAAAGAGCAAAAAAGAAGCCACACCTCTCCCACTCGGAAATATTCGTGGGTGAGAATAGCATAAGTGTCGACTTTTTGACATTCATCTGCTAGTTTAAAAATTGTGCAGAAAAAATTGGGATAGAGAAAAGAATTATTAAAAATTGCAAATTGGATAATTCACAAATCTCAATTCATGGAAACCTTCAAATTTTGGGGGGGGGGGGGGGGGAATTGAAAAATAAGGAAATGTTTAAAAGCTTATCTTAATGTTTTCTGCAAGACGAGATTTGAACATTTTAAGGTGAAACAGATTTTGTGAAGCGGAATGCTTTTTCAAAGAAAAGCAAAAAGGGATGGAGAGATGCAAAAAACGAGCTTTTCAAACTAGAAGCTGAAATGCACAAGACATAATTTAGGCTCTCAAGAGTCGTTAACACAATTCGTACTTGATGAAGAAAGGGCACTACGACCCGAATCTCATTTCGTTGGCTCAATGGACGTCCCTCTCTTTATATTGGTTGTCCTTCATACACAGAACATTTCAAATTCTATCTTCCTTGTTCTTTTTCTTACCAGCCATTTTTCGGAGAAAAAAAAGATGATATAAGACGAGGTGGATCCACTTGAGGAAGAGTGATAAATATAATAAAAATGGAACTGGGAAAAATGACTGAAAATGAAAATGATGATCTTATTCTATTGTTTTTAAGAAAGAAAAACCTAGACAATGTTAATCTCCAAGATAGCTAGATCTTTGATTTGAAAACTTCTGAAAAAATTTTATGGAGAACCTGTCAAACCTTATGCCGCTCAACAAAATGAAAATGGTTCATGACAGGTCTGGTCCTTCGTCGGAGTAGAGTTTTCTAGAATTTATGAGTTTATCAAATCTGAGAATAGCAAGTGTAGAAAATTGGATTGAGAAAGTGTCTGAAATATGAAATTCAATTAGATTCTCAGTATAACACAACAAACTTCATGTTTTAAGACGTTCTGGAAGTGTGAAATCTTGGTCTTCGTTTTCGAAATCTTCGTCTTCGAAATTGCTGTTTCTGCCCTAAAAACGCGGTTTTTGGTACTGAAGACGATTACAACAAATGTCTATCTGATTGTAAAGTTTTCAGAATTGTCTAGATATGCAATTCTTAACGCAACCTGAAATTTTCATTAAAATCAATGTTTTCAAGGTGTCGAATTATGCTTGTGGATTTTCAGATTGGTCGTCAACTTAAATATAAACATTTGCAAATTCCTAGTTCCAAATTTCTCTTTTTTAGGAATTTTTTTCAGATTTTGGTGTTCAGACCTCCTGTAATTTTTTATCCAAATTTCCCTTCCTTTCAGTTTTCTCTTTCTCAAATCGAATTTCAGATTAGCTTTCACAGAATTCTCCAAAGAACCACACTTGTTTGCTTGCGGATTAGCAACTACACTATTCTGAAAAAATCTTAGAATTGTCATTCCAAAACTTCAATATATGTCTGAAAACAATGTTTTAGATTCCTGGAAGATTTTTGTAATCCGATTCAATAAATTTAGTTAAAAACATTGTATTTCAGAATCCAGTATTCACTGATTAAAATGTTGAGACGTGTCTTATGTCTTTGATTCTGAGCTATCGCTTTCTCTCCGATACTGCAGTTTACAGAATTCAACCAGTGCAACACCTGCGTGTGCGCCTTTAAGTTTTTTATAGTACAACTAATCTTATGACCGAACTCATTTCGTCATTCGATTTTTCCACACACTCAACCCAAACCTATCCTAACTTTTTGTCTTGTTTTTTTACATTTTCAAACCCCTGCCATATCTAGGCCACCTTGGCGTTTTCAAACGGCCGCCAAAGTAAGAAGCATATGAAGAGAAAGAAGAGAAAGAAGTAAATGTGTGTGTCTTAGGCCGGTGTACCCTTTCATGGCGACGCCACTCTCTTCTCTCATTGCGCGGCGGCATCACGTTCGGGGTCAAAAAGGTGCACTTTTGTGGAGGACAACTGATTGCACTTGAATAACCTTTCCAACTGATCAAATTTGAAATTTCTTTCCGGCTCTTAAGCCTTTTGTGAAGAGAAACCTTCCAACTCAGTTCCTGTGATCGGAACTCCAGTTGTGGTTGATACTCTTTCTTATTCAAAATGTTGAAGTTCAAAATTTCAAAGTTCAGGATTTCCGGTGCGGTCTGTGAAAAATGAGGAGCTTGGTATATCAGTATCAAACTAGAACACTTGCAAACTGATCAAACTGAATCAAGCCTTATCAAATTCAACATGAACTTATCACACTTCCCTTCTCTCACGTTCATTTTTTCAAATGCCAACCGAATATTTTGTTCCATTTATCCCTAAAATCTTAACCCCCCCCCTCACTTCCCCAGCCATTTGAAAATCGATTCGATTTTCGATCTTAGATATTTGAGATTCGTTTGCAACATGCATCCACTAATTCGTTTTTTGAGAAACCCTTCTCTGACGTTTCTTGGCATGGAGAGGGGGGTGCAAACAATTGTGAAAAAACGGATTATCTTCTTTTCTTAGCTATCATCCTTGTCAATCATTTGATAGTGCCGCATACATATCCGACCCGAAAAAAGAGAATACATTCGGTTTTTTCCACACTTGTTTATCGTTTAGATTGTTTTCGATGATATATTCTCCCAAGATCTAACTTATTCCCCCTTCGTCTCCGCCCCTTTTTCTGCCGTACTCCATCTTCAAACCGAGTAATGAGGGGGCAACCGGTTTGATTCAGTTTCTTACTTTTCTCGTAAACATGAATTTTGATCATTTTTCTTCTCTTTTTTTCACACGCGAGAAACTTGTGTTACTAGGTTTTTCTCACACCTTCGTTGTTTACAGAGATGCAGCGAGTTGCCCAGAATCTCGAAGCTATGAATCTCAACGCTGAACCAACCGTTGAATTCCAAATGAGTGAGTTATATTGATGCTGTGAAGGAGTTCCAGTAAACTTTATATTTCAGAAAACTCACTGCTCATGGAACTCATCGACGCTCCAACTGTGGACCCAGATATCCTGAAGCGCATCAACCAGTACTTGGAGAGAGACGATGCAAACGGCACCCGTAGAGGAAAGTTCCTGGAGACTTGGCTAGCCTTTTATGCTTCTGAGAAGATTCCGGCGTTCGCTCGATTGGCTCAAAAAGCCTATGACATGGTAGCCCACTACGATTATCTGAACTTTGAAGACTTTCTCAACATGAGAAGTGAGAATTTCAAAGTTGTAATAACAATAAACGAAGTGTTGTTTCAGAAACCGATGTGGAGTCTCGCACGGATTTTCATTCTACCATCAAAAACCTCCGCAAGGTAAAAATACTATCCTAATATGAATGCACTATTCTCTTTTTCAGGAGTTCCTGGCAAGTGATGGCCTTCATAAAACTGTCCTCGAGAAGTTCCTCTCGCTGCTGATCGCTGAAACTTTCATGCCAATCAACTTGCTAGTCATTTACAATTACGCGTGTACTCTTCCCATCGACTCACTTAGGTGCTGGATTCTGGAGCAGGTCTACCTGCTCGAACTGGTTGGATACGACGAGGACATTGACAAGGCAATTGCGCAACATCTTCGCATCTAGAATCTTGCATTATCACCTCTCTCTCTCTCTCTCTCTCTCTCTCTCTCTCTCCCGTGTACTCTTTTTCATGCACTTTACCCCAACAATTCACCATTTTAATTCCCGTAAACATTAATTATGATTAACTATCTCCCCCGATAATCACATTTAAGAACAAAAAACATAAGATCAGAACTTGTTCTTCTTTCAGCATACATCATTTTTATTTGGCTCGGTGAATAAATAAATTATAGTAAACAAAATGCAGGTACTTTTGAAGTGAAACTTAGATCTTGAAATTTTCAGGTGAGAAATACCAGGATGACAATTCAACAAAAATTAAAGGCTAAAGATTGACCAAAAGAGTGGAAGTGTTGGGAAGAAACGAGATCACTGAAAGAGGATTACTGGGGAAAAGAAAACAACAAGAAGAGCAGGTGACTTAAGCTACAGAAAATGCTAGTGAATGAGGAAGTAGAGTAAAGAAGCCTAGGGAACAAGGAAACTCTAACAACAAACTTCAGATCTAGAGTCCGTGTTTAAAAACCATATCAGAGTTTCAGCACCTAAAATGACTCCTGAATGGGAACCGAAACAAACATACAGTGTATGAACTTGATATAAGTTAGAATCATTGGCAAGAACACATGGATCAACAACTCTTCGGAACATCAGCGCGAATTTGATCCAAATTCTTCAATTCCGAGTCGAAGGACAACTTGAAGCCAGCGCGTATAATCTCCTTAGCCTTCGGATAGATAATTTCTTCCACTTCTTCCCATGTAATATTGGTGGTCTTATCTCTGATGAATAGGATCAGGCAGATGACGTAGTCGTCCATGTGGCTGAATTTTCTCTCCCATGCAATGCGAATGTAGTTGTATTTCAGCTCCTTGGTTGTGTGGAATAACGAACTAACTTCGATCATACGTTTGTAGAGATAGTTTGAAGCGAGGCGCTCACGAACTGAACAATACTCACTCGGTTACTTTTTCTTATCACGCAAACTTACTAAGCGGATCGATTGCCATTGTCTTCGCAACAAACGCTTTGAATGCCTCATTTCGCTTGGTGAGAAAATCTAATCCGAGAAATGCTTTTCCGAGAGACGGACCGTCCACGTGACAATGTTTGTCGCTAGCAATCTGTAAGGATTTGACATTATCAGTCACATAACATTTTATATGTCAAACTCACAACTGAGCCCTCATTCGGAAGAAAGGATGCAATGAGAAAGTCCTCCTCACGCTTGTTCAACTCAAATCCATTCATAACATCTTCATCGCTGTGTGTCCAGCTCATTTGATTCCCGCGGAACTAAAAAAGTAGATTTTATGAATCTGACTACACAGAAAAAAGACTAACCGCCTTATAACAAGATGCTCTTTCCAGAAACCAAGTTCTAGCAGCTTTTCTCTTCAGCTTGACAATATAAGACATCAACTCATACTGTTTGGAAGATGGCCCACCGGTTCCCCTAAAACGAACAATGATTTTACCCTAAAATATAGCTGATAGAGCTTACCACTCAAACATGGTTCTCTCCAAATTGAAGTTCGGAATGTACGTATCCAACGGCGAGAGTGCTCTGGCGGCTCTTTTGTCAATATGCATCTCTTTCATCAATTTAACCACCTCCGAATCTGATTCCGATGATGTTGAAGCATCATCAGTAGAGTTCCAGCCTTCGTTAACATCCGCTGCCATCTCTATGCAAATCTTCTTCTCAGTGGCTTCTCTGGCACTCTTCAAATTGTCCAAGATTCCTCTAACGGTTGGTTCCTTTAACAGTTCAGCCATCTTGATACGTCTCAACTTCTGCTCAAACAGGCCTTCAAAATCTGGAACAACCTCTAGTGGGACCAGAGTCTCTTCCTGAAAGATGGAACATGATTATTGATGATTTTAATAATAGAACAAACTCACAAAAGTGCTCATTATGTCGTCGAAGATTCTCGAGCACTGGTTGGGATAATACAGGCAGCACTCGGTAGACACATCGGCCATTTTTTCTGCAGAAATTTGAACATTAGATGCATTTCAAAAAAAAAGTCATACGAATTATTAGCAATTGAAATGTTACGAGAGGTTGATAGGTAAAGAGAAAGGAGAGAGGTCGTCACTCACCACTATCACCTCCCAACCAAGAGTGAATCCGTTCGGAATACACTAGACAGGGGAGGGGAGAAAAAGTGGCTGGTGCAATCAATCAATATGCAGAACAATAGAGGAAGAAGAAAAGTAGACCCAGAGTGTTATGTAAATTGAAGAATGCATGGGAGAGGTTGACTCGACCGCACCTTTGAAGATTTTTTGGTTATGGTTTGTGTGCTCAAACCAGTAAGAGCAAAAAAGATTTGATGGAAATATAATTTGAAAAATTGTGAAGAGCTGAGAAGACTTCAAAGGATCATCCGACTACTAAATATTTGCCAGAAAACGAAAAAAACCTGATTTCCGGTCGGGATCGAAAAGTGAATAATGGGGAACTCAGGGCTGAAAAAATCTCAACACATAAACGATTTAATGAGGTTTTCAGCTTTAATCATAGTTTTTCTACTCTCTTATCCTCTAAAATCTCTTAGTTTGACAGAAGCCTCAAATAACACAAAACGCTTCAGGGCAGATGGGTCAGCTCTTTTCAAATAAATTCACTACCCCTTAAAATGAGAATAGAGCACTATTCTATTGAATGGGAAACAAGCGATTGAATGAAAAGTCGGGTTTCATGTAATGAATTTTTGGCCTCCTTTTTATAGAGAAATTCTATGGTGAGATCTACAAGGATGATAATATCTCCCCTATTTGCCCTTGCCAAGACATGACGTCTTTTCTACTAATCTACACCAAAGGATGAACTCCCAGACGTTTTTTCGAAGACAAAGAAAAGAGAAAGGCTAGCCACAAAAGCAATGGTGTGGAAAAAAAGGACGAAAGAAAAAAAACGAAAAAAGGTGAAGCGCCGATGACATATTCGTCAATGCCGTTTTTTTTGGACTTATTTCTCTTTTTTTCTATCCTGTGCAACTCTCACAAAAAGCAGCGGCAATAAATTCAAATACTGCGGCGAGTGGAGAGGTTACAGCAATGAATAATTGCATTTTTCATCCGATACACGCTTCTCATCTATATAACATCTCTTTTTTTCTCCTAATTAAATGAAATACTTCATTTGATTTTTTTTGGAGACTCTCTTTCAATAGAGAGGAAAAAATAAGTGGACAGAGAAAAGTTTTCACGGAACACATGAAGAGGGAATGAAGAGAGGAGGAAACAAAGAAAGCACGGAGACAAAACACCAAAAAATGGGAAGAAATGGGACGATGTCATGAGAGAACATTTTTGTTGTGCTACAATGAAAAAAATTAAATAAATAAATATGAATCGGGTAAGGCAGATTTGTTCTCAATATGAGAGGTCAGGGTGGGGAAAATTGACAAATAATAACAATTATAGAGATTTCTTATCAGTGGTACAAGTAACAGAAATGCGAATTTCGTAGCTAAAAACTGAATCAAGCGCGTGGAGGGAAGAGCACACGCTCGATGTCATCAAATCCGACGTTGGAGGTCGGGTTGTTGATAAATAACATAACCATCAATGCGTACGAAGTGTTGTCAGTCACACGTGTCCAGCATTTGGCGATTCGATGAGCTTCGCGATCGGCCAACTTTTTGAAGCGCTGTAAATCAATAATTTTGAATTTGTAACTTGAATCCTGCTGCACAAACTTCATAATGGTAGACTATTCTAGTGTCGATGTACTTCTTGATAAGCGAGCTGATCACTAAAAAAGGAAAATTTCGAATTATTCGGAGTATCTTGCTCACCATTTCCACCGTATTTGGAGTTGGAGTATTTGACGCAGAAATCTCGGAATTCCTGGTTTCCAAGAAACAGAGACGATGTTCGACGGGCAACTGAAAAAAATAGTTGATTTCACAATGTTAAATTGTTGATGTTGTTATAGCAATCCGACGAAACCAGTAGTTCTGCCAAAAAATCAGCTAGCAAATCAACTCACACTCTGTATGGAACTTAAAACCATCTGGATTGGACTCAATGAGTAACTGCAAGTCGCTAGAGTCTGGCTGCGTATCGAATTCCTCTTGAGTTGGTCCAGCGTAGCATCCAGGCTCGACGTTTTCAATCAACTTTGCAAAGTTCTCTCGAACCAAATTTGCATCCAACTCTGGCATAATCTGTTTTATTGTTGTTGTGACGTGGCGAGAGTTTTTCGTGCAATTGTAGTCCAAATCGTCAACGTATCCGTCTGGCTGAGTCGCGTTCTTCACAGCCATCTGCGAATCAAGCAGCTTGATGGTCTCGGCGACTTCTTCGGTGCTCACTTCTCCAAACTTTGGAATGCTACCCGGTTTCTTCTCATCAATAACATAAGCCAACCATTTTCCGTTGTCCAGAATTTCCTTGGACAAGTTTCCGGCGACGTAGAAGTTTTGGAGCTGAAAATATATTGTTTCTTTTGTCAATGTGATAGGACTACCTACCTTCTTCTTTTTTGGTTTATCAACTTGTTTTTTCTCATCAGTCTTCTGATCAACGTTATCTTCTTTCTCACCAGTGATATCAATCTCTTGAATGTTGCGATCTTGATCAAGTTGTACAATTTTGTACTCGCCAGGCAACAACTCGATCGAGTGATCTCCGTTGTCGTTGACCACATACGTACCTTGTGAGACCTTCTTGTTAACTCGCCTCTTCTGGCTTTTGCTTAATTTTTGCACTTGGAAATCAGCAGAAGTTTCAACAATCTCCTGAAAATTCAAACATAAGTTTCTGTGGGGAAGCTGTAGTATACCTTTTCATCTCTTTCTGCCAAATTCTGAGTAGACTTTTTAGGCTTGCTGACATCAGGGTCCTCTGGAACAACATCAAATTCTTCTACTGGAGTTTTTCCAGCTTTCTGGGCCGCCTTGTCCTTATTCACTATAGCTTCCGTTGATTCTATGATCTTTTTGGCCTTTTTAGCCTTCTTCGTCTTGGATGGTTCTGGAGCATTCGTTTCTGTTGCTTCTGGAGTCGCTTCTTTTCTTTCTGTTGTTTCTGGAGTTTTTGTTTCTGTCACGGTAAATTTAGCAAAGGTAACTGCTTCTGTAGCTGTCTTCACTTTCGATCCTTTTGTTGACTCCTCTAACTTTCCTACCAACTTCTCCAGTTCTTTCTTCTCCTTCCTCATCTTATCTTTCAGTCGCCGTCTTTCCTTACCAGTGGGCACTGTATTTTCGGGCTCGGCAACTTCCGACTCGACGTTTTCTTTCAATGAACCATCCTGAGCTACGTCATCGGATGATTCCTCCTTCACGACGTCCGCCAACGCGGCTTTCTCGGCTTCACGAAGTTTCTGGCGGTATCTTCTAGCGTCACGGCCCACAAGCTGCTTCACAGGAGCCTCCTTCTCAACATTATCAACTTCCGACTCAGCTGCCTTGACTTCCGAAATATCGGAGATCATTCCAGAATCTGGTGTTCCAGCAGATCTGCTGTGTTCAGTGATTGCTGGGCTGATGTCAGTGCAAACGGTCATTGGAGTGTCTATCTTCTGCTCTGCGCATGCTACAGTAATATGTTTCTCCTGAAAATGAACATTTTGTTGATTTGAAACCGTGACCACAAAACTAACCAAGATCCGCGACTCAACAATGGCGTTTGTGGCTTCTGGAGCTTGCTTGGGTTGTTTTGATACTATGACTTGAGTAATTATTGGTTTGACTATCTTTGGAGGTGGCTTGGATGGTGTGAAAACTTCACATACACGCTTCGGTTGAGATTGATGTTGCTCTTGCTGAGGCTTTGGTTGTGTCGGCTTTCCAGAAACATGAGCTACATTCCAGACGCACTGCTCAGCGACTGCATTTCCGTGGTGCGTGACTTTCTCCACCTTCTTTGGCGGCAGTGAAGCTGACTTTAGCACTACTGGCTGCTTGTTTTTCTCCTCAACTTTATCAGTTTTGGTTTCATTAGTCTTGACTTTGTTGATTTTGGCATCCTTCTCCTTGATTCTCTTCTCCCAAACATTGTTCTCCTTGACTGCAGTGACTTCCTTAACTTTTTCTTCGGTAGTTTCAACAGTATTCTGGGCAGTTTCCACGACTTTATTGGCCTTTGTTTCCTCCGTCTTGGTATCATCTTCCTCCGTTTTTTCTTTTGTACTTTCAACGTTTTCCATTTTGTTCAGCTGTTCGGTTGTCTAAAATTTACAAATCAATTTTCAGATACTGTAATGGCAAAAGTACCTGCTGCTTAAGATCACCAATTTCAAGAAGAACCTCTGGAGAAGCAGATGGTAGCTGCTTGAACACGGTCTCCCATTTGGCAAGGAACTCCTCGAGTTGCTTCTTCATTTCCGAGATTTCACGAGCATCCTGAGCATTCTTACAGGCACAATCAGCATGGCTGAATACCATGATGCGTTGGTCCTCGGCTGAAAAATTCAATTAGTACTAAACATCTCAAGTTTCCATGTCCAGTTTTGGCATCTAATTCCAACCTAAAGCTATGTGAAAAACGACTCACTCGGTGCGAAAGGATTAATTCTTCTGAGCAAAAACATCTCCTCGAATTTCTTAACGCAGAATGCAGGTGTGTTGATCATCTGCTCGAATCGTTGCGTATCTTCCACGCTCATCGTGCGATGCATGAAAATCCATCCTGCTCTTATCTGAAAATTTTTAAAATACTAAATAATCAGGAAAAATGTGACTCACAAGATCTAACTCTCCAATTCGTCCAGTGATAAATGGCCCCGTTGAGATAACCATGAGATCGACGATTACCTGGAATATGCTATGTTTGAGAGTTTGCTTGAGGTAGGAATAGTTTGTTTAGGCAGAGGTGGTGTAAACAAAACAGGAGAAGATCCGGAAAATATAAACAAAAACAGAGTCAGCGGAATATCAAAATGCAGAAAAAAATGTAGGTGTGCCTTGACTGCCATCATCTTCTAGGGACCGCCCGTGGACAGTCCGCGACCAGATAAACCGTAAAAGAGGAAGAAGAAACAGAGACACAACGAGCGATGGTCCGTTGGCTCTCTTCCAGAGGAGACACAGGTCAACGAGGGCAAGGAAGAGCGAGAGAGAAAAAAGAGGGGAGAGTGTGGAGGGACAATGAGACTGTTGATATGCACAGTGCAATTGTCTAGAATGATCGATCGAAGGACAGAGAAGGGACATAGGAGGACGAGTGTGTATAAGTGAGCATTGGTAGGACGAAGGGATGGAAAAGAAAGGGGGAGAGGGAAGAAGGAGATTTACGATGATAGATGATGGAGATAAAAATACATCAGATCATCATTTGAGATTTGAAAGACTGGAAGATCAAGGAGTACTCTTTTTTGAGCAGTTAAAAACGTACAAAGAAAGAAAATCATATAAGCAAAGAAGAAGCGAAAGCACGAGGGGAGTGTTAGCTGTCAGAAGGTGTACGTATAAATATAATGACATTTAGTCAAGCTCTGCTAAGAAATCGGGAGAAGAATTGCCCCTGGATACATGCTCTCGAGACTCACGAGATGTTTCCCACACAAATCGAAAAAGAAAATTTCTTCCAAAATCTCATGACGTCCGTATTATCACGTCTAGTGTGTTGTTGCAAGACAGAGAGAACGTATTAGATGAGATCGTGGAATTAGCGAGATGAGAGGGAAGCAAGGACGTCGTGTAGAACATACACACACTGAGATCCAACCGAACGTCAGTCTCAAAGGTTTTTTGCGGTGTGTTGGTGTTTACAAGATTGGAATCTGAATGGTTTTGTTTTCAACACATACAAAGATTGGAACAAGTGAAACAACACCTGATGATGATTGACAAGATGAAACTAACACAAAGAAAAAAGAAATAAAAGTAGGGGAAATATATGAATGACCGAATCACAGTGTGAAGAAAGAGATAGAGTTGGAGAGGTGAGAGAAAAAATTTTGGTGATGAGTTTTTTTTTTGTGTTGAGAGTTAGGAGGGCAGGCAAAAGAGATGACCCTCTGCAGTGTCAACGGTGTCAAAGGTCATTGGAGAAGTGTTGACCGCAGACATTAGCTGCTATCTTTTTTCTGGTGCATTTTGTATTCTCTTCTCCGAAAGAAGGCAAGGAATCTAATTGAAAATGAAGCCGTGAGAGAATGAATCTTTGAAATTAAACAGAGGGTCAGGTTTGCAGTTATTTAAGTCTCATATAGATAGTAGTCGGGTGCGAATAAAACCAAAAAAAATCAAACAGAAGGTGCGGAAGAATACGGAGAGATGAGAAATGAGAAGGAGAATAACGTGTAAGGGTCAGATCGCATTGGAAGGAGAAGAAGAAGTGGAAGAAGAAGAAATAGAGGAAGAATTCGTTTTCTCTAAAACCAAGCAACATTTCCGCTGTTTTTGCACTCTACCGGGAGGCTGTGCAAAGACCTGAAAATGTGTTTAGAAAAGTAGAAGGAGCAAAGGAGAAAGGAGAGGAAAGGAAGAAGGAGGAGGACAAAACGGATATAAGATGCAATGAAGATCAAAGAACTCTCGAAAAAAGGAAGATTATGCAAAAATTGGATGGGTCCATGTAAGGCAGATGTATGGGTGAAAGACTTATTCATAAGCAGGCAAAATCATAAGAGATGCAATATTTCAGGAAGAGACGAAAGATATACACATTCAAGGCTTAGATAAACAAAAACACTATGTTGGATAAAAAAAGAAAATGACTAGAAAAATGAAAAAAAAACATTAAAGGGGGACTCCGACCAAAAATTTTTATTGCATTAAAATGTGTTAAAAGTTATCTATCTTCGGAATATTATTGCGAAAAAATTCAAAAAAAAAATCCGAAAATCCCAAAAAACGCCGTTGAAAAGGAAGAAAATTCAAAAAAAGGGGGCAAAAAAGAACCAATCCGAGACCATGGGAAACAAATATAGAGAACGTGTCAGCCTCTTGATGCACTTTCTTGGAGTTTTTGTTTTCTCCCAGCAGCATGTTTGATGAGAATGCATCAATCAAATCATCAGCAGTGAATGCGTAGGAGGCTGCTACAATTCCACCGATTAGAAATCCTTTGAACGAATCTCTCCAGGATTTTCTGAATTTGAAAAAAATTGAACAAAACTGCAAAAATTGTGTAGAATCTACCCATAGGTTGCATAATTGGAAGAAGCTTT
>NC_013491.2:11802518-11804454 GCF_000004555.2 Caenorhabditis briggsae | reverse complement strand
ATATTGCCCGTCCGGTGTGATATTCACTGTATTACTGACATCAGGCATTTCGAAGTCTTGAATGAGTTGGATCCTCTGACGCACATCGGTATTCCTTTGTTCCAACTTTCTCCTCGCTCGAGACGACATCCACTGAAACAGATTTTTGAGAGTAGTAACTATGAGTTTTTTGTTCATTTCATACCTCAGGTAGACTTTTACCGGCACTCAAGTTATAGATTTTGACATCATTCACCGTTGAGACTTCCATTGGACTATCTGGAAATGGGCTGTTAAACATATCAGTTTAAAAGGGGGATTCCGACCAAAAATTTGTATTGCATTAAAATGTGTTAAAAGTTATCTATTTTCCGAATATTATTGCGAAAAAATTCAAAAAAAACCGAAATTCCCGAAAAACGGCGTTGAAAAGGAAGAAAATTCAAAAAAAGGTGCCGCCGGGGGACGAGGATTTTCAGTGAGAAACCTAGGCCACGGCAGCGGGCGCCTTTCCTATGTGGCAAATTTTCCGGATTTTTTTCAATTTCATGTCCGGCAGGTAAAAAACCTAAAAAAACCACTGTTGGCGACTTGAAAAAAAGGCTGTCAGGTGCCGTGGCCTAGGTTTCTCACTGAAAATCCTCGTCCCCCGGCGGCACCTTTTTTTTGAATTTTCTTCCTTTTTAACGCCGTTTTTCGGGGATTTCGGGTTTTCTTTGAATTTTTTTGCAATAATATTTGAAAAATAGATAAATTTTAACACATTTTTGCAGAAAAATTGCAGATCTCTATCATTTATCTATACGACTAAAATAATTTCAAAAGCCACTTCTTCGGATTTATTGCGAATATTAGCCATTTGTTGTTTCTGGAGAGGATATTTTCCACAAAAAACTTGCTTATCAATCGATATGAACGGCAATTTTCGCCTAAAGTAGCTTCTTTTTTTCTTTCAAATTCCACAAAAATTTCAAGAAAAATACCGAAAACTTGCTCAAAATACCGTAAATAATGTAGTAAAGTTCCATCCAAGTCGTCCACTTTGAGCCCATATATCTCATTCTATTTGAAAGATATCAAATACTAGTTGACTGATAAAATGTTTATCATAATATGAATAATATTTTTTCAGTTGATCACTTTTTGATGTCTTTTGCATAGAATGAGATATATGTACTTAAAGTTGAAAATTTTAGTGACATTGTATTACAGTGTTTACGGGATCTGTAGATTAATAAAAAGATATTAAAATTGTTTCCTTTTATCTCTGACTTCTTTCGTTAGCTTATTTTTTAAAATCTCAAAATTTTTCTTATCGTATCTCCCACAGTGTCGATCGAAATCCAGATTGAAAACTTTTTCGCGAATAAAAAAATTTTTTAAATATTCAGTAGTTCTCACATTCAATATTGGCAAGACATGGCAATTTTCACAAACATGAACAGAAAAATATTTATACATTCATTTTTTGTCCTTTGTTTTACTTTTATCATTTCATTCAGTTATCACGAACTCGGGGGTGTTTGGTCAGCAAAAAAGATAGCAGAAACGCAAATCATCAACTTCAATTTTTCATTCTAGTTCCTCCTCTATTTTTTCCCGAAAAATCAACTTCATTTTCTAGAACAAATGTTATCACCAGACAGTCACAAAAAAGGGCAAAGGGCTCGTGATTAAATAGATTTGAGTTCTAGTTGGTGCAATGGAGGCTACACGTCGAAAGGCACAACTGATAACTCCTCATTTCTGCGCCTTGTTCCTCAATTAGAATAGTGTTTCTATTGTGAATGGGGAAAACGTTATCTTATCGCTGATTTTGGCGCTATTCCACCGCACAGCGGCTCTAGAATAGTCTCTTTTCAGCCTATTCCCCAACACAACATGTTGTCATCAATCTTATCGCTTTGTTTTTTCATAAAAAATGTTGAGGGTGTAATAACCAAAAAAACCCTCAGCG
>NC_013491.2:11741071-11802207 GCF_000004555.2 Caenorhabditis briggsae | reverse complement strand
GTTCCTCAATTAGAATAGTGTTTCTATTGTGAATGGGGAAAACGTTATCTTATCGCTGATTTTGGCGCTATTCCACCGCACAGCGGCTCTAGAATAGTCTCTTTTCAGCCTATTCCCCAACACAACATGTTGTCATCAATCTTATCGCTTTGTTTTTTCATAAAAAATGTTGAGGGGTAATAACCAAAAAAACCCTCAGCGCGTACACCGTTTCAAACCCTCCACGTATCATTTTTTCAGTTCTAACTTCCAATCCTTATTCGATTTGTCGTCGATTTACAGCGGAAATTTTTATGCAAAACTGTCTTCCTTTTCTTTCATTCTGTGTTTCCTTTTGTCTCGAAAATTCATTTCTACTAGATTTCTCACCCAGTTTCTGTATTCCATGTTTCGTTTTTGTAGGATTTTCACCAAAAAACGTGAGTAGATTGGACATTTTGGGAACCTTTCAGACATAATTTCCGCCTAAAATGAGCATCAAATAAAGTAATTCCCGTTGACGTTTCTTGAAAATAATGACATAAATTAATCGTTCGATTCATTATCTTTTCAGCGCGCTTGATGAACACACCTCCATGCCGTTTGGTTATCTTAGCAGCCATCGCTTCGTTCTGTGCCAACTGGTCGTTTGCGTTCCAGGTAATTAATTTGAATTTAATCTATTGATTGAGGAAGTCCTCTGAATTTCTCGATAGAAAGAAAATTAGTGAGAAACAGCAATGAACAAATTTTGATTCCTCGAAAAATGAGGTAAATTTTATCAGAAAAAAAATCATCAATTTTCCAGATCACCTATGTGAACACATCTGTTGATACATTCTACAATCTCGCGAGGAAAGCTTACAAAGAAGTCAGATTATGCCCAACTTGCCAGCTCCCGGAAAATTACTGGCTAGCTCAATGGAGCGTGATTGTGAGCATGTTCTATCCCGGTACCATTCTCGGTTTCTTACTGGTTAGTATTTGTGTATCGTCATAGTTTTCTAAACTATCTGTTTTTTTAGGTTCCGATCCTCACCAAATGGCTGGGTGTTAAAAGAGCACTGAGCATCATGTGTGTTGCTTCCACTATTGGTGTTGGCGTCCATTTTCTTGCTGTATCACTTCTTTCACTGGGTAAATAGAAAACAATGCACGAGGTTTGCAACAACAAAATTACACTTTTTTTAAGGAGAAGTCACATTTTCTACGCTTCTCTCGATTGGACGCTTTCTGATAGGACTTCAAGCGGGCAGCTCTTTGTGTCTTCTGCCGTTGTACATCATCGAAATCAGTCCCTCACAGTATAGATCTTTCCTAAACAATTTTCAGGTACGAGTCAATAGCTTTGTGTTCGAAAATTGAATTTATGTTTTTAGCAAGTCTCTCAATCGTTTGGAACACTACTCGGACTGATTTTGGGATCAGAAAACATCATACCATTGGGAAATGCAAGATTCATGCTGATGCAAGTGTCCGCTGGGGTTCCGATATTATTCTTGCTATTTTTATTAGTTATCACTCCACCGACACCAACTTATTTAAGTGTGTTCCACCCGGAATGTATTCATGAAGGCACGTTTGACTTCATTTCTTTCAAAAATTTCCATAATGCTATGGTGCAAAATCTGTAAAAAAAATGCTGATGGTCATGGCCGAAGGTCCCTCAATGACAACTATCGTAACTTAAAAACAGTTTTAAAGAAAACTTATATTTCTGCATTTATTTTCTCGCGTTTTGTGCGTTTTTAGTTAATTCTCACTGTCTAAAATTCGGTTCCCAATATTTTTAAAGAAAAATAACGGATAACTCGGCAAAAGCAGTAAAAAACAAGAGAACTAATATGGAAAAAACGTTGTCCTTGTGAGATCTTCGCTACTAGCATTTCTCTTCCATAGCTCCGTTTTGTTTTGTAGCAGAATGATAGACCAAACCAAAGTATTTCAGCGCTAAACTCGAAATTATTCTATCATGGCATGGATCGTGGCGACGCATATCGCCCATTGATTTCTAATTACGAAATGATGGAAGACAAAGCTTCTTCCAATTATGCAACCTATGGGTAATTCTACACAATTTTTGCAGTTTTGTTCAATTTTTTTCAAATTCAGAAAATCCTGGAGAGATTCGTTCAAAGGATTTCTAATCGGTGGAATTGTAGCAGCCTCCTACGCATTCACTGCTGATGATTTGATTGATACATTCTCATCAAACATGTTGCTGGGAGAAAACAAAAACTCCAAGAAAGTGCATCAAGAAACTGACACGTTCTCTATATTTGTTTCCAATGGTCTCGGATTGGTTCTTTTTTTCGCTTCAATTTTGGGAATTTTTTTGGTTTGTTTTTCAACTTATTCAGTTAAATGTAAGTTTAACTTATAGGCTGATCACTACGGCAGGAGACGATTAGTCCTGGTCGGACTCTTTGGAACATGTGTTGCTAATATTGGAGCGGTGGTCTTCGCCACCAACAAAACAATTGTATCCGTTTGCTTTGCCGCTACCAAACTTTTTATTGGAGTCGGTTGCGGGGGACCGGCATGGTTTTTGACATCGGAGCTAGTTGATCCTGATTATGCTTGGATTTATCAACCATTCTCCACTGGGATACTTTTAGCAACAACCATGTTTGAGACTTTCTTTTATCTCAGCATTGATGCATGGATCGGCGGCTACAGGTAACTGATAGATTGTGAATTCTTGAAGACAAAACATTTTGCAGCCTTCTTGTTCTTGCGGCTGGTCCCGCACTGATCGCTGCCATTCTCATCTACCTGTATTTGCCTGAAACGAAAGGGAGATCTAGTGAAGAGGTGAGTGAAAACAGTCAAGTGGTCTCCTAAGAAGTTCCTCTTGTCTTTCCCTGACAAATACCTCCAGTACTGGAAAACTGAGAATAGTTTAGTTTGGAAGATTACACATATAGCTATAATCTTTTGAACCTAACGTGTTCACATCGTGAGTGATATCAATGACACTGAAGGCAAGAAAAATTGTAAAATAAAAGATTTGATTACATTAAAAACGATGAAAACACGTATTTGTTTACTATGCCTTCACCTACACAATTTATCAAAATGTCACCTTTAAGCGATTGTAATCTTTAGACTACAAAACAGGAAGCTAACTTTTAATATGAATGTATATTTAGATTCAACAAATGCTCAATTCCACAACCTTCAGCGGGATCCATTCAAAGAAACTTATCAATGACGACATCTATGGTACTTTCAACGAGAAAAACTTCTGACATAATAACGACAAACACCGAGTTACATTCTTTTAAATGGGGAATCATCATTTTATTATCGGTATTCAATGGCTGAAACGATAAATAAAGCAGTATACATAAATGTAAAAAATTAATATCCTGGGGCGGTTCTTGGTGGTGGGCAGTGATCGCAACCTCCTGGGGCTCCGGTCTCTCCATCGGCTCCATTGTCTCCATCGGCTCCTGGTTGTCCTGGGGCTCCAGAGGCTCCGTTGTCTCCGGATGGTCCTTGTGGTCCTTGGGATCCTGGGTTTCCTGGGGCTCCTGGGGATCCGGCTGGTCCAGCTGGTCCGTCTGGTCCTGGGGCTCCTGGGGCTCCGGCTGGGCCTGGAACCTCGTTGACGTGTCCTGGGGCTCCTGGAGCTCCAGCGTTTCCTGGGTGTCCGTCTTGTCCGGCTTGTCCTGGGGCTCCTGGGGCTCCAGCGTTTCCGTTGTTTCCTGGGGCTCCTGGTTGTCCATCGGATCCTGGGTTTCCGTTTGGTCCCTTTGGTCCTGCTGGTCCTGCTGGACCGGCTGGTCCGGCTGGGCAGTCGAAGCAGAATTCGTGGTGTGGTGCTGGGGTGGCGGCTGGTCCGTCTGGTCCATCGTTTCCTGGGGCTCCTGGGGCTCCATCAGTTCCATCCTCTCCGTCTTGTCCTGGAGCTCCTGGTGGCCCAGCAGCAGAGACTCCACATCCGCAGCATCCTCCTTGGTGGGAGACAGATCCTTCAACTCCAGCGCTCTCGTATCCAGCTTGACGGCGAGATCTGAGGGCTCCTCCAGAGACCTTGGCGAGAACTTGGGTACGGGTAACCTCTCTCCAGATGTTTCCAGAGCGGGAACGGCAGAAGTCAACCTCCGATTGCATAACGGATTGCATGTGTTGCATGTAGTTGTAGAGCATTGGGGCGGCAATCACGCAGACCAAAGTGGCTGTGAAGGAGACGGCGACTCCAACGAGAGCCACACGGCGGAGGGACGAAGCCTCGCTTTCAAGTTGCTTGATATCAGACATTATCTGAAAAATTCGTATTCAGAGTTATATTAAAAAAAAAAGATAATTTTTGGTAAACAAAACAATAAAATGGAAATGAAGACACCTTGCATATCTTCATCTCGCTTCTGCTTCTTTTTATACTTCTGGTGGGCGGAGATGGGTTAATGAGTGTACACTGTCAATGGAGAGACTTTGTGAGCGAACAAAAAGTGATAGTTTTTTCGACACAAGGAACTACTTGCGCAATGTAGGAAATGACAATGCTTTGTAAGACTCCAATAAAGCTAGCCCTATTTTGTGTCTTTTGCACTTATGAGGTTTTTTTTTGTGTAAGATTCATACCATGGGCTGTTAAGAACGAATTCTGACCTGAAACAAAGAAAAGAAAACATTATTGTCCAATCTACGAAAATTATGTTTATAAGTTTCACCATTTAATTTTCAAAATTCCAAAACAACAAACGGAATAAGACAAGTCTTGAAACATAGTCATCAAAAACTACAGGGTGCGGCAAAAGTACTGTTTTCAAAAGTTTGACTTGAGCTGGCGCGCGCTGTCGCATTTATCATGGGTTCATAATTTTTTCATATTCTTCCCCATCTCTTCATTAGTAGATTTGTGAAGTTTCATATTCATATCTCAATTTTTACGAAGATGACATTACTTTCTGTACACCTTATTTGATTGTTTCACTGTTTTTAGCGGATCCACGAGAGCAAGCAAGTGGGCCAGGAATACTAATTCTAGTCAAAATTATGATGCCTAAGTCATCGTGCCATAAAATTCGCAAAATTAGACTACCCAAAAAGATGTAGAACCTGCTCTCCCAAAAACACGTGTTCAGCAGAAACTGCCAAATTCAATTGTTCCAACCTGATCCCCTAATAAGGATGACCTGTCTCTAGTCAGATCACAATCCAATAGGGATTTAAGTGCCGGGAACTTTTAAAGCACATGTTCATGTTTGTTTTCACAGAATTTTGGGTGCTCTCTAAAATAGTTTCTAAGCGGAATGGGCCTATTCGCCGGCAGACTACCCCCGTGCCACCATAGTCGCTACCTGAAGATGTTGAGCTCCACCATCAGAAACAGAGCTATTAGAAACAACCAACTGTAATTTAATTTTGTCACAAATCTTTTTGATAAATTCCTCTCGAAATTTGACACGGATTGGACTATTTTCCGAGATATTATGACGTCTTCCTTTGGTAACAGAACTTTTGCCGCACCCTGTAGCTATCTCAACCAGGACTTAGTGAAAAGTTTTCGGGGCAAAAATAGTTCTGGTTGAAATTCTTTTCTGGTCGGTTGCAAAAGACGGGAGATTCCCAAAAAAAAAGTAAAATTTTATTGAATTTTCATTTTAAATTTCGAAAATGTTCCCAAACCTTTCAAGAAATTTCAAAATCAAAGGCATTTGGATAATACTTTCTACTCTGAAATAATTTTCAATTAAACGAAAAATTTCAGCAGAAAGACGGTATCCATTTTTTTATTTATTTTTCGAACGTCGTCTTTCGCTCAGCCCCGATTCCAATGATTTTCTAAGCAATTTTATTCTTGATAATTATTTTTTAACATAACCTTTTTCATTTCAAATCTCGCATTTCAATTACACTATATTAACCCATAATTCCATTGTTTCTTGATCCTTTTTTATCACAGGTCCCACGTCAAGAACAACCCTACGACCAACAATAGCTTCTTATTTTTCAATACACTTTTCTATCATTAAGATCAAAAGTCTCGCGAGAGTAGGTGTGTGATATGATGGATTCTATCACCTTGCCATCCAACAACCCATTTATCAAAACATCACACTCAGAATATAATAGCGCAATTAAATGACGCCCGGCAACATGGCAAGAAAAAAGAAGGCTTTGTGCCAGTTTTTTTCAGTGAAACAAGTTTTCCGATAAAGCAATTTCGAATATTTTTGTTGTGTTTCCTGGTTACACAGTAAGACACAACAGATAGGAAGAGAATCACTACAATGATCGTTCTGAAAATCTCATTTTTTGACTTTTTAAACCTCAATAATATATTGTTAAGAAAAATATGACTTTGTGCAAACGATAAAAATTCGTCTTTTGACTGCCACTGATGAAAAATGACTAGATATTCGAGTTTTCAACAAGTACCTTCTGTGATAGAACAATCAATCTATACGTAGAAGTTTAGCTCAATTATCTTGATTCCTGTGAGAAACATCATCAATTTTTCGACTGAAAAATTTTTTATAATGATATCACCACCTTTTTCAGTTGACAAATTTTTGATGTTTTGCATTGAAGCCGAGATAATTGAGATTTAAACCAACTGTTTTCGTATGTTTTCATTAGAAAAAATACGTAACCTGTATAGTTACAATAAAAACACTGCAATCAAACCAATAAATGTTTGAAACCACCTAAAATTGTTGTTAAATGTTCCTAGAAACATTGTAATCGCGTGTGTGTGCATTCAAGGTTTCGAAGTATTGTAATAGTGATTAATCAAGGTACATTTTGTATTTAAATTTTGGTACCCTAACCTTATGTTAAGCAGACACCGTCCCATCCAATCTGTGATTGATCTACGAATATTCACAAAAAATGTTTCCGACTTTTTGCGGAAAACAGGAGAAATGAAGTCATGAAATTTTATTTTGAGGTACTCTTTGAAAGACTTGCAAATATAAATAATGCAAGAGCATGGATAATACAGGAATTAATATCCTGGGGCGGTTCTTGGTGGTGGGCAGTGATCGCAACCTCCTGGGGCTCCGGTCTCTCCATCGGCTCCGTTGTCACCGTTAGCTCCTGGCTGTCCTGGGGCTCCAGCGGCTCCGTTGTCTCCGGCTGGTCCTTGGGGTCCTTGGGATCCTGGGTTTCCTGGGGCTCCTGGGGATCCGGCTGGTCCAGCTGGTCCGTCTGGTCCTGGGGCTCCTGGGGCTCCGGCTGGGCCTGGAACCTCGTTGACTTGTCCTGGGGCTCCTGGAGCTCCAGCGTTTCCTGGGTGTCCGTCTTGTCCGGCTTGTCCTGGGGCTCCTGGTCCTCCGGCGTTTCCGTTGTTTCCTGGGGCTCCTGGTTGTCCATCGGATCCTGGGTTTCCGCTTGGTCCCTTTGGTCCTGCTGGTCCTGCTGGTCCGGCTGGTCCGGCAGGGCAGTCGAAGCAGAATTCGTGGTGTGGGGCTGGAGTGGCAGCTGGTCCGTCTGGTCCATCGTTTCCTGGGGCTCCTGGGGCTCCATCAGCTCCATCCTCTCCGTCTTGTCCTGGAGCTCCTGGTGGTCCAGCAGCAGACTGTCCGCATCCGCAGCATCCTCCTTGGTGGGAGACAGATCCTTCAACTCCGGCGCTCTCGTATCCAGCTTGACGGCGGGATCTGATGGCTCCTCCAGAGACCTTGGCGAGTACTTGGGTGCGGGTAACCTCTCTCCAGATGTTTCCAGAGCGAGAACGGCAGAAGTCAACCTCGGATTGCATAACGGATTGCATGTGTTGCATGTAGTTGTAGAGCATTGGTGCAGCAATCACGCACACCAAGGTGGCGGTGAAAGAGACGGCGACTCCAACAAGAGCCACACGGCGAAGGGACGATGCCTCGCTTTCAAGTTGCTTGATATCAGACATCTAGAAGTAAAAAATGAAAATATAAATTTAAGAAACTAAAACTCACTATTTCAGAACAATGAAATGAGATGAGAAGACACCTGTTTTCATTTCACCATCGCCACTTTTTATACGAGAGGTGGGCGGAGATGGGTTAATGAGTGTACACTGGCATTGAAGAGAGACCTAGCTGATGAACAAAAAAGGTGATAGTTTTCTATCTCATCAAGGAAATACTTACGACATGAGGGAATTCTTCGGGTTTTGGTTTTCGACGTTGGTGGGAGGAAGACCACACCGCAAGAAATTTTTGAGAGTGCAGAGGACAGAAATTGGGAGAAGAAAAAAATGAAGTTCCGATTGTTGGTCGCGGAAGTGATTACTGAACAGCTAATACGTAGTCGTTTTTTTTCTTATTTGTTATCTGATATGTTAGTGACACCAGTGTGTAAATTCACATAAAAACCTTGTATGCAGAAATTTTTGCAGTAAAAGAATACATGTGTATTAAGTTACAACCAAACGCAAAAAGTAGGTCGCCCATCAGTGTTCAAGCTCGGAAAAAATGTCAGCTGATTTAGCATTTTGTTAAGAACCGTGAAGCTGTCCTCATTCTCAAAAGGAATGTTCGAAGACAGTAAAATATAAATCACCGTGAAATACGAATGTGTGCTCCGAGTTGTTATTTTCAAATTGTTAGCATTTTCTGCTGTTTCTTCAAACAGGTATAGATTATTACCAAATTTAAAAACTCGTCCGAACTATTGCAACATCTGAAAACTCATGAAACATCCAACTGAAGCTGTTTTTTTTTCTTTTTGAAGCCAACTTGACTTCATCTGAAAAAAATTAGTCCAGTTATTTTTGTTTTATAAGTTCACTTTGTTTCAGTTAAATTATTACCTTATAGTACTATGCATTACAAATTTTTAGAACTTGAAGTTTGGCTGAAACTTTTCAGTATCTTGAGAACCAATTTAAAACATTCTCATTTGTGATTCTTTCCACAGATATTTCATCATTCCTTTTCTAGGTTCTCGGGAAATTCTTTTTTGGTTACCTCCGATGAAGTTCATTCGAGTGTAATTTAAAATGATTTAATACTGGAATTGGGTTTTCGACTTGAAACCACAATTCACGGAATAATTTCAATAATACCAATAGCAGAGAACAGATTGAAATTTGTAAGTTTATTTGAGTTCAGTAAAATTACAAGTGATGAGAATGAGCAATAAAGGAGATACAATGTGAATGTGAAACCTAATATCCTGGGGCGGTTCTTGGTGGTGGGCAGTGATCGCAACCTCCTGGGGCTCCGGTCTCTCCATCGGCTCCATTGTCTCCGTTGGCTCCTGCTTGTCCTGGGGCTCCATCAGCCCCGTTGTCTCCGGCTGGTCCTTGTGGTCCTTGGGATCCTGGGTTTCCTGGGGCTCCTGGGGATCCGGCTGGTCCAGCTGGTCCGTCTGGTCCTGGGGCTCCTGGTGCTCCGGCTGGGCCTGGAACCTCGTTGACGTGTCCTGGGGCTCCTGGAGCTCCGGCATTTCCTGGTTGTCCGTCTTGTCCAGCTTGTCCTGGGGCTCCTGGTCCTCCAGCGTTTCCGTTGTTTCCTGGGGCTCCTGGTTGTCCATCGGATCCTGGGTTTCCGTTTGGTCCCTTTGGTCCTGCTGGTCCTGGGGCTCCTGGTGGTCCGGCTGGGCAGTCGAAACAGAACTCCTGTTGTGGTGGTGGAGTGGCGGCTGGTCCGTCTGGTCCGTCGTTTCCTGGCGCTCCTGGTTGTCCATCAGCTCCATCCTCTCCGTCTTGTCCTGGGGCTCCTGGTGGTCCAGCAGCAGAGACACCGCACCCGCAGCAACCTCCTTGGTGGGCAACCGATCCTTCAACTCCGGCGCTCTCGTATCCAGCTTGACGGCGAGATCTGAGGGCTCCTCCAGAGACCTTGGCGAGAACTTGGGTGCGGGTAACCTCTCTCCAGATGTTTCCAGAGCGGGAACGGCAGAAGTCAACCTCGGATTGCATAACGGATTGCATGTGTTGCATGTAGTTGTACAACATTGGGGCGGCAATCACGCACACCAAGACGGCGGTGAAGGAGACGGCAACTCCGACGAGAGCCACACGACGGAGGGAGGTAGCCTCGTGTTCGAGTTGTTTGATATCGGACATACTGGAATATGTAAAAGTATTTAAAGAGTTGGAAAAGTGAGTGAAAAGAATTCGTCCTAATGAAAAAAAATGAGGAAGAAGAAAAAAACAGAATCGGAAAATGAGAAGATACTGGAAAGCGATACCTGTCCTATCGTTTCTTGCCACTGCTTTTATACCAGAAAGAGGTGGAGATACCCTAATGAACGCACAATGAGGTAGGCGGAGACCGTAACTCTATTCGAATTACGGTTGATAGTTTTTTGTATCATGGAAATGGAAAATATCTACCGTTGCGTAATGGAGAATCATCTCAAGAAAATCGGGGGGATGGCGCAACACAAAAAGACCACCTAATGAGATTATGAGTGGTGTGGCACCGAACAACAAATCAAATTTCATAGGAGAAAAAGGAGAAAAAGGGTTTTTATTCAGGGTTGAATGCGTCTGCGATCATAGTAGATTCTTGTTCTGAAAACGACATTGAGTACTGAGAAAGAGATACTGAAAACCCGCTAGTTCGAATGATACGATCTCACTTCCACTGAGTGTTCAAAAAACTCAACCATTCTCAAAAAATCTTCCGACTATGCAATTTTACAATTTGCAAAAATGTAATTTTTCATTGTCTACTGAAACAAAAATTCTTTTCAACATTTCTCCAGAATTATCACACCGTCGTTAGCCCTCATAATTCATTTCCATTGTTCTACACCGCACTCAATGCAAGTTTGCATTATTACTTCCATCGAAATTATCTCTTTCTTTATTACACAGACAGTCCGTGCCAATGTCATTCTTCAAAAGTTCATTTCTCATATTCACGACTGCTGTCCTTTGCTTATGCCTAATCACTCTCTCAAGAAGGAACCAAAAGCCTAAAAAAATCAAGTTTTTTTCTCTCTATCTCAGTCTGCCCTTGCTGCCGTTTCAATCCTTGCCAGGCCACCCCTAGCTTCACCAGCCAATCTCAAAGCGGTACCGCTGATGTTTCTATGATCTTACCGTTCAAAAATGAGTGAAGGATACCGATCGTAAAACAGAAAAGAGGAAGAAGGCTCTCCATCGCTAACTTTGAAGGACATCTCAAATTTCCTCTCCGCATTCCAACCACCCACCGCGAACCAATTCAAGCTTCACTAATTTGCTTCACTAGTATTTACCGGCATGCCAAAATAGTAGAAAAAAACGACAACCAATCGTTTGACGGAATGCATTTTAGAGTACGGGTGGTATGATTTTGTAAATGATACGTGGGAAAGAATGAATTTGATTTTTTTGATAGATGGTTTTGATTTTTGGAAAAATGCAGAAGTCTATAAAACTGTGAAAATTGGGGTTTAAGCATCTTCAATATTTTATAAAACTGTAACAGTTCTGAGGATTTTAACAGGTGATCCTAAACTCTCATTATTCTGGATTGGCAACATCGTTAAGAGGAATCTATCTGACACCCTTTTATACATAGATAAATGTTCCTTATATCTAGCTTGACAGATATCCGATCTTTTCGATAAAAACGTAATCGAATAACAATACGTAATCAACAACCATATGATTGAAAATCTTTTTTTCTAAGTTTTTATAAAGAAAGTACGGTAGCATAAAACCAAGGACGTGATGCTAGCAAATAAAAACAAACGTGACAGCCACGCAGTCTGAATGTCGTAAACCTCGGAATGAATCATAAAATTTCTGTTTTATAGTGCGGAACTAGACATCGGTACTTGTTAAACTATTAAGGATTTTATTGAATTTGTTTTTCTCAGATCGCCCATCAAGATTAACAACGGCCACTCAATTACTCGTTTTTCAAAACAATTCATGAGTCACTTTTCAAACTGTACTGGAACAAAATAACAAAAAAGGAATTATGATGTTTGTCAATACTTTATTTGTCACAACAATAAGAAAGACAGGCAATGCAAATGAGCATTGGAGATACAGAGTGAATGATCTTAATATCCTGGGGCAGTTCTTGGTGGTGGGCAGTGATCGCAACCTCCTGGGGCTCCGGTCTCTCCATCGGCTCCATTGTCTCCGTTGGCTCCTGGCTGTCCTGAGGCTCCAGCTGCTCCGTTGTCTCCGGCTGGTCCTTGTGGTCCTTGGGATCCTGGGTTTCCTGGGGCTCCTGGGGATCCGGCTGGTCCAGCTGGTCCGTCTGGTCCTGGGGCTCCTGGGGCTCCGGCTGGGCCTGGAACCTCGTTGACCTTTCCTGGGGCTCCTGGAGCTCCGGCGTTTCCTGGGTGCCCGTCTTGTCCAGCTTGTCCTGGGGCTCCTGGTCCTCCGGCGTTTCCGTTGTTTCCTGGGGCTCCTGGTTGTCCATCGGATCCTGGGTTTCCGTTTGGTCCCTTTGGTCCAGCTGGTCCGGCTGGTCCGGCTGGTCCGGCTGGGCAGTCGAAGCAGAACTCATGGTGTGGGGCTGGGGTGGCGGCTGGTCCGTCTGGTCCATCGTTTCCTGGGGCTCCTGGGGCTCCATCAGCTCCATCCTCTCCGTCTTGTCCTGGGGCTCCTGGTGGTCCAGCAGCAGAGACTCCGCATCCGCAGCATCCTCCTTGGTGGGAGACAGATCCTTCAACTCCGGCGCTCTCGTATCCAGCTTGACGGCGGGATCTGAGGGCTCCTCCAGAGACCTTAGCGAGAACTTGGGTGCGGGTAACCTCTCTCCAGATGTTTCCAGAGCGGGAACGGCAGAAGTCCACCTCGGATTGCATAACAGATTGCATGTGTTGCATGTAGTTGTAGAGCATTGGGGCGGCAATCACGCAGACCAAAGTGGCGGTGAAGGAGACTGCGACTCCAACGAGAGCCACACGGCGAAGGGACGAAGCCTCGTGTTCGAGTTGCTTGATATCGGACATCTGCAAAACTATACACTTGCTATGATCGTGTTTAACCAGGCATGCTAATTGGGTTCTAATTGCCGAAAATCGCAGTATTTTCTAACATAGAGGTATAATAGGAAGATCACACTAAAGGAAAATTTGGACAGATAAAAAGATTAGAAGGCTTACCTTGGGTTGGAATGTGATGAGACACCTGTCAAATGCCACCCACAATCTACCTTTTATACTCTAAGTAGGCGGTGTTTGCCACCATCCAGTACGTTGAAAACATAACTGGAATTCTGAAGACGCAGACAATAAATAGGCGGAGTCGTTCAACAAGAGATACGGTAAAATGTTGAGACGTCAGTGAATGAAAAGACAATGAAAAAATGTCCGCAAAAGGTCGGCAGTTTGAGATTAAAAAAAAGCGTTTAGGACCCAGTGATGTAATAGTGATTTCTTTACACCCTCATGCCGTTGTTGAGGTACAAGCCGGTAGGTTGTGGTGAGGGACAAAAGAGGAAGTAAATTAAAAATGACTGATGCAGATCACACATCTTCGGAAAGAAAAAATGAGGGACAAGTATGTACGCGATTTTTTTTTCGCGAAGTTATCCTTGGATCAACGTCAATCAGGTTTCGAAAGTAATTAGGATAGTTTTGAAAAAAATCGAGGGAAGTGTTCGGTCTCAGAAGCAAAAACAGCAACAGCTGAACTAGAGAAAATGATTGATTGTATCGGTTGACAGATGACAACGCAACTTTACATTTTCGGTAATCCAGCCGCTTTCTTCCTCCTCTCACCAGTTCCATTATTTCCTGGAAGGATCTGAAGAAGGTGAAAACAACAAAAAAAATTTGGGAGAAGGCGAATGAAAAGATGATATGATGCAAAACTTGAAACTTTGAAAACTCTCATTGTATCTTTGAAATCTTTCCTCACAGAAACTGGCCAATGCTAGGATGTTGAATGAAGCGGAAACGACATATTTTCAGCACGGATGCATTGATTTATGAACAGATCAGGAAGCAGAATGAGAAATGGAATCTAGTATAAATGAAATACGAACTTTTGCAAGGGGAATCTCATGTTACTGTAGTATTTTTGTCTTTGAATGATCCATGGCTAAAAAGGGGTGCCTATAACCAAATGATAGAACACTGGAACTTCTTAGATTTCAAAATAATGGTTTGAAAGTTCGTAATGCCAATACTTTAGGAAAACATTTTTGCTGAAAAATCTTTGTCTGCCCTTTTAGGACGCTGAAAATAATAACTTGAAAAAATTGAAAAAATAAAACTTTTTTGGAATTTCCTGGCAATGTTGGGGTGCTAAAATAGAGACCGGAACCTTCAAATAACTGATTACAGGTATACCCTTCAAAACTGCTATAATTAAAGTTACAGAGCCCAGAGACAGCATTGCTCTAGACTGTATTTTCGAAATAACTCAAAATGCCTGGCAATTGTCTAATTATCAAGATCTTTTTGAAACATAATATACAAGTCTCAATAAATGTTTTCAGCTTCCCAAAGCTATTTAAACTTAAGCGGATTGCACTTTTCTCGAAATTTGACCGCATATGTATAAAAACGTTGAATGTCATTTGCGTTGTATACTGTATTCTGCAGAAACTCTTTCCAAAATGATTTTGGAACATTTGTCTTAAATGCAAAAACCTCCATTAGAACTATTTTAAGAATCTGGAACTTTTTTTTGTTTATAATCACATGTATTCGTAGTAGTTTTTAATCTTTCACTGATTACTTCCTTGTAGATAATTGAACGTGCGTTTTCTTTTTTGTCACGGCCAATATTCTTCACTTTTTACTACCCCTACTACTCTGTTTGTTTGGAAATTTCATTTCTTCCACCGTTGTCACCGAGATAAGCAATCGTGGAGGTCGCCACAGGTCGACCGTTTTGAATTCGGGTTCCGCATAACTTCCGCGTTTTCTGTTTCAGAATTTGATAGAGTAAGGTCGTTTTCTATCAGTCGTTTACGATGTTTTCTTTCATACCTGGCCCGATTCTGAGGGTTATACGAGAAACCTGCGAGAAAGAGAAAGGGTTACAGTAGATTCGAGATATTAAATGAGCATATAAGTTCCTTTTTCAATACTCTGAAAAATCTGAAACTGCTGAAACATTCTGTAGCTGCGATTTAGCAAAATTTTCAGAATCTGTGAATGGTTGATGACGACATCTTCGCTTGAGAATTCTAATCATTCATTTTGATACATGCTAATGGTTTGTTTATGATCAAGATTAGATTTTCCCAATATCATGGATGTTCATGTGTACCATTTCTTTTTAGTTCTCATAAAGTCTTGGAACGGAATACAAAAATGTTGTCAATATTTTATTTTGTGAGGTAATTAAAAAGAAAGGCAATGCAAAGAAGCATTGGAGATACAGAGTGAATGATCTTAATATCCTGGGGCGGTTCTTGGTGGTGGGCAGTGATCGCAACCTCCTGGGGCTCCGGTCTCTCCATCGGCTCCATTGTCTCCGTTGGCTCCTGGCTGTCCTGGGGCTCCAGCTGCTCCGTTGTCTCCGGCTGGTCCTTGTGGTCCTTGGGATCCTGGGTTTCCTGGGGCTCCTGGGGATCCGGCTGGTCCAGCTGGTCCGTCTGGTCCTGGGGCTCCTGGGGCTCCGGCTGGGCCTGGAACCTCGTTGACCTTTCCTGGGGCTCCTGGAGCTCCGGCGTTTCCTGGGTGCCCGTCCTGTCCAGCTTGTCCTGGGGCTCCTGGTCCTCCGGCGTTACCGTTGTTTCCTGGGGCTCCTGGTTGTCCATCGGATCCTGGGTTTCCGTTTGGTCCCTTTGGTCCAGCTGGTCCGGCTGGTCCGGCTGGTCCGGCTGGGCAGTCGAAGCAGAACTCATGGTGTGGGGCTGGGGTGGCGGCTGGTCCATCTGGTCCGTCGTTTCCTGGGGCTCCTGGTTGTCCATCAGCTCCATCCTCTCCGTCTTGTCCTGGAGCTCCTGGTGGTCCAGCAGCAGAGACTCCGCATCCGCAGCATCCTCCTTGGTGGGAAACGGATCCTTCAACTCCAGCGCTCTCGTATCCAGCTTGACGGCGGGATCTGAGAGCTCCTCCAGAAACCTTAGCGAGAACTTGGGTGCGGGTAACCTCTCTCCAGATGTTGGAAGAACGGGAACGGCAGAAATCAACCTCGGATTGCATAACGGATTGCATGTGCTGCATGTAGTTGTAGAGCATTGGGGCGGCAATGACGCACACCAAGACGGCGGTGAAGGAAACGGCAACTCCGACGAGGGCCGTGCGGCGAAGGGAGCTAGCTTCTTGCTCGAGTTGTTTGATATCAGACATCTGAAACGCCAGAGATGTGTTTTCAAAAAAGACATACGTTAGCTAGTTTTATGATACCCCAATGCTACAGCTACGTCATCCAATAGTAAAAAAAAGAAATTATAAGAAACCTATCTCTCTTCTTGATCTCTACTGTAGGTAAGAAAACAAAATCAAGAGGGAGTAGTAGAAGAAATGCTTACCGTAGATTTGGATGAGATGAAACACCTACCAAATGCCATTTGCAAGTGCCTTTTATACTCCCAGGAGGCGGTGTTTGTCGCAAGGGTGTCGGCAGGGTAAAAACAGTTCTCTAACTTACGAAACGCAGAGAATCAGAATTAAGAAAGCAGCTATGCCAAGGTCAAGCTCTATCGTTCCGTACTCTCTGTCTTATGTTCTATCAGAGGAAGAGAGATATATGACATTGAAGCAGTGATGAATTAAGGAAGTGTTTTATTCTAATGCCGCTAATAGCTGGATGTTCGTTTAGTGTTCGCGGAAAGTGGGGGATGTCAAATTGAAAGAGGGAATAGCAAAGTTCACAGATAGAAAGGTTTTCCCAAATGAGTATCTTTAACTAAAGCTGACTACTTGAAAACTTTCTCATCCCAAAGATTAGCTTCAATACAATTACATCTGGAATCTTCACATCTGGAATCTTTACATCTGGAATCTGACTACCAAATCCTTGACATTCTTTCAATGTTACAATTTTGGAGAAAGTTCATTACAGTATTCTTTCTCCCTCCACATATGATTCATTCATTCTTTCTTCACACACTTTCAAATATGCACGATGTAATAATCAGTTTCTTGTTGTTTCCCAAACGAAGACACTGCCACCCTTTGTTTCAGTCTTAAAGAATATTTGTCGACTTTTTCTCGACGCCATAATTACCCACCACCGCTTCTTCTTGTCCTCAACCAAACCCAATCCGACAAGACCACATAAGAATAATGAAGCTGATGGCATTTGCCACCGCCCCCGAGGCCCCAAAAGACACAAGACACGTATACTGTTGTCTCAATACGGTAATGAATGGCATACTAAAGACAAAAGCAAGTAACCCAGTTAATTTTGTGGCTGAAAAATATACTGTCTCGAGGGGTCTTTCCCGACAGTGTTTTGTTGTTTACCTCCTCACTGGTCCTGTCCAAAAAAACCCAACAAAATGTTGTTTTGTACATACCGCCATGTAAGAACAATCAAAAATTGGAGAACACGTTTTTTATGTGTGTGTTTTTTAATTTTGCTTAAACATTGGAAATTAAAATTCCCGATAAAATACAAAATCAGATAACATCATCTACTCAAACATTTTTTAGGGAGTTTTGACTTTTGCAGTTTGAATGTGGGTATTTGAACTCAACATTCCTTCCATTAATTGTTAAAATGAAACTTCCAGTTCGAAAATATGTTCTTTTCAGATTTTTATCTAAAAGTACCACCAAATTGTTTTTTGCGTTGATCTAGAAGAGACGATAAATGGGAGTCTTCAATGCCTCCGCCATTTCCCAAACGACCAAGATATTTGTTTGACAGCTTTTTTTGAAATAGAAAAAAATGACCTCCACGGATTACTACTCACAACACACAACAACTTCCTCTTCTTTTTTTTTGTTTTTTCTCCGTTTCTCACGGCGGTGATGTTATCATTATTTGAAGAAGATATGTTTTTATGGTAATCGGTTTGTGACCTTGGCAAGGATTGCGATGAATTGCCGGATATGCTGGCGCCAGAAATTTCTAAAATATTACTGCAGAGATAGATATCAGTATCAAACTGAAGGATAGGTATTCTTCAATGTAGCAAAGGGGAATTTGATAATTTGAACTTCTGTCAATCAGATCAAGCCGTCGATAATTGTAGACTCTAGGCAAAGCTTAATCTTCGATCATTCACCCAGAATGGCAACAGCGAGGTGGTGTAACAAAATAAAAAAATATTTTTTCCATTGCTTTTAATTGGCCGCCGATGTCAATGACGCAACGAATCGCAGCTAATGACCGATAAGGGAGATATATTGAGGAACACCACACGTACATATTGCGGACACTTTCACATCTCTGATTTCTCCCAACCAAGTTTTCGTTCCTTCTGAGAGAGTGGGGGGGGGGGGGGGTTCCTGTCGATGAAGCTTCTGAACCTTTTTCTCTCTCATCAACCTCAGTATCTCCGCTTCTTCATCAAGTCTCCTATGTCTTTGCCACTTCCCATCACCCACACCGATAGCTGCCCTTGAAAAAACCGGCGTCAACTCGAAACCTTGTCTGCGACTCATTATCTTCATCATCTCTGTTTCTCACTTCTACCCCTCAAACCTGGATGTAAAAGAGGACCGCTTTTTTTGTGTTTTTTCACATGGCGTCGGGTAAAAAGAAAAATGATGAAAAAAGAGACCTTATCTGTTCGGTTTTTTTCCTTATTTCATATTGGGAAGTCATAAAAAAATTGATAGCATCGCTGAAGACTTTCGTCTGAAGTTATCGGAAACAGTAAATCATGGAAATAAGCATAGGTTCTGGGAACTAAGTTATTCAGAAGAAGGGTAATCGAACAGAAGATTAGTTGTTCATTAATTTGGTTTGTTCACAGGTTGATCTGCATTAGCGGAGGAAGTGGTTCAGTTCGCAAAAGCACAATGATGTCATGAAGAAAAAATTGACTGACTAATCTCATTATAACTGGAATTTTTACGTGAGATTCATAGTTTAAATGATCTGAAATTTGACCTTGTTGCAATGAAGGCATAATTAAACTATAACACAAAATATAATAAATGTGTGAACAACAAGATGAAACATGATCAGAAAACACTTGAATTATTGTCTACCGCGAGCCAGCACATACAAAGGATCAAGTGGATCAAGATGACAAAAAAAAGAGCATCAAGTGGTTTCTGTGCCGAGCTCTCTCCCCTTTTCCGGAAAATCGAAAAACGTGCCCTCTACGGTTTCGCGTCAAAGCAAAGAAGATTAGCACGAGGACAAAATGACGGCACTATTGTGAAATTGGAGAAAGTGCAATTGTTTTTCAAAGTGTAGACAAAAGATGTGATGGTCATTGTTCAATTGAAAAAATTCGCAAAAAATTGCGAGTTTTGGTACAATGAAAAAATTGGGTAAACATTGAAAAAAACGGAAATGCAACATTGCATAAGTGACATTATGTGTTGGGCTCCAAAACAAAGAAACGCATGGTGAATTCAAATTCTTAGAAATTTCAGTCAAAATCAACGCGTACCGTACATTCTCTAAAATAAGCCGATTCTACACTTTTAACTAACTCATATAGGCTTCTATTAGACAATTTACGGTAATTTTTAGATTCTATGTTTTTTGAATTGATGGCATAGTATTGAGGTTCCATTTTATTTACATGTGATTCTATGCAAATACTGAGGATATTGAAAAAAGAATTGGCACAACTTGTTTCTTGAACCTCATGACTCATCGGTTACTGCTTCATAGCCTCTCAAACAAAAAAATCGGGTTCATATGTTGTCATTCATAACTATACCTAGAAGCAAAATCAAACAGTTTCCCTACATCACTATAGACACAAAATGACTCATACTCCTGTAATTTCTCAACTGTTCCATCAAAAACTCAAGTTTTTCTCCAGTATTTCCGCCTGCCGCATCTCGTCGCCCCTTGTGTTGTGAGTCAGTTCCTTGCGGAAACTAGCCCTGGCTCGACGAGCCATGCCGCCTCATATAAGCGGACGTGCTCCGATATACAGTCCTCCGAAAATCTAATAAAGAAGAAGAAGACCGACCAGCGAGTTCGTCCGATATTTTTCCTCTTTTTTAATTATTCGTCAATTTAATTTATTCTCATAATTATTAAAAGATGAAACTATTTATAACTATTTTATCAATTTCTACATTACTATTATTACAGCCACACCCAACTCAAGGTAACTTTTTTCTTCGTTGTTTCTTCTTTGCAAATCCTGACCAAAATATCAAATCAAATTTAACTTTCTAATAATTTATCAACACACATACTAGAAAAGGTACCTGTCAAGACAAATTGTGTAGCTGTTTGACAGATACAGTACTGAACTGTGTGGTCTGACTTGTTCATCAAAAACCAGCAGTCACCTGAAAGAACTCTGTTCTTTGTAAGTACCCAATTTATTTGGGATTCTCCATTTTTTGATGGAACAGATAGCTAGGTAAACAAAAAACGGCTCAAATGGCTTTCTCTCGCGCGTAAAGACGAAAAAAAAAACAAATGAAAAACGTTTCAAGTGCTTTTTTCATCTTTTCCTCCAAATTCTTCATCCAATTCTCATTTCATTCAATCCAAGACACCTATTTAGGTCAATGGCAAGCACATTTGATTAATGATTCACATGTGAAATCAGGAAAGATTGAGATCCTATAAAACTTCCGCGTTCCAGTTAATCTAGTTCAAGGGCACCTGTAGTAGATTCGAGAAAAAAAACCGTTTTCAGTGGTGGCTATCAGTTTCAAGATGAAGATCGGTATCATGTCATTACTCTTGAAAATCGGATTCGAACAAACCCCCAAGGTCGGATTCCTAGTAGTAGTAGTGTTGGTGGCATTTAGGGGTTCAAAGAACCAATATCTAAGACAAAAGACACAAGAAAAAAATTGGGAAGAAGGACACCGTGATCGGTATCTTGTAAGGGCAAAGGAGGGGTGATTTTAAACTGATGAACTATTGAATCATGAAACTTATTGAAAAAAAAATCAACAAAGGTTATTCAGGGACCGAGAATACACCGTCAGCTGGAAAAGTATGTATGACCGTGGAGCATCTGAAGCCTGCTGACAATAGCACACAATTTTATGAATGTGCACCTTTGAATGAAGACGAAGTGAAGGGATATGCGCTGAGCAAGAAATATCTAGGCGTTTGGAACCTGAGAGATTGCCCGAAAGAACACGAATTTGATGAGCCAAAACAAAGATGTATTGAGAAGAAGACTTTCAGAAGGTTGGGATAACGAAACACACTTTGAAATGAACACCAAACTTTTCAGACAACAAGTTGCATGCGCTCAAAATGCCCAAGCTACAGGATGTGTTGCGTCTTGTCAAGGTATCCAGCAGAATTTCCTTCTTTGTTTCATCTCCAATTTTAGCCCCAACCGACGTTGCTAACCAAGGAATGGAGTGCAATTGGCGCTCATCTACTCTCCAGCGAGACCCTGCTAGCAACGCCTACTTCTTCCAATGCGTTCCATCCTCACCAACCGAAGGATGTGGAGAATGGACCCGAATGCAGTGCTCCCAATCTACAGTTTTCAATGCGGAACTTAGTGTCTGTGTTCCATTGGCAATTCAAAACTCTTGTGATAGTTCTACCCAACAACCAGTATGCAGTTGTTCTCAAGTCTCCAGCTCGTGCCCAGGAACATCTCAATGCCAGAATGTAAAAAACGCTTGTATTGATTTTTTTTTGAGTTGTTGCTTTTCAGAAAGTTTGTTGCCAACAAACCGATACATTGAATCTCAACAATCTCATCCAGCACCAAGCTCCTTGTGAGTTTTATTTTATTCATTCATTTTCCATCATTTCAAATTTCAGTGTGCCCTGGATCTAACGTCCCACCACTTGGATCGTGTAACGAGCAGTGTCCGCAGTGTAAGTTATTCGAAAACTGCATCCAAAACAGTTAAATTCTACAGATTCTGCCTGTACTCCCGGTCTCGGATGTTGTCCAGTTCCAGTGAATGAGGCGCCAACTGGAATGATCAAAATAAGTGAGTTGACCTGAAAATCTTCCTGTATTTTGATGGGGAAAAATCGGAAAAACCAGAAGATTTTGCGGTGAACTAGTTCCAATTTTAGCGATCGCCATAACGTTTTTTATTTATATTTCCAGATAGAAGTACTTTCTAACTGATTTTATTGCTACATGTCACTTATTCATCAGCTTTTCCAAGTTGAATTCCTTCGTATGCTTATGTCTCAATCGTTTTCCAGCCATTTTGCACTGTTTTGGACCGTTTATCGCTTTTTTTCTTCTGATTGAGCTCGACGACGGCGTTAGAAAATTGCGAATCCTCCATAGTTTCCATACATTCTGAAACTTTGAAATCAAAAATTCCTCCACTGGAAGCATCAAACAACTTATAAATAACAGTTTCATTGGACTGACTGCTCTATTTGGCGTGCAAAATAGAGCTGTTCCGCAGAGACACGCCGACTGCGTACCTTAGTGCGCACGATACTACGCGCAAACTATCGATTTTCCATTATAGTAATTTTCATAGTTCCGGGCTCAAATTTCAATAGTTTTCTCTTAATCCTGTGGCAAAAGCAATTTTCAGCCCTTTGCCCCGGATCCTACTCACCGCCGTTTGGGGTCTGTGGATCATGTCCATCAGGAACACAATGCAACGAACAACTCGCGATGTGTTGCCCTCTCCAACAGCAACCATCCACCGATATCGTCTACAACGTTGTTCTTCTCTGCCCTGACGGAACTCCATCTACGACTTCTTGCTCTCAAGGATGTGGACCAAATAATGCTTGCTTCCAAGGAGCTTGCTGTCCGATTAGATGCCCTGCTGGACAGGTATCACACTGAATATTTATGTATTTTTCTAGACTTATATGGTTCAGAACGCTGTTGGTTTCTGTTCTTCTGGATCGTGTGGTGCTGGAAGCTGTTACTCAAAAACAACGTGCTGCCAAGAACCGATCAAGCTTCCAGTGTGCTCGAATGGAATGATTTCACAGAAACGTTGCTTGGTAGCTGCCGAATGCGGACCAAATCTTGAGTGTTCCAACGGAGGATGCTGCCCAATTCCATTCTGCCCTAACGGAGTCACAGCTCGTGGTCGTTGCTCAGCTGTCAATGGATGCCCAATGGGACAAGCTTGCATGGAAGGTCTCTGTTGCCCTCTTCCAAGATGCTCTAACGGCATCACCTCTCTCGGAATTTGCACTAGAACTTTGGATTGTGGAAGAATCGGTGTGGACTGCCAGAACGGCGCTTGCTGCCCATTACCATCGTGCCCCAACAATATTGCATCCACTCAGCGATGTGCTGCTGGATGCACAAATTGTTGTCCAGTGGGACAGACATGTATGAATGGCGGATGTTGTGATTTGCCATCATGCCCAGCCGGTGGATTCGCAATTTCAATGTGTACCGGAAAATGTGGAACTGGATTTGAATGTGTTAACAGTGGATGCTGCTCACTGCCAAGATGCCCAAGTGGACTCATGTCAGTGCAAAGATGCGTGATGGGAATTGGTTGTCCACCTGGAAATGTGAGTTTTTGTTTTGATTTATGTTCCTTGGGAGCAAAAATTTACTATGAGAGAAGTAGCAAAAATCACAATTTGCAAACATGATTCTTGGTCATTTTAGCAATGCGAAAATGGAGTTTGCTGCCCAATGCCAATGTGTTCAAGCGGTAGCATTGCATCGTCTGTTTGCGGAATGGCTAATTCTTGTCCAATCGGTTATATTTGTGAAGGTTTGTTTCATTTTCACTCGACTTCGTTCTAATTAACTATTTCAGGCCGTGGATGCTGCTTGGAGCCTTTGCCATTGTGCCCTAATGGAGGAAGAGCTTCCATGAGATGCTACAGAGGCGCTGAATGTCCACCAGGCTATGGATGTACTCCATTGGGTATGTTATCTCCTCTAACAACCTGAAAAATAATTTAAATTTCTTCCAGGCGGCTGCTGTCTTCTGTCTATGGAACCTGTATGCCCAACCAGATCCAATGCAGTTTGCCAATGCTCGCCAAACAATGTTTGTCCATCCGGCTCGAGTTGTACTATGGGCACGTGTTGCTCCAGCGGCATAAGCCCTATTGTCTCGTTCAGTGTTCCTGGCACAGGATGCCAAAACTCGAATCAATGTAATGGATTCCAAAGCAGTTGTGCACAATGCGTTCAAGGAGTTTGTTCATGTGTCAATGGAGCAGCCTCAAATGGAGCTACGTGTGAGCAAATGGCGCCTACGATTTTGACGTTGGCTAGAAATGGATGTGACCAGTATGGATCTCCATGCAAGTTTTTGTTGTCAACGGCGAGAAGACGCCCATTATTTGCACCAACTGGAAATATGACTGAGTCTCCTTGTAAGAATAGATTTCAAGGAAACATTTTTACTTTCAATTTTATTTTCAGTGTTCTTCAACGTGGCATCCAAAAGGAAGTGTGTCGCCAACATTCAAAACTTTGATGCAGACTCCACCTGTCTTCCAAATGAGAAATGCATTGATGGAGAGTGCAGAATGTAAGAAAATTTTATTGGTTCGAAATATAATTTCACATTCTAGGAAACTCTGGCCAGGAGAATATGGATGTCAAACGGACACTGAATGTCAATCGAGATGCCCTAACACGTATTGTGAAAAGAAAAAGAGTGATAAGAATGTTCCACAGTGTCAGTGTGCCAACGGAATGCTTCTCTATGGAAGATGCTGTAGGTTTCAGTCTTCTAAAATTTCTAATCTATCTAATTTTTTGATTTTCAGTCTCCCAATGCCCACGCGGTTTCCATGAGTCTGGTGCCTTCTGTATGCATGACGATGAGGACAAGTTCTGGATGGACGCCGAGGCTCAAGACAATCTGAAAGCTCTTTTGAATGCTGGAAAGTGCTGATCTCTTTTGCTCCACGAAACACGGAAAACAATATTTATGTATATTTGAAATGTAATTATTTGTATTAAAAATTATTTTATTAAATCCATAAATATAATTATTAATGCGAAATTCAATAATTATGAGAATCTATCCGAAAAAAAAGAGATTTCCAGGTACCAAGTAGTAAGGAGACGATCAGTAGGAAGAGAGTAAATCACGAATTAAAAAATTCAAAGAGAAAAATGCTAGGTGTGACGAAGGTATGTGAAAAAGTTGGGTCCGTATCGGATTGAAATTTTAGAACCAGTGTATGAAAAGAAAATGGCTACGTTTTTCTGAGATTGAGGACGTCTAGGATAGTTTTTAATTTTGACACAAAAGGCAAAATGTTAAAAAATGAAGATTTGGAGGATTCACTCATGTGAGCAATTGTTGGTGTGAGCCGTGGAGTCGCCAATGATGTTCAGAAGAAGCGATCTGAATCTGAACCTTTACAGAGCATAGATATATCAATCTCAAAAAACGAACAAAGGACTTGACAATAGATGCATGACACAAATGTCAAAGACAGAGTGCGAATACTTGTTAGAAAAATACAAAGAAATCACTTTCACATTGTGTTAGACCACGTTCACTCACGTTTTTATGTGTGCCATACATCTACCGTTTTCAACTAACCTGGTTCTTGGCTGATTCGTGCTCTCTTTCTGACTGGCTCCTTCCCTCATCGTGCAGAATAGACAACACAACTTTTTCTTCATTTCTTTCCGGAAGTGTTTGCTAAAATTTTCTGGGGATTAGATTCACAAATGGTGTTCTTTCTACCTGCTCATGCAAAAAAGAAGGAAGTTGGCCACTTTGGAAATGGTAACAAGTGTGGTGAAGGCTTGAACAAAGTGGTACATGTTTTTGGTGTTGTAGAGGGTGCTTTGAAATTTTCTGGAACAAGGAACACGATTATAGTAATTAGTTTGGATCATGAATAATTTGATGAGTAATCTGACTCAGTGTTACATCGGAAGAAAAATTCGAGACTCGATTTAATTGCTGTTTGTCTGGAAAAGCTGTGGCAACTTACATGTAAACGTAGAGGCATGCAGATGGGACATGTGAAAGGATGTAGCAGGTCACAATTGCTATTACCGTATAGGTTACATGACGTTCTGCTTTGTTAATATGTTGATTCCAGACACCACTATAAAATTCAAAATTGGGTTAAAATGTCATGAGTCATGTGAGCTTCACCTGCTGGACGAATGATGTCGGACCACTTCCGATCGGTCGCTGGTTTCGTTGTTGAGTAAGGGGGCAGGAACGTCATCTGACTTTGTGGATGTTCGAACACTTCGGCTTCTCACAGGGAAGAAATGCTAAACTTTCAGAAATAAGCATTTTCAAATGATGTTTGCGGGAAAATACCTTTAACCTATTCCGAAGGTAGTAGATCAAACATGAGTTTAGCCCTATCAACAAAATGACCGGTATGCAAATATGTGTAATGAGTTGGATAATAGTGAATACGTGAATTATTTGTTGCTTTGTTGTATCATATGTCTGAAATCCAAGAAACGTGATTAAAAATTCTGAAGTTCTGTACGTTACCATTGTCCCGTTTGCAGTTTGATGATCGTTCAGCAACTTGAAATTCAAATGAAAACATGTCATTCCTGTGCCAAGAGCGATTAACGGGATTGTGATCCAATTATGTCGTGAGCAGAGTCTAGAACAGAAGAGATTATGACTCAGCGCGGCGAGTTTAAAAAAAGCTCACGATTGGAAGCGGGCAGAAAATGGAGCTTTGATTGCGTAGAGCCTATCAAACGACACAGCTACAATGAACCTGAAAATTTGGCCTTAATATTTTCATTTTGTCAGTACAATCATACCAAGTACTGGTAGCTGAAAACCAATTTGAGAAAAATGCAATATTGTGTTTGTATTGCACAAACATTAAAGCGAAATACGTTGGGCAAAGTTTTTTAGGATCATCTAAAAATTCATAAAAATATTGAAGGGATCAATAAAATCTACAAACCTTGACAGGGCTCGTAAATTAATGATGGCCACCTGCTCATCTGATTTGGGGACATCGCAACAAGATAAAGAATATCACACAGAGCAGCAGCAGCTAGCAATTGATTTGTTCTAGAATCAATTCCAATTTCAAAATTTGCATTCGATATTTTGGACTAACCTGCTTCTCATTGATCTGCTCAACAGGACAATCATTGTGATTATGTTACCAGCAATACCCAATACAGCCAAAAATGGAAACATGTACTCGCAAACGTTTGCGAGGAATTTGAAGAACTTTCCAAGTTCCATTCTGAAAAAAAAAGCAAATTGAAAAAGAGTTATTTTAAAAGTCATGGAGATAAATTGGACATGTACAAGGAAGAAGATTTTTGGAGAGAGAGAGAGAGAGAGAGAGAGAGAGAGAGAGAGAGAGAGAGAGATGGAATGATGGATGAATTTTGGGGATGAGAAGAAAAATATATATTTGGGTGGGACAGAGAAAAGAGAAAGATGATTCTATTGAACTACTCGGACATGATCTACGAGTTATTCAAAATTTGTGGTCTCTACTGAAGGAATGGAGGCATAGAAGAAGCAGGTGACAATAACAATTTTTCATTAGATTTGAGACCTTTGATAGTTTAACTGAATCAGTGAAAATCAGGAAAGCGTGACCTGTGCAGCTGTATTCTGGAACCTCGTCTAGGAAACAACTACAAAAGCTTCGACCAGAAAAACCATAGAAGAAAAGAGCAATAGTGCAAAATGACCAATGGCTCGCAAATAACGACATGACGCCTCCGGAAATGAAGAAGGGGTGCAAAGAAAAAGGATGTTCTTGCACAGGGGTGGGCAAAAAGGAGGAAGGAGATGAAAAAACATTCATCCTATCCACCCTTCTTTCTCCATAAAACTAATTTCCATTCGAGAAATGACCACGCCCCGAAAAAAGAAAGAAAGATATCGAGAGCAAATATTGCAAATTGAAAGAGGCCGCGCGCATAGAGGCATTCCTTTTTTTGAAACACACCATCAAAGTAATGAGTGAGACAGAAAAAATGGGGATATCTCGTTTTGAAATTGCCCTTTTTATAAATAGATAAAAAATATTGAGGACGTTGCATTCGAGATAATCCCTTTACTGGAAGAAGAGGGCAAAAACTCTGATGCAAGCATTCTTGAATTCTTGATTTTTATTCAACATAGGGCTTCATCATAATCTTCAAAACGATTTGTTGAAGTAGAAATGAGCAAAAGTGGCTTTGTTTGAAGAGTAATACATCTGTTAGGTGCTAAGACAGATGGGTACAAAGTTTGCAAATCTGGAAACTATTGAACTGTGTAAATGTGTAACGTTGAACTTGAATGTTACGAAAATTCCATTTTTGGAACTTCTACATCAAAATTAATTTTTTGTTGTGGTTTGTGATTCAAAAAATGAAATAAAAAGAGATTCCTTAAATTTCCAAAAATCATAGTTACATATAAACAAGAGAATTTCTATCTACTTTGGCCAGATGATCTTCAAGAACTATACTTGTTCTCAAAATTTTAGCTTTTAGTCAAAGTGAAAAATAGAAAGAAGCCAAGTGGATTATTGTATAGTAAATTTCTGGTTTGAGACCTCCACGATTCCCTTAATTCACGCTTCTGCACAAAATTGCACTTTCTTCATCGGGCCTGACGCCTTTGACGACAAAAACGCTGCTGGATACAAATCGACGTGCAGAAAGCAAGAAATGTTCTTTCCAGAAAGTGATCCATCAGCAAGATAACAAAAAATTGAGAAAAAAAAACGTTAATGAAAAGAAAAAACGACACTATTGCAGAACAATTGAATTGAAATTCGGTCAAGCGTCAGAGAAGAATCATCCTAACTTTTTATTGCACGAAAAGGAATATACTTCTTGAGTTTTATCAATATGAAAGTAACAAATATAGGGAAGTTGAAGGAAAAAGGAACAAAGCTGTGGTGAAAATATTCGGGGAAAACCCCTTTCCTGTGTCCTGTCTAAAAATGGAAATGACAGCTAGACTTCTGGGTAACTCAAAATCTTCTCAAAAACTGACTTCCAGTGACGTTTTCAGATTTCTGGAATATCGTCGGAAAAGATTAACCCACATAAGTTCAATGAGTACGCTTCAGTTGTAATCTCCAAGCTGTAAGCTGGCTACAAAATATTCTGCTAGGTTCAGCAATACTAAAAAACCAAAATATAAAGAAAAAAGTAAGAAGAAAAAACTACTCAAGTTTAAAGAACTATTAATAAGAAACTAAAAAATTGTGCGTTGAGTATGATGATGATGATTATTATTATTATTTCGAAGGCTAGCTGCTACACATTTGGTTGTCCAGAATAAAAAGGTTGCCCGGAGGGGATATAGTAGTCATATGAGACTACATAGAAGGTTCGAGTGGATCACAAGGGGGTCTTTTAGGTTGAATTTCAACACAGTCGTTTTTGCTATTCTTCAATTTTGTCTTCTCTTTCTTTTTGTCGCATTTTTTCATTTTCAGACCTACGAAAAAAATGACTCCGCCCCCTTGTGCAGCTGTCCACTCCTACACTCCTAGTTGCTTTTTAAATGTTCATGTTTTATTATTTTGTGTTTTCGCTTGCCCCTGTCATGTGAAGATATAGACCAAGAGGAAACCAGAATGAATAAATTTGGTCCCGAGACATAATTGCTGAAAAGAGACAAGACTGGTGAATAAGTGTATGAAGAAAGAGTAGAAGACAAGAAGAAGGAAGGAGGTGAGGAGCATCATCTCACGGATCTTCGCCTAGTCATCGAGATTTTTGTTTTGCTCTAGTGAAGGAAGAAGCACATGCCTACAGAAGCATGAAGCAATTTGGAATATGACAGAGGAGGAGAAGGAGGTGGTAGTAGAAATGAAAATGAGTAGCGGATTCTCTAAGAATCAAGGTTCGGAGAATGAGTAAGAATGATGTGAGGGCTAGAGAAGAGTTTGAAAATTTTACGAAATCTGAAGGAGAAAAGGAGAAGGAGAAGGAGAAAAGGGGAAGAGAAGGGTCCAATTAGCTGTGTCATGGAAACAAATGGAGTTAGCTATGACACAACAAAGTATGAGATACTCTTGGAAACAAGGGATTACTTGAAAGTCAGATAAAAATAATAATTTAACAAGAGCTAGATTTCTATCTGAAGTATCTAAATATGACCAAAGTTATGATATTTTATTATTATTCCGTATATTCTGAAGGTTTGTAACTTCACTGAATTTATTTTTTCACCACTGACCAAAAGATAGAGAGAAGTTTATGAGAACACTGCAGAGATATGATAACCTAGTTTAAAAAAATTTATGGCAAAACTGGAGAACAAAGAAAAGTACTATCAGAAGTGGAAAGTGCTACTGAAAATTGCTATTTTCACGCGGTTTTTCTTCGTTTTCGAATGACATTTTATACTTCTAGGGACTATCTTTTTAGTCTTCTCTTAAATCTAGGAGACTGAGCTTGTATTTCGAAGAACCAGCTTATACTTAAATGGTTGAAATTAGTTTTTACGGGCTGAGAATACTTCAAGCAAAACAGAGAATCAGCTATGTTCGTGACTTTCGGTTTCCACGAAAAATTCCCTTCAAAACAGAACAGTGTCGTTTCAAATTTATTGGCATTTAGGCAATTTTACCATTTTCAGACAAACATTTCATATTTTAACTCTTCTGACAGTCTTTGAACTTTGTTAGAATTTCAAATGAATTCTACGGTGTTTGAATTCGAGATAACTGTTGGTTTCGAATGAGAAAGAAAATTAAAAAAAGAACTCTGAGTTTCCGAATAACTTTTTGTCAGAAATCATGTTTTACAAAAGCTACAATCGAAAAAGAGTATGAAGCTAGAAAACAAAATACCAGTTACGACGTCTCAACCCACTCAATAAAAGGTCTCGTCTCAGTTTCTAGCCCCCATCTTTCTTAGTCAATCGACTCCATTTCTAGCTTGAAACAGATCAAATTACTACATAATCTTGCATAATCTTCGGCGAAGTCGTCACCGACCACCACCATGACCGCTTACTTTCGAAAATTTATGATAAATGAAGACAGCTGAGAAATATAACTCCAATTCTCAATAAGAAGCGAATATCTTAAATTAGATATTGGCCAAGGTGTCATTAGAGCGGCTGAGTGCTCTCGAAGGGGTTCTCTCAGGCTCCGCCCATCGTCTCGAGATTCTCAAAAATGGGTTTGGGTAAATATTGAAACATGGTGGCGGGAAAATTGAAATTTGAACGCGGCAGACTATCCTGTTCTGTTGGTTTCAATGTCAAGCAGTTTGTCTGATGGTGCAAACATTTGGTTACCTTAAATCTAAAAAAGATACTTGAGTAGGACAAAAATCTTTAAACCTAAAAAAAAGGTGTGACGTAGCGAATTTTTAGGTATGTGAAGTTCAAAATAAATTTCGAATTTTTATTTGGATCTTGAAGATATTAGCAAATATTTTAATATTTTTTGCAATATTTCGTGGCTTACCAGAGAAACGAAAAAATCTCCTATCAAATTGCTCATTTCTAATTATATGAGCAATTTATGAAGCTCCTTCAGTGGGGTCTTTCAAAAACAGTCGAACACTCTGGATGACATCACATTTCATGTTGGATGACAAGTTGGAGGGATAATAAGATGAAAACACTTGTAAATCCTATACCAAAAGAAAAATAGAGAGGGAGTCGAACCTACACGCGACTTCCTTTTTTGCATTATTTTTTTTTGAAAAAAATATCAAAGCTATGAAAAATTATTTTTTAGAAATTTTGAAAAGATTTTAGCATGATAGCACTTTCAAGGGGACCCATGGAATGAGGAAATGTGCTTGTGTCATCCAGATGAAACACTCGGATAGGGAAAGACAAAAATAAACTAGATTAAGTTCACCCGGATGCATAGAATCATCTATAAAAAGATTCTCCGATTGTATTTTAGAAAACGGAAATGGGTCCTCGTTGAAATTTTTAACTGGGAAATAAAGTCTTCCAGGTTTCAAATTTCTTGCCCCTTTCCCTCTTGTGTTGTCATCTGAAATAGAAATATGTGCTTTATGAACACAGAAAATGTTCATAAACCTCAGAAACAAATGACCATGTAGAAAAACAAGAAAATGTGTGAATTAAAAACAGGGGAAAACCAGCCACGTGCTAGTTGAACTACTACATGTTTTGGAAACATCTACCTTCTCAAATGTCGCACCTTTTTCGAAGCTCTCCGAAGGCACCGGAAGCGTGCGCGTCAATGTGGAATATATCACGATTCGCTAACCCAAGCATGCGTTCAGTTTTCCGGATTGGCAGAAACGCCTTCTTGCACTTTTCTTCCCTTTTCTAGAAATGTTAGAGTCGTGGCTTCTTCCGTGTTTTGGCGAAATTCTGTACATTTATTCGTCATAATTCAATACCAAAAGCAAGAAAATGATCACCAGTCGCGTACTAAGTTGAAGTTGGATTTAACTATATGGGGAAGAAGGGAAAGGAATGCATGGGGGAAGAAAAGCCATGGAAAAGAGGAGATTTGTCATCTCACTGTTGAAAATTACAGGTACATAATATTCAATATTCGATAATCAATGCGGTTTAGTGATAAGAATGTTATCATATGGACGGTTGCGTGGGCTTCTGGAGGCATAGCAAACACAATATATAACAAAACCCCAGATAATTACAGAGATAATGATGACGAGCACCCATAGTGCGAACCAAGATCGACGGTAAGCCGATAGCTGCACTCTTTCTTCATTTGTCAAATCTGCGTCTGGATCCAAATCAGTTTCGGAATCCTTTGACACGTATCGTGTTATCAACTCCGCCTCCGTGTTCCAAAATTGTGCATCCGGGAAGTGAATTTCTCCCTCGAGAAGTCTGAAAAAACACCACAATTACTCATTCGTCATAATTGAGGCAAAGACCAAAAGAATAAAAAAAATAAAATCCGAAATGAATCAAGAAAAAAACTACTCTATTTACTTGAGTGGAACGTCCACTGAGACGTGTTGGGTGTTATTTCCTGAGAAGACCGGCCATGAGAATCTGAATAATTTCAAATTGGAAGTTGAGTCATTTGAGTTGTTTTTTTCTATCTCTAACCTGGAAGTAGACGGATCTCCGGATTTAACAAAGTTTGTTAGCATTGTGCAAAGAATCTTAGACATGGTCTCCTCGCGTTTCGTGTATGGGGATATTTCAAAGTTGCTGCTGTACCCTCTGGAAAAGATGAAAGCATGGTCCAGACCATGGAACGCAGACTTGTCCACTGGAAAATTTTGAAACTTGATGCCCTGGGCAAAAAAAAAAACAGACAAACGAAACAAAACTCACACAACTCTGATTTCTCCGTACGTCTAGTCTCCACAGGTTTCGTTCCAAAGAGTGAGTAAATTTTGCGTTCCTGAATTATCATAACTGAAAGGCGGTGACGCAAAACACTCAATTACCGATTCAAGAATTGGACTCTTGGGTATGTAGTCAAATGAGTAAAGATACACGGGCACTCCTCGTTCGACGTAAGCAGAAACTTCTCGCTCGCACGGAGCAACAAATTCAATGTCGGATTCGAGTTTTTGCAAAGCTCCCACGGCTTGGTCGGCGTTGAATTCGGAATTGGGGGTTTCCAAGTACCTTAAAATATAGAATATCCGACTAATTGTTAAGTTTGACAGGGAAACGTAAACGCATTGTAAACTGAATTTACAATAAAGATTTCAAGATAATCTGAAAATAGCTTATCTAGACACCTCTGAAAATCTCAAATCCCGCTTACCAGTGTCAGCCGAGTTATATCAGTATCAGTGCCAATAATAACATTATTCAGTGTAAAAAACAGCTTTTTTTCTGAGAAAATAACTGTGAGGTGAAATTGCATTCGATTCTAATTCTAATACCACAACAAATTTCCAATTTTGAAACGTCCAAAAATGTTTAAAAATCGTCGTTCTGCACGATAAACTCGATTTTATGTACTGAAACAGATATAACGCCTGAAACTGGCGAGCGGTTTTGAAATATACAAAAGTATCTCGATAGACTATTCTCAACATATCTTGAAATATTCAGATCTGATTTGAAAGCTATTGAGGTTGCATTGTATAACATTTAATTTTGCTCCCTTTTATTTTTTATGCATTATTACCTCACAATTGTGGCATTGGCAATCAACTGGATAGTCGAATTGGCCAATTTTTCCGACGCAGTCTCATGAAAACTGTTATCGATAATTCTATAAACTTGCTCCTCAACGTCACTTCTCTTCAAGCTGTCTCGTTGGTGCATGTTATAGAACATAGCTGAAACCACAAAGACCTCATCAGTGAGATTGAACTATAATTCAATGAATGTCACATTACCCTTCTTGTGACCCCACTCCTTTCGTGCAACACCCGTCATGATGGGAATGCGTGCATTGTTGCGTACCAGGGACACTCCAGACGAAGGAATCAAATCTCCGTCGACTACCATTTTTGAGACTCCAAGCTGGAAATTTCGGTTGGGGTAATTTTTTTGGAGTTAGTGGTGTACCTCAGCAGATAGAGCTTTACGGAACAAAGGGGAGGAGAAATTGAGTTCCTTGCGAAGGCAGCTCATCTTATCCGGTTGTGACATATCATCCTATCAAATTTTGGAATATACTGGACAATTTCATACCACTTACAGAAAGGCAATTGATTTTGACATTCTGATAATTGCATAAAGACGAACGAATCACTGATTGGGTCAAATGTTGATATTCATCTCCAACCACTTCTTTGGTATCTTCCTCGTTTATCCATTTCTCACACCTTCAAACTTTCAGGTTAATTACAGAACTATTCTAATCTATCAGCAGCAAACATAGGGTCCCGTGTTAGCGAAAGCATGAGTCAATGCAACTGAAATATAGCTGGAAGGGGGAAAAAGAAGCGAAGAGAAGCAACTAGAAAACAAAACATTGAACATAGGGAATAGCTAGTTCGCAAAATGACTCGATTTATGTACCCCTCGTCAAGAGACCTGAAGTACGCCACCAAATTGTCCACAGAGTAGGCAGGTTGACTGTGTCGATGAATGGCCCATCCGGCCATGGAAGATCCACTCATGATAATGGCTTGATGGACGAGACCTGAGTATCAAAGCAACCAACTTAAACACACGACTCGAAAACTCACCAGTAGTTTTTGGAGATAGAGCAAGAAGACTTGATGCAGCTCCACCGGCACTTTCTCCCATTACAGTAACCCGCGTTGGATCGCCATTGAACTGAAAATAATTAGATAGAGGATTATGGAACAATCATTCATACCTGTTTCATGTTAGATTGAATCCATTGAAGAGCCATAACCATATCCCAGATTCCAAAATTACCCTCTAACTTGTCACCGTTTTGGAAATTCATAAATCCAAGAGGTCCCAAACGATAATTGATAGAAACAAACGCAATTCCCTTGGAGACAATGTTATTGGCTATAACTTCCATATCAATCCCAGTATCTGCTGATCCAGCCAAGAATGAACCTCCATGAATCCAGACAAGAATCGGGTAAGTTTTAGACTCATCATCAGTATCCTAAAACTCCTTCATTTCATTCCTTTTCAACTTCCAAATCTTACATAAGGACTGAAAACATTCAGGTACAAGCAATCTTCATTCTGTCGTTCCATATTCGCTTTTGCAAATTTGTCATTCTTATGGAAATCCATAAACTGAAGACACGGCGGACCATACTCGACAGCAGGAAGTTCCTGGTGCCAGCGAGTTTTTTTCACAGGTGGCTGGAAAGAGAAGATAGGAATAGCAAACAGCTGTTCTCGAAAAAAAAGAATTCGGGTTAGACAGAAAGTCATCATAATGACAGCTTTCAAAAAGGACGGTTATGTGAGAAGAAACTGAAAAACAACAAATGCTTTTTAAAGCCAGCTGTGTTTTATTGGTCAAAAAAAGGAGAGAGTTCAGGAAGTCAACCAACCTTCATTCTCAACTCTCCGATTGGTGGTTCAGCATAAGGAATTCCTCTAAAAATCTGAATGTGTTTCCCATCGATGTTGTAAATGTTTCCGCGAACGAGTCCTTGTTCAACCCATACTGATCTAGATTTCTCCAACAATTGACAGTTAACCCAACCAACAAGACAAATGAGCAGTAGCTCACGCATCTGCAACTTTGATAGTTTGGATGGAAAAAATAATCAGAGACGAAAATAAGTAGAAAAAAAGAGATTGATTGCAAGAAGACAACTTACTTCTCGGATGATGGGACAGGTAATCCGAGGACCCCAATACTCACGATATAAAACGAGAGGGGAGAGCAAAAGAAAAGAAAGATATAAAATCAGAGAGAAGAACAAGGAATAGACTTATGGATTGTTTGAAAGAAGATAGGGAAGAGCACAAGAGTTGAGATTACAACAGATCACCTCAAGGAGAAAAAGAAGAAGTGAGTGAAAAGGAGGCAAAAAGATATGCTGCGACGACTGGGGATGATTCCGGGGAGGCTACTCACTTTCTTTCACCAATGCCCTCGAACACTCACTTTGATTCGGCTCCATCTATTACATCTTTCTTTTTTCTGCCGAAACAATTGCAGCACATTTTTTGGGGTCTTGGAGGAGGGTATGATTGGCGTCGGTTAACGCAGAGCTTCAAATTGATAAATGACTTTTGTCATTTGGAGTGACTGGTGTTGGTCCTCAAAAAAACACAGAGTTGATGGCGAATCAACGTTTTCTCACGGCACGATGAGAAAATGGAGATTCGATTGGTTTCTTCTGAGTAATGAGTAGTATTTTATTGTGCGTTCTAGAAGAGTTTTCAAAGTTAACGTTTGTGAAAAAACTGGAATAAATCTGAAAAGTAATGTAAGCACGGGCAAGAAAATTTAAATGTTTTCCCATAATGGGCTATAAAAAATTTCCGGAGTTGAACGTGTAAAAAAGCAGGACAGATAAGACGCCGCTACCGAATAAGCCACGCGGTTGCAAAACTTCAATCGACGAATATGAAATGGATGTCAGATGTGAACCCCAAAAAACTTCAGGATTTTCCTGACATATTTTTCTCTAATATCACCAGTATTTCATTAGTTGACAATATAGTCTACACACTAACAACGAAGTTACACGGTATACTTACAAACTTACAAACTAGAATCCTGTCTACAAAGGTGGCTCATACTCATCACTCGCAGAAGCCAGAAGCCAAACCTTTCAAAATGACAATGAACCAAGAGCAAGAGCTCAAGATTCCTGCTCTTTTTTTCTAGTTGATTAATGATAAGTGCGTTCCATAAATCTTGGAACTTAGAAAAGTGGAAGTCATGAGTGACACGAAAAGAAGCGTTTTGATTTCATGGACGCCAGCTGCAGATGGAGTTAAAATAGAACGTGTTTTCATAACGATAACATTTTTACAGATTCTTGGAATTTGAAAAAGCAGGTTCACTGAGAGAAGGTGAAACATATCGAGGAGGGAAGATTTAAGACAATTTTGAGATCCAGGTGGAATTATGATGTACCAATTCGATAGAATGATATAGAAGTCAGTAAAACGTTTTGGTCTCGTTTCCATAAATCTCATCTCATAGTTTGTTTAAACTGAAATTAGAAAAGTATAGCGCCCAAATAGAAAAATAGCTATTCTGCAAAAACTGAATGTGGAGGATGTCAGAAAATTTCATGAAGAACAACACGTTACACTTTCCTCACATCCACAATCCCAAATCATAATAAGTCTTCCGAAAAACACTCAAAAGTTTGAAAAATTGTAGTTTTGACATATGTTTTTTCGAATACTTAACGACAATTAGAACTTTTAAACAATGTTTAAAAATATAGGAAAACCACTTTTGTAACGATAAGTTCTTCCAGATTTTCGTAGAAAACCTTAGATTGAAATAGTTTTTGAAAGGAGGAGTCCGGTTACTGCAATACGTCATTTGTCTTCCATTCCATTAATTTTTTGTGTTGAGACAAATTTACTTTGTTTGACTTCTTTCTTATTTTCACTTGAACTACCGCATGCGCTACTCAATTAGATGACGTTTTCCGAAACCAATTCTGTTTCAGAAATTCAGTTATCTTATAAAAAGAACTCCATCGAAGCAATAGAATTTGGTATGTCTGGCGTTTTTGTAGAACTATTGCGAAATATATCTGAAAAAAATTTAATTGCCGATATTCATTAGTAAAAAAATAATTCACAAAAAATAGGAAAACAAAAGTTCACAGGAAAGAATGTGGGAGAATCGGTGAGATGACTGGCTGGGGGGCGAAGTATCTGACATGGAAAACCGAGTTCAGTTGGGCGTACGAGGAAGATGATTGGCAAGAAATTTTTTCTTGCAAAGCTGGGATCGGAGACAGTAAAGCAAAGGAATAGGACAAAATACAGACAATGGAGACAAAAGTGGATAATATGACTAGGTACGGTTAGATAATTTTGGAAAGTGCTAGGAAAGCAAAAGAAACTATGAAACTGGAGTAGTAGTGCGTTCCCCAGATGGTCCAGGTATGGGAGAATGGGTATCCGATGGCCGCGTAATCATCGGTAAATGTCATTCCGGTGAACACCAAGTGATACATTGAGAGGATCATGAAGAACAAGTTGATGATGAGGACGCGTTTGGAGAACTGAAAAAATATTTTTGAGGTTTCAAAATTTTCAAAATATTTTTTCATATTTTTACGAATAGAACGCTCATTTTATTTTTTGCACTGTTTTTCTTAAATTTTAGTTATCGCAAAACATAAATTCGATTTTTATGCAACCTGCATATTGGCAAAGTTCAACATCATTTCCTTATCAGCTTTTGCCTTTTTCTTGTCACTATGCGCATCTATCAAATTTAGAAAAAGTGTATTTGCGAAAAGGGATATTGACACAGTACTGTTCAACCTTGCGAATTGAAAGAATTGACAGGTTATTTTCTAGTTTTGAATTTCAATAGATTACTTATTCTTGAGTGAGAAATGGAGTGTCTGATAGAAACCGCATTTTGAGCGATCGAATTGATAAAAATGAAGATATTGAGCAGTGAGTTTCCAGAGATTGATGTCGAAAATGTTTAAAGACTTCGTATCAGCAGAAAGTATCATGCGTAGATATCATAATATTAACTTCAATTTTATCTTCTGGAGCTTGTAATGCTATACAGACAGACCAAGCTCCAGTCCAAGAATTGGAAATTGTTTGTTTCTAGACTGAGATGCTTGAAAAGCAGAAACGGAGATGTTTCGAAACTTTCATTCTTAAATGATCAGAAGTTCTACTGAAGAATTTTTCAAAAAAATACGGTTTTTCTAAAGTTTGACAAACTCACCGAGGCATGCTTATGCTTACAAATACGACGATTAGCACGAACCGAACATGGCTTCGCAGCAACACACATCGAAAACCGGTCAGCGATTCGTTTACGAAAGACTGAAATTAATTGAGTGATTAACTGCTGAAACCTCAACGATCCACTCACCAGTTTCAGAATAGGCGATGAATCCAAGAGCTAGTAGTGTGAGCCACATTTGGTAATCACGAGCATGGAGCAGCGCGCTGACAGCAAAAGTAAGAAGGACGTTGAGAGCGGTGGATTGAAAGAAGCGGCGTTTGAAGATATCTGCAATTTCAAGTTCGTACCGTTTTCATGTTTTCGGAGAAGCTCACTCTCGTGAAGATATGTGTGGAATGGCCTGTTCCATTCGGACACAGTTTGCAAAGTTGATCTCGAGAACTCAATATTCACCGGGTTGGCGACAACGATTTTTGATCCGAGAAACATGGCGAACGCTGTAAATAAGAAAATGATTATTTTCACTTGCAATTAGAAGAAACCTTGAGTGGAAAGGCAAATGAAATAGTGGCTGCAGCGGAAGGACATAGCTGTGAGAGCGTCTTCAACAAACTGGGAACCAGGCTCGAAGAAATCCACGTAACAAGAGGAGATGATGGCCAGAGTGATTCCAATAAAAATCAGCACAGATCCTTGAACGAATACTCCCAATTGTTCCTGAAAAGAATTTTGTTAATTTTATTTTTACGCTTTTTCCGAAATTTACCTCAAAGCGAGTCCATTTCTTTTCTCTCATCTTCACAAACTGATCGAAGGTCACGTATGGTCCAAAAATGATAAATGGCGGGAAGTAGATGTATTCCAAGTACAGTGTGAGCTGATCAAAGCTGATACTCCTAACATTCGAATCTACGATAGCGAACGACGCGGTTGAAAGCCTCATAATGTGCATCATCAAAACTCCACGAAGTGTCAGAAAGTAATCATCGGCGTTGGCGCGGCTGCAGATGTTTTGCCTAAAAGAATCAAATCACTTTCAATGGTTTTCATCTCAAAACTGACAAAGCTATCAGAAGCATGATGTTCAACCCGAGAATTCTGTAGCCATTTAGCTTCTGGACAGCGCAGAAGAGGGAGATTAGACTGAACGTGTGGAAGATCATAACAGACTCGAGTTTTTTCGGTGAAAACCAGGCGACTGTCAGAGTTGTCATGGCGATGTGCAAAAATGTCTGGATTCGTGGTGGGAGTGCTGAAACAAGGAAAGTTTAAATTGAATAATGCTATAGATTGATCAGGTCCCGCTCTACAGTGCAAAGCATTCAGTTACGGATAGCAAATGCGTTTTGAAAACGTTTATCAAACTGTGTAGTATATTGTCACATTTCAACTCAAAACTCAATTATAACTTTAAAAAAACAAACTTACAAAGTCTCCATACCAAAAAGAACATCCAAACCAAGACCAACATTTGCAGAAGTGTCAGAAGCGTTCCATTCGCAACTTGTGTTGCACATTCCTCTACTGATTCACCGTACATCTCGAACAAGTTATCCAAGTTTGGATCCAGATGGTGATCCATCTGAAAAAAATCGAAATAAAATTTAAAGATAACAAGTTTTCAAAAAAAATGAGAGAAACTAGAGCGAAAACATAGGAAACAGGGAAAAGAACAATTGAAAATGACTCACTGCCTCCGAGAACACCAATATGACTGTGTGAGTTTAACAGAGCGCGTTTGCTGCGTTCAACTGTCGAACAGAAAGGGGGACGCGGTGATGTGGTGTTGGGACGGTCATCGTGGTGTATGTATGAGGCGAAGTGAGGTCAACCGACAGCTGAGGGTGGTAAAAACGAAGAAAAAGAGAAGGAGTTTTACGATCGGATGGCCTAAAGTACAACAGAGAACAAGTAGGAAAAGAGAGAACTCAATCAGAGAAATGGAAACCTCAAAAGGCACTGCAATAGTTACATGGAAAGCGTAAAAAAAACTGGGTGTCCCGCAGTTTGTAATTTGAGGTTTCTTCAAGTAAAAGGTTATTCAACGAGATGCGGTATTCACGAAACATCTCGAATGGTCTAAATTGCGTTTGAACACATTATCGGACCTGAAAAATATTCCCAAAATATTGATGAAAAATATAGAAGTATAGATAATTGCCAACAATTCTTGTTGGAAAGACAAAGGAAAACGAAAAATCGTTTATTTATTGCTGTCCGTCCGTCTCATCCTAAATACAAACCAAATGTTTTTTTCAAGGCAGCGGAGAAAGACGCAAGCCTCTTCGAACACATACAGGCAACACCAGTATCCACCCAAGGAAAAAGACTGCGGCCTTGGTCTCTTTGCGTCGTCATATCCTTGACACACCTCGCACCTATCTCTTGTGGGGGTATAGCTCAGGGGTAGAGCGCTCGCTTTGCATGCGAGAAGTCTGGGGTTCGATTCCCCATACCTCCAGATTACTTTTAAACTTTTTTTTGTTGAAATGGGTATGTATGGAAAATTGGTGGTAGAAAATCTCACAATGGAGAAACATATTTTGAGAAATTTAAGTTCTTTTTTGGCAAACCGTCAGGGATTTTATTAAAATTAGTTTGTCTAGAGGAGAACTTCGTTCACGACGCTTCAGTTAATCATTCTGATTGTTAATAATTGAAGTTGCGTCTTTTCTCTCTCTCTTTGTGTCGGTCAGCACAATTTTCAAAAGCTTGAAAATTGAATATACAGTGCTCCACAAAATGATAGGTTCACCCCCAGGAATTTTCGAAAATCGAGAATTTCGAAAATTTTCAAAACGGTGTTAGTACTAAAAGTATGCAAAAATGAAACTAATATTTGTTGAAAAACATTGAGCTCGAGCCATTTTTACTTTTTGAGAAAATCCGAAAAATTCGAAATTTGACAAAAAACAATTCCACAAAATGATAGGTTCACCTATCAAAATTCTTGGAGATGTCATAACTAATTTTTTGTAAGGATTTACCAATTCCCATATTGGAGCCCTATTCCATGTGGGGTATTGAAGATGAGGTTTCATTTTATTCAGAGTTGTTTTTGGGTCAGAACTGGGTGATTAGACAACAATTTCATTTAAACACCATTTTTCACTCAACCAAAAGCTCATGCGTTTCATAAAAAAAGCACAGGTTTGAAGCAAGGTAAGATAATTTTTGGGATATTTTTGGAAAACGCTGAAATCGATTCTGAACCAAGTTTTTGTGCTAGAACTCAATTTTTAATGCGGAAAATGAGCTAATTGGCTCTGTAAAAATTGATAAACATCAAAACAAGCAAAAAAATGCTTATCCGAATCTCAAGGGTTAAATTTGTTAAAACACAGCTAAGCTTAATCCTGATTTTCAACTTTTAAATGAAACACATGAGCTTTTGGTTGAGTGAAAAATGGTTTTTAAATGAAATTGTTGTCTAATCACGCAATTCTGACCCAAAAACAACTCTGAATAAAATGAAACCTCATCTTTAATACACCACATGGAATAGGGCTCCAATATGGGAATCGGTAAATCCTTACGAAAAATTAGGAAAATTGTAACCGCTTGTTTCCAGTTGTGACAAACAACAGAAAATAACAAAATTAAAACATCAGACGATATTTTGACACTTTTGGAAACCGTACTGGTCGGAATGAGCGGATTAAGAAATCCATTCGAACATTCGATGAAAAACCCTTCAAAACGGACCGAATGTGAATATGAAACATGGGATTTCAGTGGAATTTGTTTCAAAACGGTTGATTTGACGTTTTCTGAGCATTGGACCCGCTTTCCGGCTCGATGTTATGACATCTTCAAGAATTTTGATAGGTGAACCTATCATTTTGTGGAATTGTTTTTTGTCAAATTTCGAATTTTTCGGATTTTCTCAAAAAGTAAAAATGGCTCGAGCTCAATGTTTTACAACAAATATTAATTTCATTTTTGAACGCTTTCAGTACTAACACCGTTTTGAAAATTTTCGAAATTCTCGATTTTCGAAAATTCCTGGGGGTGAACCTATCATTTTGTGGAATTGTTTTTTGTCAAATTTCGAATTTTTCGGATTTTCTCAAAAAGTAAAAATGGCTCGAGCTCAATGTTTTACAACAAATATTAATTTCATTTTTGAACGCTTTCAGTACTAACACCGTTTTGAAAATTTTCGAAATTCTCGATTTTCGAAAATTCCTGGGGGTGAACCTATCATTTTGTGGAGCACTGTAGAAGTGACTTTTTGAGGGAGAAAAATCTAATATGAGCAACGGCGCACCAGCCACGCTAGTATAAATAAGCGATGTTTTATTGAGCAAATGAATATTTTTGAACGTCACTACTGTGGGTTGAAAAAATGAGAACTGCAATATTTTCATCTTTTTGTGCCGATTTCCGAAGTTCGAATTCTTCAGACACACCAAACCATGCCCTCATCGTCTAATTTATCAGACAAACATGATAGTGGAGAAACTTTACAATGAGCCGAAGAGAACCCTTGAAAAGACCCCAATCAATCAATACATCCAAGTGTGTGTCAGCTGGTGGCACTTCTTGCACAGAAAAAACTCAAGCCAAGCAATTTTGTCTCTCTTTCTGTTTCTCTTTCTCAAACAACAATTTCATAGCACCAGTGTGTCACATGAATAAATGCGTATTTTACTATTATTATACCTATTCACTACTTTAACCCCATCAGTTCGATCACTTTCTTGTCCGGAAGTAACCCTATCACAACGGCCGAAACATTGCAAGAAGGAATGTATTGCGGACGAGGACTGCAAGCGACACAAACGATGTATGTGCGATGGAGAATGCGGTTTGAGCTGTGTGAACCCCAGTGAGTTATCTTATAAAAATTAAACGAATTTTTTCGCTGTATCTTTTCAGTCGCCATGTGCCACCCGCTACCCAGTATTGAGAATGGATTTATCAGAACTGCAGGGGATTTGAGGTTTGGGTCGAATGCGGAATACGGATGCAACAAAGGATATATTCTGGTTGGAGCAAGTCAGAGAAGATGTCAAGCGAATAAAGAATGGAGCTCATCACAACCAGTTTGCAGGTTGCAATGCAAGTTTTTTTTTTGGAATTAAAAAAAATTAAAATTTTCAGTGAAATGCGGACCACCACCAGAAATCCCATTTGCTGTTCACGATGGATCTTCATTTTCTGGGGAGTACGATTTGGATGCAGAAGTGGCATACAATTGCATACCAGGATATCATAAATTCAATGCGAAAGTACGTAGAAAAAAATTTAAACAAAATAGGACACCGCTTTTCAGGGTCTTTCCATTTCCAAATGTCTTTTAAATCGAAAAAATGTTGCACAATGGTTTGGACCAGACTTGCGTTGCAAAGGTAAACATTCAAAATATTATATAATCAAATTATTGATTTTGTAGCAAGAGCTTGCCCAGACCCAGGAGATATTGAAAATGGGATGAGAGAAGGAGACTCGTTCGAGTACCCTCATCACGTAAAATACTCATGTAATCCGGGTTTTTTACTTGTCGGATCAACTTCTCGTCAATGCTCCAGCAATGGAGAATGGACGAATGAGCCAGCAAATTGCAAAGGTACGAGTTTATTTTTAAATGAAAAGCCCGTGACTATTCTGACACCATATGGAAATTTGTATTTTGAGTGTAACTAGGAATCACATAACTATTCGGACACAGTAGACGTGACGTCATGAAACTACATTGCAGCTACCGAGTGCTCCCGCCCTTCTAGCCCTCTACATGGAAAAGTTGTCGGTAGTTCACTGACTTACCAATCCGTCGTTACTTACTCCTGCGACCACGGATACCGATTAGTTGGTCAGGTGCAGAGAATTTGTCTAGCTGAAGGAATATGGGGTGGGAACGAGCCTAGATGTGAGGAAATTCGATGCCCCGTCTTGCCTGCCCTCCCGAATGGATACATCGAGGGGAGTGAGACCTCCTTTGGTGCGGTGGCCGTTTTTAGGTAGATTGGATTGACATGGTGGCTTCTTCACGAACTTTTGAACTTTTAGATGTCTTGAAACGATGACTCATGAAGGGGCCAGCAAAGCTAAATGCATGGAAGATGGACAGTGGAGTGCTCCTATGCCTAGATGTCTAGCTTCTTGCCGAGTACCAAATATTCAAAATGGAAAAATTAAAGAAAAGAGTGAAGGCCAACTAATTGCATCTGGTAAGAAATTCTGGCTTCAGAAGTTGAAATAAATTTTAAAAGTTCTTTAAGGATCCAAAGTGATTGTTGAATGCAATAAACAACACGAGGCAAATATTGATGAACGGCTCATTTGTAGTAATTCCACTTGGTCACATGTCCCAGTTTGTAGCCCTTGTGAGTTTTCAAAAAACAAATTTTATAGACTAACCTAACAATTTATGACAGTAAGCTGTCACAACTGGCCACCAAGAGTACCCCATGCTAGAATTCTTTTCTCAAAGTCTTCTCACGGATCCATTGCAAAATACGAGTGCAATAATGGATACCATCCGAATAGAAACAACCAAATTATCAAATGCCTCTATGGAGAATGGACAAAAGATGGGCCACCAATGAAGTGTCTACCTAGTAAGTCAATCGTATTTTTCCAAGAAAAAAAAATCAATATTCAGGCTGGTGTGAGCACCCCAGCAAAACCTATGGAACACTTCCGGGCGGTCAAATCCTACTAGAAGGGATTCTAGGAGCTTACGAGTTCCAAAGCTACATCCAGAAGGTCGAGGAAGGTCGCGCGATCAGTTTTCAGTGCAGTAAAGGAAATTATTTGATAGGTAAATTTATTTCCGTGAAAACTAATTTCACAACACGTTAAGGACCACCAAAAGGAACATGTGTGAATGGAGAATGGATGCCGAAAGTGTCCCCAAAATGTGTGTCACAAACTCATCCTATGATTGAAGGAAAAATTCTATGGGATCGAAAGAAGCGAAGCTTACCGAGTAGACTGAGGCGGGAAATCGTGGAAGATGGTTGGTTTTCAGATGAAGGCAACTGAAAAAAAGTTCAAAAAACTTCAGAAATGTCTTATAATCGTCAGCTGAATGGAAAATGTTTACTGGTTCCGGGAAAGTTAGAAAGGATGATTGTGCAGCATTCGGAGAATGGAATTTCGGTCTGTTCATAGTTAGAAGTAAAATGTTTCCAATATTGTAATATTCTTGAATTCTCATCAAACACGGCACATTCAAAAACTACTGAGAAACAAAAAAAAGTATCTGGAGGTATGGGGAATCGAACCCCAGACTTCTCGCATGCAAAGCGAGCGCTCTACCCCTGAGCTATACCCCCTCTCAAATAAATACACAACTGGTCACAAACACAAAGCAGTCATTCGACAGATTACACAATGAACAGAGAGACCATCGACGCAGATTGCGTAGAGAAAAAAAGAACACACAAAGAAGGGTTGCCGTTTCATTTTTCACCTTCTAACATTTTAAACATTTTTTCTCACACTTGAAATTCGGGAGCATTATGTGTGTTCAGGTGATTTGCAGGGACGGATACGAGTTTGCTAGCGAGCGGATCGTTGGAAAATCCACGTGTATTGACGGGAAATGGCAACCTGAAATTGCCGAGTGCATACCAAGTATGAGAAATTTCATTTCAAAAACAGATATTTAAAATTTTCAGAATCATGTCGAGTGCCAATTCGACTACATGTGTTTTTCTTAAAATCGGGTACATCACAAATATTACAATCAAATGATGTTGTCGAAGACGGGACGATTGCTCAGATGGCTTGCCTACGTGGATTTCATTTGAGTGGAAATGGAGTTTTGGAATGTGTCAAAGGAGAACTCAAAGAGCAATTGGGACATTGTGTGCCACGTGAGCATTTTTTATAATTAAAAAAACTTTCGAGGTTTCAGAGGAATGTGTATTGTCTGAACTGATTGTTGGAAAATATAACACCACAGCTGAAACGGTGAAAAATGGGGAGAACGTATTGTTAATGTGTACTGGAACCAATGTGACTATCACTTGTTCTAAGGGAAGTCTGAATCCAACACCTTCCTGTCATGAAAACGGTAAATCTAATCATGAATATGTCACATATTTTGTTTGTAGAGTCTCGCTTCTGCATTGCCCCCCAAGACACTACACCGGCAATTATCTACAGGTATCATGGTCTGAAAAAGACTCATATTGATAGGTACCAATCAGCATATCCAAATGGGACGATTTTCCAATTTAAGGTGACAATTACTAGTTTTTCCTTCTGAACATATGATATTTGCAGTGTAACGATAAAGAGGAAGCAGGTGGTATTGAATGCGTCAATGGAGAATGGGTTAGCAATTTACTGCCGTGTGGTGAGCAATTCTCAAACATTTTGAACGTTTTTTCATAGTTCCTTTCCAGTTACTGCCAACATTACCGCCTGGAAATCGCCAAGCAACGAAGAAATGTGTGCACCACTGAGACTGGAAGGAAACCAAAAAATATTCAATGTGAATTATGTACCCCATCCAATGCATCTTTTTGCTCATGGAACCATATTGAATGTAAGCGGATTGTTCAGACTTCAGCATTTTGTTAAATTTTCAGGTTGGCTGCTCCACGAGTGATTCCGCAGAAACGGTTCCCATAAAGTGTCGGCGAGGAAAGTGGGGATACAAAAAGAAGTTGAATTGTTCAAAAAGTAAGTGTTATTTGAGTTTTATTTTGGTGAGATTTCTATTTTATACTTCAGTTGAAACGACATGCTCTCTCAAAATGAACATCAATTCGCACACTGTAATTTATCATGTACAAAAGAAGGAAACCGTTTTATTCAACCAAAATTTCGAATCAGGATCCAAATTATTGTTCCGCTGTGCTAACATTGGTCTCGAACAGTTACATGGAAAAAAGGAGTTGCAGTGTTACAATGGAGTATGGAGCAGCCCAATACCTTATTGTATACCTATAATGGCTAGTGGTAAAGCTTTCATCTGAAGCCCATAAATAAACATTTTCCCAGGAACCAGTGTACCTATAAAGTATTCCGTCACCTATGGCACTCACGCCATCTCATCGAAGGGCGAACTGATTGTATCCAGAGCGGCAAATGTGAAATTGGCATGTCTCACTGAGAAAGTGGCATCGGATCCAATCTGGGTGAGGAGAAATTAAAAGTGGTCATGAAACTGGTAAGATATCTTCTTCAGAAAGTCACTTCCACTTACCGCTCTTATCCAACACAGTGGACTAAAGCAAAGACTGGAGATTACGATGATATCGATGGTTTTGAAGTGGGTGTTTTTTTGGAACAATAAAGATATCATGGCTGTATTTCAGGTGTCAATTGCTAGTGCGCAACCATTTGACAGCGGAATGTTGCACTGTGTACTACCTAACGGTGCTCGGAACTCTATAAAACTTGTGGTTAATGGTATTCCTCAATTTTCATCAATTGTCTATTTTTAAAAAATTTAGAGGACAAATGCGCTCTTCCTTCTTCTTCACCAAACCTTCAAATTGATTTGTCGAGCCCAACTCTTTTTGTGGGCACTGTTGTTCAATTCTCGTGTCCATCAGGATACTTTGTTGAGGGAAACTCAATTTCCACCTGCTTAGAAGATACCACATGGAGTCATCCGGTACCCAAATGTGTTGGTAGGCTGGGAAAAAGAAGAATACTGATTATTAAAGAAGTTTTTTTTTAGCTGCACAATGCCCAGCCGTTTTTGTGAATGGAACACGAATGACAGTTACAGTAACCTCGTACCGAACTGGAGGTGTAGCTCATTTCAAATGCCATAAAGGGTATAATAGCCCCTCAATTCTTTAATGAAATCATTCTTCAGATTCACACTGATCGGTGAACGAAACCTCCATTGCACTAATCAAGGAGTTTGGAGTCACGATTTTCCCCACTGCAACGTCGTCAACTGCCCGCCGCTTCTGCCACCTGCAAATGGTCATTTTATCGGCGAGCCTAGAGAAATCTACACAAAAGGAGACATTGTTCTGCTTGGATGCCTTCCAAACTACATGTTGACCGGCGGCGACTTCTCCGTCTGTCAAGCCGATGGAGAATGGAGCGAGATCAAGACTAAATGTTTGTTTTGGATAAACTAAACTAAAACTGGTTTTTTTGTTTTTTTTAGGCGATGGATACTGTAGGCATCCCGGGCAGCCTGATCATGGAGCCACTACTACAATCGCAAAGGATTATTATTCTATTGGAGAGAAAATTGTTTTCTATTGCCCTTCCCAAAACTACAAATTAAGTTCTGACAACGTTTTAATCTGCACCTCGCCTGGTCAATGGTCGCGACGTCTTCCACTTTGTCTGCCATCGAATTCCTGAAAAAAATTGGCTGGCTAATTTATGAAAAATTCCTATCTCCCTTCCTTGTCTCCAGCAACACAATTTTCAATTTGTCGTTAATGTTGTCTGGAATGACGATTCATTTATGAAGCCGTCTCTGAATAAATCAGCTTTTTTTGACGAATCCGCTGAAGTGCGTTGTATGCAAATAGATGCTAATCATGTTCGGGTTTCAACATTTTGTCCGCGTTTTCTCATATGAACCCGGACCCGTATGAGAATGCATGGGAATGGATAGACATTTTTCCGAAACGGGGCGGCAGTGTTGCGTAAGGCTTCAATAACAGAAAAGCAGATAAATATCATTGCGACCAGGGAGATTGATTCTGGTTTCCCAAACTGGATCTTACCACAAAAAAGAAAAGAAAACTATTGAAGTTTTGAATCGTGAAAGTTGAAAGAAGATTTCGAAACGAACATGTAACGTTTTGTACCTATGAAAACAAGTACGAAAGAAATACTACAGTATGAACCCACGAGAATGACAGAAACTAATGATTCACCAAACGAAAAAGCCCCTTCACCAGTCTTAAAATAGAAACTGCGATTATTCAGAATTCCGCTAACCTCCCTGCCCAAAGTGTTACTTTCCTTGATGGCATTCCATTCTTTCTTTATTCTTCCCTTGTTTCAACTACTGGTTCACTCTTGGAAATTCCGATTTGTGTTTACCGAAGAAAAAAAGGTCATACCATCTATCTTTGGCATGTATCAAGATTATAGATGTTGATACTATTTGAAAGGTGAGAGAGGGAGAAGAAATGAGAAAATGCAAATTGAAAAAGACATGAAACCATCAATGTGGCGTGACGTAAGCGTCTGAAAAAATTGCCTTTTTTGATAGTTCTGGTTTTTTCTTTGTTTCTGGCCAGTATTGGATCTTTGAAACATAGAGATGACAAGTTTTGATTCCTGATAAAATGAAAAGTAATCCTTCAATCACCACTAGAGCTTTGTCTATTTGATGGGTTGACTTTTAGGATTGACAACACAAAGAGAAGAGAATTTCAAATTTAATTTTTTTATTTTCAGGCAATTTTATCCGTATCAAAAAGCTTGCTATAAACGCAAGCTGACAAAATACAAGGGATAATAAAGAAATTAATATCCTGGGGCAGTTCTTGGTGGTGGGCAGTGATCGCAACCTCCTGGGGCTCCGGTCTCTCCATCGGCTCCATTGTCTCCGTTGGCTCCTGGCTGTCCTGGAGCTCCAGCGGCTCCGTTGTCTCCGGCTGGTCCCTGTGGTCCTTGGGATCCTGGGTTTCCTGGGGCTCCTGGGGATCCGGCTGGTCCAGCTGGTCCGTCTGGTCCTGGTGCTCCTGGGGCTCCGACTGGGCCTGGAACCTCGACGACCTTTCCTGGGGCTCCTGGAGCTCCGGCGTTTCCTGGGTGCCCGTCTTGCCCAGCTTGTCCTGGGGCTCCTGGTCCTCCGGCGTTTCCGTTGTTTCCTGGGGCTCCTGGTTGTCCATCGGATCCTGGGTTTCCGTTTGGTCCCTTTGGTCCAGCTGGTCCGGCTGGTCCGGCTGGTCCAGCTGGGCAGTCGAAGCAGAACTCGTGGTGTGGGGCTGGGGTGGCGGCTGGTCCGTCTGGTCCATCGTTTCCTGGGGCTCCTGGTTGTCCATCAGCTCCATCTTCTCCGTCTGGTCCTGGCTGTCCTGGTGGTCCAGCAGCAGAGACTCCGCATCCGCAGCATCCTCCTTGGTGGGAGACAGATCCTTCAACTCCAGCGCTCTCGTATCCAGCTTGACGGCGGGATCTGAGGGCTCCTCCAGAGACCTTGGCGAGAACTTGGGTACGGGTAACCTCTCTCCAGATGTTTCCAGAGCGGGAACGGCAGAAGTCAACCTCCGATTGCATAACGGATTGCATGTGTTGCATGTAGTTGTAGAGCATTGGGGCGGCAATCACGCACACCAAGACGGCGGTGAAGGAGACGGCAACTCCAACAAGAGCCACACGGCGAAGGGACGAAGCCTCAATTTCGAGTTGTTTCTCGTCAGACATCTGTAATCAGAAACAGTTGAAAAAGTCGTAGGAAGAAAAGCTAAAGAGCTAGGGATTGGAATCTAGAACCCATCAATGGATTACGGTAGGGGTTACATAGCAAAAAACAAGACCTATCCAAAAAAGGTAAGGACAAGTTAGAGATAGGGAAAATAATGCTTACCGTATTTGGTTTGATGAGATTGCCCACCTGCCTTCTGTCCTTCAGTTGCTTCCTTTTATATGGCAGGTAGGCGGGCGATCTGACAAAGGCGAGAGGCGTCGAGGGTGTGTACGAAGAACAGAGACGACGGACAGGCTAGCTACGAAATAGCAAGGAGGAAGAAGCGAGACTGGCATGCCAAGGTCGTGACGCTGTTTCAGAATCACCCTTTCCAATTTCTACTCATCTCATCTTCTGATGCTCTTTCGTTGTTTCTGGCCCCCACTGCTGCCCACCCATCTCGGGGTTATCGTTATCAGAAGACAGACGTTGAAACCTATCTTCCTTTCCGTTTTTTTTCTCTCCTGCAGGTATGAGTGGTTCGATGGAATGATAGTAAACGACAACGATGAACCCGGAACCTAAGCTACTGTAGGAAAAATTTTGAAAAATCCGTTGCAAATCCCTTATAATTTATGTCAAAAAGTTTCAGATTTTTCGACATCATCGACTGTAATAACTTGAACAATGACATTTAAGAAATACGAAATACCGTAGTCATTGTCATTGTTAGGTTTTCCATACAACACCATTGTTGTTGACTGAATAAGGATTGACTCATTCGTTTTCTTTTATTTCCAATTTATTCAAGTCAATTTAAACTATACAGTTCAGGTCAAATTCCAATCAGTCAGATTTTCCAATTAGTCGCCACAGTTGTTTTCCTCATGAATCAGAATTTCCTGTACGACATTACACAATTTTGTTATTCTACCTGAAAAGAATTGGAGGAAAAAGTCTGGATGTATTGTCGCATATCGCACAAATTAGCCGTGAACATCAAATGCCATTGGGAGGGAGTGCTTCAGTGTCTTTTTCCAAGTCGGGACAGACACGTAACAAGGTAGCCCGACGACAAGACCTAGTCTCAAGTTTTAATTTAATAAGACCAATAAGACATCTTCACCAGATTTCCGAGAGAAGAAACCCCCTCGGCGGGACCGGATTCAAAAACGCGGATGGTTTTGGTTTTGGTTCGTTTTCGGTTGGCGTAAATGTGCGAACGAACCGAACGCTCATTCGATTAGGGATTAACAGATTTTCCTTTGCAATTGATTGGTGTTGATGCTTTTGCCAATGGATTTCCCCAGGTGTTCGCTTTTTACCTGTTCTTCCCTCTCATTTTCATTCGTTCAAGTGAAAACACACTTCTCCGAAAAAATTATACAATAATGCGATCAACGTCATCTCTGAGAAAAAGGAGCGTTCCGTGAGGGTACAATACTTTCGATGCTTCCTGCATTGTTGCATAATGGTGAAGGACAGAGGGTGTTCCTGCTGCATAAATTTCGCCGAATGGTTTTACATTTAAATTCCTTATTCCTTTCATTTTTCTTCAAATTCTCCTTAGTGCATTGTGGGAGAGAGGAAATAATAAGATGAGAAACCGCCACGTCAACCGGAGACAAAAAAAACTGTTGTAATACAACCTCAAAAGGGGAAAACGATAAATCACAAAATCTGCGAAAGGTCGAATATTCAAAAGAAAACGGCTTCTTCATTGTTTTCCCTCTGTATTTTTTCCCTCTCTCTGATGCCACTCGACTCCTCACACACATACAAAAAAGCCCGTTTCTTACACAGTTTTTTTGGGTTGCCTGGTGGTAGTGCCGTTTGACGTCTAATTATCATTTTGTGAAAGGTGGGGGAATGAGGAAAAAGGACGCATAGCTGAATGAGGAAGCAGCGGTTTGGGTTGGAAATCAGAATTTAGAAGAGAAGCTAGATACTACAATAAAGGGAATCTTAAAATTTCAGAATAACATGCGTTTTTTGATACAACTACAGTAAATTGCGTAATAGAAGAGCCCTCATACTGATGAGTTTGGGTAAATTTGTATAAATTTCTATACGAGATATCACACTTTTTTCAATAGAGAAAACACTCAGGATATTATGATTAAACATTTATCAGTTTGACAACCTTTTCATATATTTGGCAGGAACCGAGAAAAATTTGAGGTCCCATACAGTTTTTACGGTCCAAAACTTTAGAACTGGATTTACCAGAAAGTTATAATTTCATGACCCAATTTCAAAATATTCTAATCTACAGAACCTAACACTTCTTTTCTAATTTAACTATCCCATTTAAATATTAGGACAATTAGTTGTTCTAGGTTCCAAGGTATACTGTACATATTCTATTCATTTTGAATGTCTCGTTTCCACGCTTTGCTTAAACAGCGAAAAAAACCCAAAGGCTCCCATCTTCACATGAAACTATCTTCGTTATCTGATTTATTGCCTTCTGCTTCAATCCAATAACCAGCACTCTCCTTCGTTAACCTGTCAAAGTCAAAAAATGCAGTCCATTTCTTTTTTCATTTACTATCTCTCAAGGTCATCATCGGCCGTAATCATGTTTACTTTTTCTGTCATTTAGGCAGTTGCCCGGCGGTCACCGCCCGTACTACTAGCTTTGATGTAATTGGTACCAAGGTTGGTCAACTGGCCATCAGAAGACAAAAAAAAGCGAAGAAAAGAAGAAAACGACATTATCAACAGTCAAGGGGTGTTTTAATTCCAACACCCGTAACTGATTCTTACAACTTACTGGTGGTACGTTTAATCTATCGAAATTAACCACGAAAGTTACGATAACAACAACAACAACAACCTCGAATTTGATCAATCTATCAAAAGCCTGGAATCCGGTCCTGGTTTACATTCTTTGGCCTCTCATAGCTCATTTGTGTGAAAAACCTGTGTTTTTTGCAATACTTGGAAAGAATCTCTGTGGGATATCGTTTTACAACTGCGAATCTTCATTCACCATGCTTTGTCTCTCAAGGTTGGCATTCTTGATGTAGGAAATTGGAATTTAAAAAAGTCCTTGTACTTTGGAACAGACAAAACTTTGAATAGACGAGAGATTCTGGATTTAGAGGGAGTTCTCAGAAATACGTTAAAGAAACACAGTATCGTGCAAAGGTATCACTCTTAGTATTTTTCGGTTCAAAAATGATAATCTTTGTAGACCTCAAAAAGTAGTCTACAATTTTTTAGGTTTTTTCAAAGAGTTTGAGCTATTTTGAACATCGACAAATTAGTTTATATAATTAACAATTTCTCAGAAAAGTCCTCCCTGATAAGACGACGTTTGGCTTTTGTTACGAACACAGGGGTGGGAATGACAAAATCAACTCTGAAATGAGAGTTATGCCACATCGAATCCGCCGATTTTTCTTTGTTGTCTTTGGATTTGGACAAAAAGTTTTAAATGGCAAGTCTGAAGCTGCAGTTATTTTCAGTATGCTTTGCAAATTTCAGACAAATGAAAAGCTAATTTTTCAGGACTTCGAAATTGAAAGCTATTTTCCACTGAAAACAATCAAAATGTGATATTTTTTAATCTGGTTCTGCCCCTATCTGCATAATAAGAACAAAGCAAGTGTTCCGAAAATCCAGTTCAACACATATTTTCTCAAACACCAAAACTTGACATCAAACCAATTAATGGGCCATTATGTCCTTTCGAAGAATCTCGTTGCAACACATCATTTTTTGACAAACTTGCGCGTTCGGGTGTGAATCCATCGTTCAATTGGGGTGATTATTTTGGGTGATTAATGTAAGATTGCATAAAATAATTCGGGTTATTTTCCTTCATTGTGTTTGATGGGATGGCATATTTTTAAGAAATCATATGAAATTCAAGTTTTCCTAACTTCCTGGGTTTGGTTTGGGTTGGGTTCGATGTTTCGTTTGTTGTGAGGGGTACAGTATCAAACAGGAAGTGGCAAGATGTGTGAAGTTGAAAGATGAACGTTTTTTAATGTTGTTATTTGTACAATACAAAAAAAAAGTTTGATGTAAAATTATGGGAAATCATCTAAAAACATTTGGACCGGAAATTAGATAAAATTGAAGTTTAAAAAAAATTTAAAACGTCAGTTGAGAGCTTATTTGAATATTGATGAACGTTTCATGGAACACTATAGCTGAGAAGAGTAGGTATAAGTTCAGAAATTGTGATAGGCTCATATTTCCATTAGCTCAAAAGAGTTTTCTTCTATTCTCATAAGTTTCGGCTTACGAGCTAACATAACCCTGTACAATTTTTTGTATGACGTACTTCTAGCATAGGGATCTCTGGAATCCTAAAGTCCGAACGATTATTCCATCTATTCGTAAACATTTATTCTGCAAATCGGATCACCCAATTACGTCACATTATACCGTTGATTGCCTTGATATTTCATGGCATTAATCACAAGAAAATACAAACACTTCCTTCTCAACATCTTCTCTCCCATACTCGCAATATCCGCTCGCACCACCACCCACGAAAACGGTTTCAACAATTTCTCAAGGTTACTTGTAGATTAATTTCTGAATTCTACAACTATGTGCATGTGTGTGTTTCGGTGCGATCTGATTCAAATTGAAATGAATCAAAAATCTACTACTTTCTGTCTAGTACCCTAGGAAAAGTATGACGCGAGGAGGTTCGGTCACTCAATTTTCATTTACTTCATGTTGGTAAATGAAAAGAATTCAATTTCTTTTTGGGTTTTCTTGTCCGATAAAAAACCGAGGTGGCCGTCAAATTGGACTGATACCGTCGGAGATTTTTTCGTACTCACGAAAAATAGAATTGGATGAAAACGACAAGGCCACATAAGTCGTTCCGAATTTATGTTTTTCGTGTTGGAAGAAAACCATTTTGTTTGACGAGTAGAAAGAGTAGTAGAGTAATTGGAACTGCTTTTTTTGACCCAACAACATAAAAAACGACATTTCGTAATATGATGTGATTGTGGACGATTTCGACCTTGTCAATCCGAATCCAAATACCGTTCCAAGAAGTTATAAAATTTTACAACTTCAATTCTGTAAAGGGGTGTCCCTCAAAAAAAGGAAAATCAAGAACAAACGTGCAACAGAACAATTTCATTGAGCATCGGTCACAAGTCACAACTGATTATATTTTCATACATTAAGGTGTCTGTGATCTGGTCTAGTTTGTAGCGAGCATTGTTATGACTACCCGTTTTGACAGATCATGTGCGAGTCACTGCTCACTGATGACTATAATGATAATGAATCGCGTCATGGTACATATAACAGAAAGTACAAACTTGAATTGAAATTATCATGTTTATTAAACTTGAAATACGATGAAGCAATTAAAGCAGCAAACATCATAAAAATCTGTTTTTCTGTTGTGCAAAATATTGAAATTTTGTGAATAAGATACAGTTCTGGCTAAAAGTTCTTGAATTTCATTTACTTTCAGGTGGAAAATTCTTGACTTTGACTGTCTAAAAAACATAGAAATTTTTCTTAGATCAGTCTGAAAGTTTTTCTTTCTACTGAACAAAAATAGAGCTTCAATTTTGTAGCTGACGACTTTTTTTCTATGAGTTCATCCAAATGAGAAAAGCCGTTTAGAAGTACTACAACTTCAAAATTAGTCTTATTTCTGGAAGGTTGGCGCATTTTATTGGGTTTTCCCGGTATCTCATCCAAATTAATATATACAAAAAAGGTGCCAAATGCACGATTAAAGCTCAGGTAAAACTTAAGTATTTCTACTTGTAAGCACTTTCAGTTATCAAAACTGATAAGAAGTTTAGGGAGTTTGAAGTTTGCTGAAACCGAAACTAGACACTAGGGCAATACACTTCATATGTTCTTATTTGGGAGACGTTGCATTATTGTTTTTTTTAATTTGTATTGAATTCTGAAAAATAATTGATCCGTTATTCTGAAAAGAAATGACAATTTTTCCGTTCGAAGTTTGTTGAAAAAAACCTGAAATTTCCTGACGGAGCAGGGAATAACTATCTACTTCATCAGATCTCGTCAGGATGAATTTCCACAACAAAGCTGTCGACTACAAAATTGAAGCTCTAGTTTTGTTTAGTAAACTCGGAAACTTTCAGGATCATGCGACAAAATCTAGATGGTTTTTCAGACGTCCAAACTTAGCGATTAAACAAAATACCAAAATTTCTACTTTGAAGAATTTTCAGTTATCAAAAATTATAAAAATTGAGAGAGTTTGGAGTTTGCTGAAAACGAAATTAGACACTAGAGTGATACATTTTTATGTTGCTATTTGTTGGACGTTATGTCATTGTTTTCAAAATTTTTCTAAAATTTCGAAAAATAACTTCTCCGTTTGACTGAGAAGAAATGACAAAATTATTACTAAAATTTCTAGACGGGGACCATCTCCATCTTCAGAGCAACTGAAAAGTGTAGGAAGTGGATTTAATAGTTGATTTCATGATGATTAAAATGATAACAGCCTCTACTTTGAATGTTTTCCCCATACTATTTCGATTATCGGTTTTCAATTTCAAAGTTTATTAGGTTAGTGAAGACTGAAAAACAGTATGCAAACAAGTGGTACGGTACAATAACATGACAATATCAAAATCAAATTTAGAACTGTTGTTCCTCCTTGGCCGGCTGGAGTGGTGGAGCAGTCACTGGCGTCGCTGGAGGCGGGAGCAATGGGGCTCTCTCACTGTAGGTTGGGTTGTGATGAGAGTGATCGTGTCCGTCGAGACGTTCGTATTGGCTTCGTTGCTTGACTTGGTACACGATCATAATGATCAAAGCGACCGAGAGAAGAATACACAGAGCAAGAAGCACCCAAGTGACAGTTTCCCAAGCGGCTTTTCCGGTGATTCTGAAATAGAAGTAGAGATGTGATTTTTAGCAATTTCTGATGTTAACTAACTCATCAAGGATAGTGGCCTTTGGTGCAATGTCAACTGGATCCTCATCTAGGAGTGGTGGGCTACCTGGAGCATCTGCTGGTAATGCGGGAGCCTCGGCCTTTTTCTCATTTAACACTTGCTTCAGAGCTTCTTTGTCGAGTTGGCTTCGGACTTTATCAGAAACTTCGTTTTCAATCTTGTTCTTGACACTTTGTCCGATAAGATCCTGCAATTCAGAAGATATTTAAAAAAAGACTTTCTCAACTTTCAATACCCGGATCATATCAGAAAGCTCTTTCTTCTTCTGCTGATAACTATCCGCTTGCTGACCAACATTTTTCCCTTGTTCCTTAAGTTCGGTGAACTTGTTCTAGAAAATATACTGCTTAGGTATAACGATGACACGCCCAACTCACATAGATCTCCTGTTGCAAAACTTTCTGCTCCTCTTTCTGATCAGTCAACCGTTGATTCTTCTCATCAGCACGTCGTTTCACCTCGGCAGCCACTAGATCCTTGACTTCGGCCAACTCATTTTTCAAATCCTCCAATCTTTGCTTTCTACGCTCATCTAGTTTCTGTTTTGCTGCGTCAATTTGTTGCTGGAGCTCTTCACGCTGTTGTTTCAGTCTCTCGGCGGCTTCTTTCCATTGCTATAACCATAAATTAGCAGATTACTTGAATTTCAAAATTACCTCAATCTCTTCTTGTCTTTGCTTTTCCTTTTCTTCTCTTCTCGCCTTCAGTTTATCAGTGACACTATTTACAAAGCTATCGATTTTCTGAAAAATCACGTTTATCTGGAATATTATACTGTGGGATACCTCTTGCTTCTCTTGTTCCTTGGCTTCTTTCTTCGCTTGTACAGATTCTACAAATTCTCCGATCTGCTCAGAAACTTCTTTCCATTTTTGAATCGCAGCTTCAGCTTGGGCTTTTTTGGCTTCCGCCTTCTCTTGTTTCTCTTTTTCGAGCTCGTCGGCCTTCTGCTTCACAGCTTCTGACACTTTGCTCAGTGTCTCATTGAGTTTCTTCTCTGCTTCTTCGCGATACTTTTGTCTGGCGGCACGTGCATTCTCAAAGTTCACTCTCAACTCCTCTTCCAGAGCTTTTTCAGTATCAATTACTGACTGGAAGGTGTCTGCGAGTGAAAAGTATCGAACAGAAGAAACGCTCGATAAGGCGAATAGAAGAAGTAGAACAATTGAGAATGGTCTCATTCTGTGAAAAAACAAACAATAATCAATATGTGCAAAAAACGAAAGAAAGAAATGTAGACAAAAGGTAACTAACTAACTGACAGATAGAAAGAAACAAAACCCATAATGTGTGCGGCGTATCTTATCAGTCAATCGGTATTTGGCTCCAAATTAACGTCCGCCCCAGCATGTTGTTGATTGAGAACAACGAGCAAATAAACACCGACAGTGCATCAATATAATCATGGGTTCGATCTGAAAGTGATGTCTTTTGTAATGATCAAACGATCATGGACCATGACTTTCAGTGATGAATCTCCCAAAATATGCTAATAGGACTATATTGAGTTATATTTGTTATAATTTGTAGTTTCCTTACAGTGCAAAACCTATATCCCGAGTTATGCTCGATTGTTTCAAGTAAACTTATAATTATGTCCCTTTTTTTCGGGTCATTTTTCCGATTATTTCGAAATTTCCAAAATCAAGAAACGATAGTGGTCTCGATGGTATTAATTAATTGACATTTCAAAATAGTATTTATTGCGTTCATATGCTGTTCAGTCTATATTCACAGTTTTCGAGAAAACTCGAAATTCAAAGTGAACTTATAATTATGTCCAGCAGTGTTTGTGTACACCAGAATCGTATTCAAAAGAACAACGTGTGTATTTTATTTACCGTAAAACCTGTATTAATGGGAAGGACGCTTCGATACAGAAAGGGAAAAATAGAAGAGTCCTTGTGATAGAGGGCCCCTTCAAAATTTGTTGATTGACACTCAAAACTTCCTTGCGTTTTCAAAGAAAAATATTCCAGAAATTCTACACTTAAGCAGAAATTTGTTTAAAATTTGTTCCTTCTCAATTTTGGTGAATCTGATGGATTTTCATAAATTTTGAACGAGTATTCACCGAATTTTTCGATAAAAAGTTTCGAACAGGAGGATATGAAACCAATCTGAATATTCGCAACAGAATTAAATGAAACCCAACTTGAAAAAATCTTAGTTTTTTTCACGCCAGAAAATCCAATACGCCATGCGAAGAAATTCAAGAAGTATTGTACTTTCAATGAATTTTTATGAAGGGTTTGTTTTACTGCCTTCCCTCATATGAAAATTTGATCATCCATTTTTTTTGAACAATTCAAAATTAGAGGTCTCCAAAGAAATCCTTTCACAGTTCCGCTCAATCTGTATTTTTTGTCGACTAAACTACATTTCTCACTATTTGAGACTATTTGAAATTCGAAAACTTATATGAATTTCAGAAAAATTCTACAAATAACTTCAAATTATGTTTCAGTATCTCACCTGGAAAAAAATTTCTTTCCTGCGACACCCAAGAAGTTCATGACAGGTCAAGCTCTGTAATGAGAAAACGAAAAAAAAAGAAAAGCTACAAATTATCATTCATTTTTTATTCCACAAACGAACTATTAAAATCCCCTCCCGCCATTTAACTTCTGCTTGATGACAGACAATGGCTTGTGATGGACAGGATATGGGCTCAACAAAAAAATTCTGACAAAATATTTTTGATATTATGATAAACATTTTGTCAATTGGCTACTTTTTGATATCTCTCACAGGAAATGAGACATATGGGCTCAAAGTTGATTCCCAGTGAAAAACATCAAAACGTTGTCAACTAACAAACCATTTCTGATAATATGATACATATTTTGAAAATGGGGGGGGGGGGGGTGTTCCAAATGATGAATGGGCGAGAAGAACATAGTTCAAAATTTCTCTTACT
>NC_013491.2:11710615-11740575 GCF_000004555.2 Caenorhabditis briggsae | reverse complement strand
GGGGGGGGGGGGGGGGACTTCGAACAAGAAGCAGGAACATACTATAACGCATGCCAAATAAAATCTTCGTCTGCGATCGAGTCGAGAACATCGGAAAAAAAGGGGGGGGGTTGGGAGAGAACCATAGCTAGAACTTGTTCAGGCAAGGAAAAAGATCATTTTGAGAACTTGAAGAAAAAATTATGGAATTAGAAGTCAATAGAACCAGCTCGGGGGAGAGGGGGAATGAAAAAGAGTAAAAAGAAAAGGTTCCTGAAAACGGAACAATAATATGAAAAAAAGATACATACAACAATTAGAAAGCCCGATTCATTGGGATGAACCGGGACCTGGAAGATTGCCTTCCGCATGTACAATCTCAAATTCGCCATCGCTTGGAGAAAGTGATAAAGGGCGTAGTCTTTTCGGCGGGGTTTCCATCAATTCTTCGAGATAGTCCATATGCGTGTCCACCACTTCACGAACAATATCCAATGTAACTTCATCTGACGTGTACTGTGGGAAACGCTTTCTGGAGCGAGTAGCGGCTATGTACAAGCTGAGTATTTGGTAGTAATCTCTTGCAATTTGCCTAGCATCCTTTCCCTCGACAAGCTGATTCTGGAGCTGTACGACGAATTCTTGTTCCAACAAGACGCGAAGATCGTCACGAAGAGGAACTGCTCTGTTTAATTCAAATGCATAATCGATTTGCTCTATTACAGTCGTTCCAAGTATTTCTTCTGAACAGTCGATCGAAGTGCAAGCCTCTAGTGATGTAAGAATGGCTCTTAGTTCTTCCTCATCCACAAATTCTGAAGCATTTGAGTAGAAAGCAAAGGTTCCAGTGCAAGAATTTATAATGTAATTCTGATCACTTCTGAAAAATAATAATATTGAATCAAAATTGTTCAGAAACTACTACTCACCGAGGTTCTCGCCATTCTTGTCTTTTTGCATACTTTGCAAGATAAATCTGCTCCTCCATACGCATGTTCTCAGTCTTTGAATACCACAGGTTTCTAGCCAATTTGTTAGCCAAATCAACAGGATAGTCGTCGGAGAGAACTGCTCGATGAGTGACCTGATCATCGTTGTCGTCATTAAGCAAAACTTCGTGTTCGGGAGCTTCGTTGAAGTGTTGACTGCTCGAAGCTTCTTGCTCATGGTAGTAGGTGCGAGCATCCCTGTGAAGCGCTTTACGAAGACGATCCGTCTTCTGGTAAATAATCCTTTTGACCCCGACGCTTAGGCAGTTATTCTCCACGGTTGCTCTGATGAGGTCACGCAAAGCTTTGAGAACCTAAAAATATTTTCGTGGAACTGCAAAACAACTATTTTCTGAATAACTCACTCTGTCTGTAGGAGCTATTCCAAATAAGCCTTTCTCTTTGTCAATGTACAAAGCCCAGATTTTGTGGATAACAAGCATTTGGGCTTCAATATTTGAGATAGCACCCATCAAATAAAGTTTTCGTTGAAAGTCTCTATCTTTGCATTTGTCCAAATTCCGATGCAATGCTGCTTTTTTCTGACGTACCATATCGGCCATCTGATTGAATTGCTCCTGTGCCAGTACAAATCTCAATAGTCCATCTCTTTTCTCATTTCCTCGGAGGGTGAGGTACGTTTTAATGAAATTTCCGCGCTGATTACAAAGATTTTTATTCAAAAAGGCTTGAACTGCTTTTCCGTTCTTTTTGTTTTGAAAATCATTGATAACGAGGTTTTTCACAAAGTTAACGCCCTTGGCTCTGTTTTCGGCAATTAAATCGAGACGAGCTCTGGCTAGTGATGAGTGTTGCATTCGAGAGCTCCATAGTTGTTCCATGTAGGGAAGAAGCATTCTGAAAAAGAAAAGAAATAAATGATTCGAATTTCAGAAATTCTCGAACTCACCGATCCGTGCGGTCTGTAGTACAAAGCCAATCAGTATCGAATGGTTGGTAGCGATCACGAACGTGTCTTCCGACAACAACTTCTTCCGCCGAATGCATGGGTGCTGCAACCTGATGGTGGTCACGAATGGCGTCCGTCACAGAATCGCGAATTTCCAAGAGCTCCCCAAAAAGTTGGGGTTCCACTGGTGCACCTGTGCGGAAACATTCCTCCAATTTGGGTAAGAAATTTTCAAATGCTTCGAAAGCATCGCAGTTTATAAAGGAATATTCGCCTTGTTTGAAATCCCTTTCAGTAGTATCCACTATCGCTCCGTAAAGACCTGTGTAGATACCAAACAAGTTGACCAGTTGGAGATGATCTCTTTTCGATATGGCGTTAGTAGCAGAGAAGAACTCTTTGGTGAGCTCACTGATTTCTTCGTTCATTTCGCGCCGTCTCAAAGCGTATCCTTCCACAACGTAACGCGACTGATCCGCAATGATCTGGAAAATTTATCGAAAGTGTTATTTTTAAACTTAAATCAAATTTAACTGACCGTGTGACGGGCCTGGTTAGCCTGAGACCATTGTCGAAATTCGGCGTAAGATTGAAACTGTGGAGGTTGTTCTTGATTTTGTGATGTTTCCAGCTTTTCGAGTTCCTCCGCACTTATAGTACCACCGTCGCAGTCATTCTTGGATTTCTGAACGGCGGCTAAAATTCTTCGCTTTCTCATTTCCTCAAGCGCGTTCTCGTCCTGAGGTGTATTTAAATACATGTTCAATCTGAAAAAGAAAGTTATTTAAATATTGAAATAAATGTTTGAAGAATATTAAAGATAGTTCAGAGGTTTTAAACCAGTGGATAAAAAAATTGAAAAAGCGACAAGCGACCATTGCACGATAATTTTTCCCAGTGATAAATCAAAATGCAAAAATGGAAAAATATAAACGTCATATATAAAGCAAACGAGTGTACTTAAATTGACAAGAAATTGATAAAGTAGATGGGATACTGACGTATAACTGGGACTTTGTTAGGCTAGTGCTGAGAAGACTGTCTCATTTGACAGATAGTACTGTTACATGCCGATGGGATCAGAAACATTGCGAGAAAAAAACAGTTTCAAAAAATTGACAAGAAGTTGACAATTAATCGAGTGGAACGTTGTAGATTGGGTTGGTCATATCCGATATATCAAATGAAGCCCAGCAGTAGGTGACTTTGATGACTCGAGCAAGGAAAGCATTGACCATCTCTGGTGGGACCTCACTTCCAAACATTCCACTAGCCATGATTTCTCCGAATTCCTTGTGAGACAACGGTGCTTGATTGAGGGCGTCAAAGAACAAATCCAAAGTTGGATCGGGCACAGGGTAGAACGTGTCGTCGTCATCAATTCCATTATCGGAAGCTTCGCTGCTGGTAGCTTCGTCACTGCTTTCCGAAATAATATTTTCTGGAAGTCGAGTACCGGTGGCTTGAGCGACAAGTTGGCGGTGTAGTAGATCCAATCGATCGATTATTGACTTTTGAGCAGCACGAGCTGCTCCTACAGCCTCTACCTTTGTCTTCGGAGCTGACAATTTTTTGGCGACCATTGCCTCCTGAGTTTTGACGTAGTCCAAAAATGTCTGAAGAACTTCCTTCGCTATGTTTTTTGCTGTTTGTGCAGTTCCTATTTCTCCTTTCGGGCTTGGATACTTGGTACGAAGTGCACTCGCAGATATGTGAGCATGTACAATTTCTCCGATCATATTCGTCACTTCAACTACATCCATTCCATCTAGAACCTTCTCACCAATCGCGGCTTTGAAAGTGGTAGCAAATTCCTGATTGATTTCAGAGATCGACGGAACACATTTGGCTTCTTCGATAGCTTGTTCACAAGATTTGATGATTTCGTTTCCCCAAAAAGCATCAGAGGCAATACGATTGATGGCTTTGATGCAGTGGCTCTTTTGAACTCGCTCACAGATATTTTGGCTATAGACTTGCGAGAAATTACAGTCGAACGCATGTATCGCCGGTCTATGCTTGTTTATTGTGAACGGGGCAGTACCTCTGAAAATTTGATTGTTCCCATTATAACATGTTTATGCATCACTTACGCTGCTTTTGGCCAATCAAAGTAACCCTGCTTGACAAACGCATAGTCCTCATTCAACCGATCTAACTCATACTGTTCCCAGTACAAGTGAGTTATCATTGGAGTGACAAAGTCAGCGAGATCCTCCGGGAAGTCATCAACGTCCACTTGATATGGGAATTGATTGGTATCGTTCTCCAAATCGACCGGAACTGGCTCAGTGTAGAATTTCTCGCATTCCTCCTCGTAGTCCTCGTAGAATCGTTGAATATGAATACGAGTCTCAGTGTTGAGTTGTTTGAGCAATCCTTCAATTTCAGGGTTCAAAGGCAACTTGCTACAAGTTTCGGCATTTGTGATGACAAAGATTCTGAAGGCGATCTCGAATACCTGAAAAAAGGAAAATATTTTGGAGACAAGGATTGTTTCACTATTACCGTTTTTGGCATGCTCTTTCCATACAACCCGATATTCTTATCTATGAAAGGAGCATAGGCTCTGTGGAGCAGCAAAAGTTGAGCTTCGACTCTTGAGAGGACAGAGATTATGAGATAGAATGGAAGACAGTTGTTTCTCTCGCTTCTAACTAACAAATCTGCCACGTTCCGCTTTTTACGGCGAATATCGCCTCGAAGATTGACAAAATTGGCTGTGTCGCGAGTGTATTTGAGCTCCGGATCTCCTTCGATCAACTCTTTAAGAGTAGCGAGTGACCTCATGTTAGCATCTCTAAAGCACGCTTCTCTAGAGCTCAAAGCACTCAAAATAAGTTTTGGGGAGTCAGCAGATCCTGGGAATGGGACTGGGATGTTCATCAAGTAGTCGAAGAACGTTCCATGAGCGGCGGCCATTGTCTCGCAACGGAAGATGGTAAGATTCATCTGCGCATGACGACTGACACACAACCAACGACAACAATCCATATGGTATCTGAAAAGACAAAATAGCTCATTGGGGGCTCAGCATGCACAGTAAACTCACGGTCCAGAAATCACTGATCCACAGAACCATTCGTAATCGTAAGAATAGTATCTCTCACAGTCATCTCGAGGAAAACTGGGTTCTTCATTTCTGATGAACTTTTTCTTGATACGATAGTGTGTCTGAATGCACAGCAATATTTCGTTGCTAAACTCCAACACTTCCAAGAAATTGCGGAGATCCACAAACGAGTACTTTTTGATCAAGCGAACCGTTTCAAAATATTCGATAAACTTATCGACGAGATCACACGGCATAACCCAGTGTTCATTCTCTGTGAAAGTAGATATGAACGTGAACATCTCACGAGCTGTCATGTAGAATGCAATGACATTAGAATATTCCAGACGAAGATGTGGCGCTGGTACTTCATCTAATAGTTCCGTCATCAGTGTTTCGAATGTTGTCTCCAGAACATCCAGTTTGGAAGAGTAGTCCTCGGTGAAGAATCTTGTCTCCTCGGAGAAGAGCTGAAACAAAACAGTTCACGATAAAGATTAACTAGCATTGTCTAATGATCGCTCCCCATGACCACCAACAAAAACTTTTGGATATTTTCAACTCACCTTGTGCTTCAGGAGGATGCTCTCAGCTTCTTCGCAAACTTTCTCCATAGCCTCCGGCGTCTCGATTCCTTTGTTGAAGTCCGGAACAAACGCCAGTGACACTCCTCCAGTTGCTCGATCCCTTGCCCACATTCGCGTGCACCGTTGAAGGTACTGCTCCGGTGGAGGATTGTAGCGCACTAGATTTCTACTCATTTTACCTGTAAAAAAATCTCAAACGTATTGAAAACATATTATTGTGAAAATTCGTAAAAATTCTGTGAGAAATGATTGGTTAAGGGAAAAAACGTTTAAAAAAGCAGAAAACGCGAGTAGAAACGTTCAAAAAATGCCGAACAATGCTGCCAAAACAAGTAAACGTTCAGAAATCCAATGAAGAGAACGGGCGTTGCGAGACCCGCCAATCGCCCGCGGGCTATGCGCCTTTAAAAGAGAGTGTGTAAAACAGAGAGACGTAGAAATGCGAGGGGGAAGAGAGGCGGCAAAGCGCGTTGTGTGCTGTCCTCAACGCGCAGCCGGACGGCCGTGTCAAGAGAGAGTGACGGAGGGTCGCGTTACGTGCAAGTGTCGCCGAATTGATGGTGTTGAATGGAAGGAGAGAATATAACGAGGAGAGGGAGAACAAGAGATGGGTCTTCTCATTTGAAAGCATGCTGCACCGGAGAAACCTTGTGGTAGTTCATACGCGTCTTTTTGCGATAAGATGGGCAAACGAAAGACAGCCGTGAAGTGAGAGAAACGAAAACTAGAAAGCATTGTGCTCTGATTACCTCGCGAAAAAGTTTTCTGAAGTGTAACAAAATCGACAACTTGAGCTAAAACGTGAACTGATTAGAAAAACATTTGAAAATGGTTTACAAATTGAAGTCAACTTCTTTTCACAGTTTTATATTTCACCACGAGCTCACAGACTCGCCGATTTTGCTGTCATTTTCTCCGATCCTTGGTAAAAGGTGTAATACAAGTTTCGAGTGTAGCTCGGTTGGGTTGAAATGAAAAAAGAAAGGAAAACTCTTGCGCGTTTTTAACAAAGACGAGATTCAGCTTTTGAGATATATTGGTCCCATTAATCACGAATCACAAACACGAATTAATCACGAACACGAATGTTTTATCGAATTGAAGGTTACTTCGAATGTAAATCAAGTTCTGGACGACAGTTCCCAAAAAATAATAAAATGGAAAATCGATTTTTATTGGCCCATCAAAATGGTCGTGATCTGGGAATCAAAAATCATTGAAAGGTCTTTGACGAAGACAATTTGAGACTGGTTTTTTTCTACACAATCTCAAAATGCTCTTCAAACAACACGAAATTGTGATACGGCTCATTATTGCTTAGCAACTAAGCGGAAAATCGGTTTTCTCACTTTTCGAATTTTTTAAACGGGACATTTACTAGGTTGGCTAATAAGTCTTTGCGCATTTTTGTTTTCCTCGTTTATCTTCACTGAGCAAGAACAGTAACATGTGTGTAACAGGATTTGGTAAATAAGATGATAAGATTGTTCACAATAACCATCATTTGCCCTGCTCCGCTTGCGAACAGAATTCCCTTTTTCATAACCACTTTTTTTTTTGGGAAGTTTACAAAAATAATGTCCTCAAAGAAACACCGTTGTAAATTGGGTTGGCAAGTTCAAGAACCAGGACTTTTCAATGAAAGATGAAACTTGTCCCAATTGACCAGTACTTCGAAATCTAGACAAGCTGAGAGATCTAGTTGAACGGGGCCCTTTCCAATCTACCTGTGAAATGTCAATCACTTTAGGGACAACCCATACCACTATTGATGATGGATTGTTAAAGTTGGGAAAGACAGAAAAACTTGGACGGCGGATACCTCACCGTTTTGACCAGTTTTGATGTTCCGCGGCAAGTGGACATGAGCATGCAACTTCTTACTCTACTCGGGAACTTTAAGCGGCTGAATTATATTATCACCTTAGATGAGAAGAGGGTCATATAAACTAACCATCACAGAAAAGCCCAATGTCTTGACTTCGTTAAACAGCCAGTAGACGTCATCAAACATGAATTTCATCCAAAAACAGTGGACATCACAAGAGGCATCCCGTTCGCAAGCGGAATGAGAACAGGGCAAATGATGGTTATTGTGAACAACCCTATCAGCTTATATACCATATCCGGTTACATACATATTATTATTCTAGCTTAGTTAAAAGAAAAGAGGGAAACAAAAGTTCACAAAGACTTATTCGCCAACCTAATAGAATGGAATCATCATTTTAATGCGTATTTGTTGTTATTTATATTGAAAAAAAAAACGATGTAGATCGTCGAAAAAATTGAGAAAATGAGAAAATAATCTTTGAAATAAGTCCGAAATGCGGTGGTTTCCGCACTTGCGCCTTTAACAAAAATTTAACTAGATATTCAATTTTTTTTCTCAGACAGCGGTAATACTTGCTGGAGAAGAAGACGTTTCCAGGTTTGGCATTTTCCTTATGAACATTTGAGTATTCCGCCTTATGGTGAATACCAAGTATTATATTATCTATCAGTTCCGAGCTGTAAAGATTTGACAAAATTCAACATACTGATTTTTTTTAAACTTGCGTATTTTTCCTATCTACAAACGTTTGAGGATTCTTTGTGATAAAAATGAAAAAAAAAACTTTCGAAGTTCATCAGGAAAGATTTAGAAGAGGTGAGAAGAATAAATTCAATTTTTAAATGAAAATTGCAGAACATTCAGGACATTTTTTGGAACTCATAATACTATTTTCATGGGAGAAGAATGTTAAGAAAAACTATTTCTAACTTCCAAAACGAACTGTCTCTCAATTAAATTTTGGTAAACGTTTTCTTAGTTGCATATCTTCTTGATAACTTTCACAAGTTAAAAAAATTGGCTCAAAGTTATTTTAACTAGTATTTTCACAGTTTGAAAATAATTATCACAAAGAATCCTCAAACGTTTGTAGATAGGAAAAATACGCAAGTTTAAAAAAAATCAGTATGTTGAATTTTGTCAAATCTTTACAGCTCGGAACTGATAGATAATATAATACTTGGTATTCACCATAAGGCGGAATACTCAAATGTTCATAAGGAAAATGCCAAACCTGGAAACGTCTTCTTCTCCAGCAAGTATTATCGCTGTCTGAGAAAAAAAAATTGAATATCTAGTTAAATTTTTGTTAAAGGCGCAAGTGCGGAAAGCACCGCATTTCGGACTTATTTCAAAGATTATTTTCTTATTTTCTCAATTTTTTCGACGATCTACAACGTTTTTTTCAATATAAATAACAACAAATACGCATTAAAATGATGATTCCATTCTATTAGGTTGGCTAATAAGTCTTTGTGAACTTTTGTTTTCCTCTTTTCTTTTAACTAAGCTAGAATAATAATATGTGTGTAACAGCGAGCTTTCTGTGACTCTCGTCTGAATTTAAGCAAATCCTTCTTTTCGCGGCTAGGACAATCGTAACTGATGTCACAGATACTCGAAAATCGGTTATTAAATGACCCACCTCAGTGGAAATGAGAAAAAATTATTTGGTGGTATGATGAACCAACATGCGGTCCACACAGACTGGTTTCGTAACATCACTCAGGAGGTTACCTTCAATTGAAAAGTTGATGACAAAAACAATGCTTGGAAAATGAGCCACCATTTTTTTCAGACATAAATTCATGTCATGAAATTTGGCAGAAATATTAACACTGAGTAGACGAACGAGAAAAGTATAAAACAAACGGAATTACTGCGCTTGGTGTGCACCATATCTAGCTCGGAAGTTTGGTGTCAATAATTAAAAGCCACCCTGTATTTTGCCTTAATATCTATGTCTTTCTTTATTTTTACACCATGGCCTATCATAATCTCCCATTACAATAAAAACAAACCCATTTCAAGGGTCCGTTGACATATTTGTTTTCGGGCTACATGCCTACCTCAACACTTCGCTGTGAGTGTCGAGGGCGACGATGAAACCCGAAAATACATAGCAACGGTTTCAGGAATAGTAGTTACTAAATAACAGTTGCAGAATAATTTTGATAAGACTTTCTCAGAGCACACTGAAAAAGTACTACTTTGGTGAAGCCTTTTATACAATTTGAAACTCTTGACGTATCCGTTTTTTGAGAAAGTACAATTACTTTTTCATCTGAAACGTGATTATGTGAAGTGCACTTTAATGGGACTGGTCGGCACTTCCTCGTACTTTTGGGTTTAAGATTTCTGCAAAATATTATTTGCTTCAGACTGAAACACAGGGGAATATGATAGTGCACTGAGTCAATGTCTAGTAATGTGCAGAAAGTTCACTTTCTACGCATGCCTAGTGGTTCTGGAGTTTGAGCTTGTAATCTTTTTGAAGTTGGAAAATGATTTACCCAGAAACAAAAAGAGGATAATAACTTCAGTGGCTGTAAAAGATTACTAATAGTTTGCCTCGGAAAATTCAAAAGAATTCTCAGAAAAGCTCTATAAATAAATGCAGCTGCTGAAAACTGAATGGTATTTTGGAAAAAGAGGGCATAAAATTTTTTTGATACATCGAGGAAATTGTTCAAGAATTTCAAAACAGGTGATTTTTGCACGATTTCATATCGCTTTTCACGAGCGATAATCTATAGAAAAGCAGTATTTAATTCAATTTACACAAAAATGGAGTTGGCATCTGAAGCAAATTGTACAATTGGACGACCTGTAAAAAAAGACACTTATAGCATTAAATTTGACCTGATTCGTCTCGGTTTAAAACAAGATATCAAAGCATTTCACGAAAAAACTATCACTTGTTGGTCCTTGTCCTAATTTCGCAAAAGCATAAAATTCTGTAATTCAAATGTTTCAACTTTTTCATTTTCCTCACGGAGTTTTACTTAAGATATCAGTTATTTTTGAATTGGTTGATGTAGTCCTGAAAGATATAGTTTACCCAACAATTTCTAGGCGGTTTTCTTTGAAAAAAGTTTTTTTTTCAATTTCAAAAACCATCCTTCTCGTTGATTTTGAGACAATGTGCAGATAGAGAAATTTCAAATAACACGTGAAAACACACACACACACCGATTTTTTCTATAAGAATGGTCCAAAAGTTTTCCGATTTTAAATGCTCAACTGAAAATTGATAACTGATAGTGGGATGGTTTTTCTTAGCAGTTGTTTTTTTTGGTAGATAGAGTATCTCACGAACTTCTTCTACATATTTTGCCTTATTCCTACTTCTTGTCGTTCGCAAGCATGGCGCCTGCTTCCGTACCTCACCATCTACACTTTCAAAATGTCATTTTATTTTTTTTTCTTTTCTGGTTTTAAAATTAATGATATTCAGAAGAAAATGAAATAAATAGATGAAAAACCATCTCTCACTGACCCTACCATTAAGCACCGAAAATTTAGAATAGGTAGACGGAGATCGGTCCGAAAGTTGGATTTGGCCCTATTGAAGAGCAGAGTTGAAGCCGATCCGTTTCAAACCGGTCGTGAAATGTCATAGGCATTGACCGTTTTCCAACCGAGTATTGTGACCGGATTGAAGCCTCTTGGCAAGTTCAAGAACTCGGTCGATTCGTTTCCCATGTTTTGAAGAACTACAATATTGATCGCCTTGTAGATATGTACATGTTTCTCCTGCCATTTCTTCACACGTTGAGTTGGTGGCTGATGTGATTACTCTAAAAAATGGGTGAGCTTCTTTAAAAATGTGCGGGAGGGCCAGTCGATTGACAAAGAAGAGCTAGCTCTGGACATTCTGGAACCTGGAGGCCAAGGGTGTTCCCAGCACGACAATGCGAAATAGCACATTAATAGAGCGATCAACCAAAAATTCGCATCGTTCGGCTGATCTATCCTTTGCACCTGTCCTATTCTTTAAACCTTGTCCTTTTGGACAAATAATCTTTCGGGGCTCTTAATCGCCATCTTGATAAAAAATATAAAATAATTCCTTCAATATTCACACTACTTTCTGCCTTTTCATCAATAATTAAAAAATAACCCGAAAAATTGGTCTTCCCTCAAGTTGTACACAGCCGCATGACCGAAGACTTGCGCCTTTCAATTCGAATTCACACCCCAAAGTTTTCCCCGTATGTTATTGTTTGAACTGCCTGTAGGTTTTGTAGTCGTAATATCAGTTAAAACTAAGTTTGCTCTCTATCTCGATGTTTATTAGAAAGGGACTATTCAATTCCTACTTCCTTTTTGCTGCTTTCACCCTGTTCCTCATTATATCAGGTCATGCAATCTGCGCCTCTTCATTTCATTCGATCTTCATTACATAACTCATATAATCCTACTCCCTTCTCAATATTTCTAAGGAAATCGATTGCTGGCTTCTTTTTCCCCGTTTTTCTTTTTTTTTTTCTGGCTCATCAGACGCTATTTTCTCTCTCCCGCATATATAAACGAAGTTGCCATAACAACGGCACTCCGCTAGCCCGTTGCTTAGCGTATAACAACATCAATTTCTTCTGTTTTTTTGATATCCGCAGCTGGCTATCGATCGAGACTTCCTGAACACTCCAAAATGTCCAGACGCAAGAGATCCAGACCTGAAAAAATTGCTCAAGATCCAGTTTCCACTGATCCAATTGTCAGAAACGTGCTCTCCCAGCCCAAGAAAGTTCCTTTTGTCAGACCACCATCAGGGACTGCTCTCCGTTTATGGAAGCAGAAAATCGACCGTGACCCTTTACCGGAGGTTAGAATGGAGTTTTACCGGACGATGAGCGAATACATCAAGATTGAGGAATCAAGACTTGAACCAATCGGGTGGGGACCGGAAGACCTACAGACCCGCAATATCGTCTACGCCTTCATTGAATTAACAGGAGCATGGAGGTATGGGCATCGTGTGCCCAGAAAAGAATTTATAGATGTTGCAAGACGTGTCTATCACTGTACCGGAAGACTTCTTTCAGGTGAGTTATTATTAAAATTTGTTAATTAAATACAGTAGTATTTCAGCAGAGTCTTGTCTCGACATCTGGTTGAAAGGAGGCTGCTACTGAGAAAGTTTTTGAGAACGGCCATAGAAGATATGTTAATGGATGCTCAGGAAATGGAGAGCGCTCTCATCACCTCCGAATGGATCCCGTCTTATGCATATATGAAATTTGCTCGAGAGGTTTTCCACGAGTATGAGAGTTGCGTGTGAAGTATTTGGGAGACCGAACTGATGCAGATAATGAACTGATAAAACGAATTGAAAAGGAAGATGACATTCGATTCGACGATGAAGAGAGCAATGCTGGTTCTGAGTAAGTGTCAGAAAATTTTGATAATCCTGAACACTTCAAGCAACTGCAAAACTCCTTGTTACAGTGATGATAAAACTGCACCTGTCGTCGCCCCGGAACATCAAGAAAGTGAAGGATTCCGCTCCACCAACAAAATGAATGCTGCTCCACCAATGACATTCAAATTTGCTCCACCAACAACTTTTGAATTTGATCCATCAACGGTCTCTCAATTTTCTCCACCAACAACGATTAAATTTGCACCACCAACTACCTTCGAATCACATTAATATCGTTTTCATCCACTAAGACTTTATGAATCTCGCAGAAGAATATTCATCCCAATTTTCCTTCCATTGAAACATTGCTTTACCGTTGCTTTCATTAAATTTCGTTTATTTTTGATTCCCAAAGTTGTTTCGATAGACATGTTTTACTCGAAAATGCAATAAAATATATTTTTTTCAAATGGAAGAAGCGGAGCATGGTCAAAACATGAATAAAATCTTATTGTTGAATGCAAACTTTTAGAACCTTGTCGGCAAGTTTTCGATCTGTATTTCCCTTCGACATAGTGCTGGGCATTTTTAGTAATTTACATTTTGGCTTAAAACTGGACCATTTTTGGCCAAAATCGTGACTTCTAATTTTTTATGAGTTGTTTTTAATAGTTATTTTTCAATGCCAGTTTCAAAATTCACTCACAAAGAACGCCAACTGAAAATGAATTTTAGAACGTGGAATCACATAAATATTTTGAATTTGTTTCATTTGAATATGAAATACAGAAAGAAATGTGAAATACGAGCGGTTTTCATCTCAACCATGACATAGTCTTCCTCCTGGCGTTTTGGGTCATTTGACCATGTTGTGCAAAAATATCGGCTCTTTCCGGGAACAACGGTCCCAAAACAGGACCGCCGGTCCCATCATCGGACCACCGGTCCCATCATCGGACCACCGGTCCTAAGAAAACCGTTCTCGGAACGTTGGGACCGTTCTCGGGACATTGGGACCGTTGTCGGAACAATGGGACCGTTGTCGGAATTCGTTGGGACCGGCAGTCCGATAATGGGACTGGCAGTCCGATAATGGGACTGACGGTTAAATTTGCACCACCAACTACCTTCGAATCACATTAATATCGTTTTCATCCACTAAGACTTTATGAATCTCGCAGAAGAATATTCATCCCAATTTTCCTTCCATTGAAACATTGCTTTACCGTTGCTTTCATTAAATTTCGTTTATTTTTGATTCCCAAAGTTGTTTCGATAGACATGTTTTACTCGAAAATGCAATAAAATATATTTTTTTCAAATGGAAGAAGCGGAGCATGGTCAAAACATGAATAAAATCTTATTGTTGAATGCAAACTTTTAGAACCTTGTCGGCAAGTTTTCGATCTGTATTTCCCTTCGACATAGTGCTGGGCATTTTTAGTAATTTACATTTTGGCTTAAAACTGGACCATTTTTGGCCAAAATCGTGACTTCTAATTTTTTATGAGTTGTTTTTAATAGTTATTTTTCAATGCCAGTTTCAAAATTCACTCACAAAGAACGCCAACTGAAAATGAATTTTAGAACGTGGAATCACATAAATATTTTGAATTTGTTTCATTTGAATATGAAATACAGCAAGAAATGTGAAATACGAGCGGTTTTCATCTCAACCATGACATAGTCTTCCTCCTGGCGTTTTGGGTCATTTGACCATGTTGTGCAAAAATATCGGCTCTTTCCGGGAACAACGGTCCCAAAACAGGACCGCCGGTCCCATCATCGGACCACCGGTCCCATCATCGGACCACCGGTCCTAAGAAAACCGTTCTCGGAACGTTGGGACCGTTCTCGGGACATTGGGACCGTTGTCGGAACAATGGGACCGTTGTCGGAATTCGTTGGGACCGGCAGTCCGATAATGGGACTGACGGTCCCGCATTAGGACCGTCCTTCCCGGAAAGAGCCAAAATATCACTTTTGAAATGATTGCTATGGTTTCCATGAGCATTCCGCAATAGGAAATCTTATGTTACAGAATTCAATTGAACTGTGACTAAAAGTGAACCTTATGCTGGTTTTAGCTTGTCTCACCAAAAAAAACATTGTTTGGAGCTTAATAAAAATGTCTAGAAGCAAAAAATGATTTCGTATTAGATCATCAGAAGTTAGTATCATTTAATGACAAGAAAGTGAAAAAAAATCACTTTTTAAAGATAAGTTTCAAAGGAGTTAATAGACTGTTTGACAGAATGGTTTTCTTGCAAGATTGAAAACAGTTGTGTTTTTCTGTAGGATTGATGTCAGTTTTCCCATATGAAGAATAAAAAAATTGCATTCTGAATATCAGTCAATTTAGTTTAATGAATGTTTCTTCTTTTGGCCAAATCCTTTGCTCATTTCATGTGGACAATATTCTTGGCAAGCTTGTACTCGATGGGCGAGTTTGGAGCTATGTCAGGGATCGCCTTCTGATACTGATTCCAAATGGCTGACATCTCTGGCTTCTTGTCATGGCTGCCCAATTTATCGAAAAAAAAACCGTCAATTTACCAATCCACTTCAATCGGCTGGAAAGCAGTCAGTGTGAGAATCATGCTGAAAATTAATGATTATTAGTATTCTATAAAAATGTTTTCAAACTCACGAATCGGGCTTTGCTTCAAGTAAAGGGTTCACGGTAAAATCAAAAATTCTGGCATTCGCATATTCCGATACAAGATAAATGGCAGACGTGAAATCGTCTCGCTCTTTGTATTCCTTTCCACTCTTTATATGTCAACTTACATAGTATCCTCTGAAGTGGCATTTTTGCCAAGGTTGTGTGGGCCAAACGTGTGCAAGATCGATTACCGAAAGAATCAAATCCTGCAATTTCAAAATATTTTTTTTCGAATTTTGAACCTACCTTTTCCTTCTTTTTCAACATGATGTCTCTATTGATGACTTTGTGCAGGTAGCCAAAACTGTGAATATGGTCTAGCGCGGATGTTAATTGAAACTAAAGGCGTAAAAATTTCGAAGTAGAGAAGACGACTTTTTTGTTTGGCTCCAAACACTAGCAATCGATTCTCCTTCCGAGGAGAAAACTGAAAAATTGTATGTCGTAAAACATTTAAAAAATGACCCCTAACTTTAACTTTAAGCTAATTCGTCTTGGTTTTTATGGAGGATATCGAAAAAACGGTCAACAGACCAGATACTTTTGATTTTATGCTAAACACTTTTTCAGTTGACCACTTTTTCATATCTTTCACAGAAAACGAAATAAATGAGCTTCAAGTTGACCGTTATGGAAGCATTCTAATAGAATGACCCCAAACTTTAAACTTTGAGCTCATTTATTTCGGTTTTTATGGGAGATGTTAAAAAAATACTGTCAACTGACAAAATATTTTTGGAATCATGCTAAACATTTTGTCAGTTGACCACTTTTTCATATCTTTCACAGAAAACGAGATATATGAGCTTAAAACTGATGGTGGGGTATGGCATTTAGGGTGTTTAACGTATACTGTGAATGCTTTAATAAAAAAAACACCTTTTACGTTCAATTCAAGCTCAATTCTTTCGGCTCTTTCAAAAGATATAGAAAAATTGCAAATCGATTAAATGTTGCTAATTTTACAACAAACATTTCACCAGTTGAAATTTGTTTTTATCTTTTGAAAGAGCAGTTACAAAGGGCCCAAAGTTCACAAAGATTGTGTGAATTTCTTAGAGCGTTCGCAGTATTCCAATTCAAAAAACTCACAAATAACACGATGTGATTTTTTTTGACATAATGATCCCATATGCGAGAAAAGCAAGCGAGACTTTTGCACTTGGTTAATGATTAGGCTTCCTCATCATACATGTCCTTATCGAAACCATTCACAGTAGTTTTCATGGCTTTTTCAACATTAGCATTTTCAGTGTCCTCGACGAGGAAACACGTAGAAAAGGTGCCAAAACCCAAACGACAGACGACTCTGTAGCGAGAGTTATTGATCCTTTATGGGGGGGGGGGGTCTGGATCGGATTGGAAATTTATTCTCATAATAAGCACGAATTGCGAGCCCAAACCCATAACATATAATATTTAGAAAAAGAAGAAGAGGAGCTTTCCTGGCTGCAATCACTAGAGTGATACAATAAATTCTTTCAGGAAATTTCTCTACACATTGTCATTTTTCTCTTTTTTTTAACCTCACGGGTTCAATCAATATTTACTATATCTTCTCACAGGGTGTATCTAGAAATTTTGAATCTTCAGGATTGGTTAGTGGATGGGTGAGATGTAAACTGATGCCTGATTCAGTCATCATAGTCATGTGATAACTGAAAGCTCCCTTTACCTACTTTCTCAGATATAAGCGTGAATCGTACTTTAATAGATTTTGGCAAAATCACTGTGTTGAAATAAGACTTCGATATTTCAAAAAGTGCACTATTTTGCACTTTGACATGTTTCTGAGGTAGATAATCCTCAGACTGAAACATGCAATAGTCAAAGTGCAATGATACTAAATCTGGAATAAGGCAAAAAATAAATATGTGATTCAGTGATATTTTATTTTTTGGCTTTGTATACTCTACATTGAAGATCACAAATTATTGAGATTTTCTGGGGTTTTGGCAACATTGGCTACATTTACCGCGAATCCAATTATCGTTGTTCCATTCTGTTCGTAAAAACGCTAATTCAGTGAAAATGTGAGAGTTTAGATAATCAAAACATCTGGCCTACTAAACCTCTGAAAAAAATCTCTGAAAATGTGGTGGCGGTAAATCGAATGTCAACGAAAACACTGTTTTTCCAATTATTCATGATTACAGAGTTCCCCATAATCAGAAGCATAGATTTTCTAACTTGTGGAATTTTCTATTTTTCTGTGGCATTCCTGGAAACTTGAAAATGTCGAATGTTGTGATGTGTACTGAAAGTTTTGCCTATTATCTTTTTTATCATGAGTTATCATAATCTCCCATTATAATAAAAACATACCCATTCCAAAGGTCCGTTGACGTATTTGTTTTCGGGCTACATGCCTACCTCAACACTTCGCTGTGAGTGTCGAGGGCGACGATGAAACCCGAAAACACATAGCAACGGTTTCAGGAATAGTAGTTATTAAATAACAGTTGCAGAATAATTTTGATAAGACTTTCTCAGAGCACACTGAAAAAGTACTACTTTGGTGAAGCCTTTTATACAATTTGAAACTCTTGACGTATCCGTTTTTTGAGAAAGTACAATTACTTTTTCATCTGAAACGTGATTATATGAAGTGCACTTTAATGGATCTGGCCGGCACTTTTTCAAACTTTTGAGCCTAATGTTTTTGCAGAATTATATTTGGTCCAGAATGAAACAGGGGAATCGCAAAGTGCAATGCGTCAATGTCTGGTGATATGCACAAAGTTCATTTCATACGCATGACTAGTGGTTCTGGAGTTTGTGCTTGTGATATTTTTGAAGTTGGAAAATGATTTACTCAGAAAAAATGGGAGGATAATAATTTCTGTGGCTGTGAAATATTGCTAATAGGGCTCAGTATCCAAGGGTACATCGGAAAAGGGTACATCGAGTTCTTAGGGTACATTGGATCAGAGGGTACATCAGTTCTTAGGGTACATCTGGGAAGTAGGTTCAAGGGGTACATCTGGCGTTGGTTCTGTGAACTCAGGAAATTTGAAACAGTTGAGAGGAAATTATACTGTGGAGCTGAAATATGTTTTTTCTTTGTAAAAATCAATCTTGAAATTAGTCGTTCTCACCGAGTCAACAATTTCTGCAAGACATCTTTACCTAAAACTGTGAAGTACTCGGCTTCGGACCACAAATCTGGAACCATTTCTACTCCAAGATTTCGAAATTCGAAAAATGAGTCTAGGACTCAAAATTCAGACCCAAATCACTGCAATAATTCAAAAATTAATTATGTTCTGCGAAATTCTGCAAAAGAGTTTATGAAAAACGGCCAAAATTTATTGAAAATCGAGAAAATAAGACGAAAAATTAAAAAAAAAGAAGCCCCGTAAATCGACACGGCCACTGCCACTGCTGGCCTAGATAATTCTGGAAACTCTCCCATGGGAATTTCACGCATTTTTTGGAATACAAACACAAACATGGCAGTAAAGTACACGTTTTCGAGAAAAAAACACATTTTTAGTATAAAAACTTTTTTAAAGCACAGGGAGATAAGACACGGAAGCGAGCGATTGGACACAAAGACGGAAACCACTGAAATCAATGACCTGGCCTAAAAATTGAAAGTTTCAGACAAAATTACCCTATTTTTGAGCTCTTCACTAATTCTGGAAGACAAAAAATGAGATGTTTCATAGTTTTGCTGTCTAAAATCGGGATTTCTGCATTCTCATCAAGACTCTCAAGCTCTCATCGGTTTTCGTTTCGTCTCCACAGAATTCGAAACCTACAGAAAAATAAAACAGAGAGAAAACTAAGAATACGGGAAGTTCAGTCCTAATTTTCAGGAGTTTCAACTAGCCAGTAGTTTACATATCTTGTCTTGGAAAACCTTCCGGAAATTGTTGCTAATTCCACCTTCAAACTTTCTTCCTGCTTTAGAAACCACCGAAGATATGTACGGGTCGCGGTGAGCAAGGTGAAAATCGGTGAAGTAGTCTAGGGGTGAGCGTACGTGCACGACAAACTGCAGAGGTGAGTTCAAACCCTACCTCATCCACATTTTTTGTTTCTGTGAAATTGAAAACAAATTTCGTTTTGGTGTCTTTTTAGTGATTTTATAGATACATGTTTCCAAATAAAAATCCGAAAAGTTTCCGAGAGCTTGAATTTTTTAATTCATGATGTTTCCTGTTCTGGAACATTTGAAGAGTGTTTTTGGTTGAAAGTTACTCATATTGTTTTGATAAAAATCGAATTTTCCACCTTTTTTGTACAGCGAATTTCAGTATGATAAGCTCCAGGAAAACAAGCTATAATAAATGAATCAATCAAAAAAAAATTAAAAAACTGTACTTTTTCAAACAAATCGACAAAAAAAAACAAATAAAATAGTGCAGTGTAAACCTAAATATCTCCCAGCTGACAACTACAAAATTTTTAATTGATGTACCCTAAGAACTTGTCGATGTACCCTGGGATCCTTTCTCCGATGTACCCTCAGAACCAACGCCAGATGTACCCCTTGAACCTACTTCCCAGATGTACCCTAAGAACTCGATGTACCCTCGATGTACCCTTTTCTGATGTACCCTTGGATACTGGGCCTGCTAATAGTTGGCTCGTAAAATTCAACAGAATGCTTAGAAAAATGTTGTGAATAAATTCAGCTGCTGAAACCGGCTGGGTTTTCATTTTAGAAAAATAAAAGAGTAATATAAAAAAGAGTTATATAAAACTAGATCCCTCACGCTTTACCGGTGAATGAAATGCACCTGCCGTCGCCCCGGATCATCAAGAAAGTAAAAAAAAAGATCCTGCACCTCTTGAATTGCTCCACCAACAACCATTGAAATTTGCACCGTCCACCACTTTTGAATTACATTATAATTGTTCCTATGTTATTTACTTAAACTTCTGGAATCTCGTAGTCAAATCTTCAGCTTGATTTGCTCCCCATCAAAACACTGGCTTCCTGTTGTTTATGTTGATTTTCGTTGGTTTTGAATTTTATAAAATATAGGGGGTTTTTTTTCATTTGAAGAAGCAGAACACGCTTGAAACTTTGAGAATAAACTAGATCTAAATCGTAAATTTGAATTTTTCAGACCTCGTCGGCATTTCTTTGATTTGGAATTTGCCATTGGCAGTGCTTAGTGTCATTTTCGCCAGTGATTTTCTAAAAATTGAAAATCCTTTGGGGTTTCCTAAAGAAAAATGTTTTTATTGCCAAGTCTAAAGCTTTATAGACAAAAAAAGTGCTTCTCGAAGAAAGTAAAAATTGAACGGGATGAGTGTGGAATGAATGGAACATAAACATTTTTTGCAATAATATAACTGTACATACTAAATGGAAAATAGAAAATGAAATAAGAGCGCTTTTGAATTGTCATTAATCTGAAAAAAAATATTGAAGGGTAATTAGCAGGGAAATTGTTATCAGGCCAAAAAAATAGAGTGACAGCTAATCCATGTCAACCATGACATAGTCTTCCTCCTGGCGTTTTGGGTCATTTTGTTTTGGACGATTCCAGTTTAGGACATTCCATGTTGTGTAACAAGCGTTACAGGAGTGGACAACAAGGCTTGCCGCCAATACCACTTTGGCTGAATAACACAGTTTAGATTAATTATTCCTGAAGGTAAATCGAACTTTCCTATAAGATATACTTCCATGATTGTTGGCCCGGGCTTGAGGTTGAGAAACTGCTCGTTTTTCCAAACGCTGTAGCTTGCAGATCCGTGGAAAGGAAGAACTGGACGATCTGTTTCCATTTTGGAATTCGGGCACCGGCTTTTTTCTAGAAGTTCCGGGAAATCCAGGGCAATTAAATTCCAGCCTTGTCTTGCGACTTCTCTAGCAATGGACACCGACTCATTACATATCTTGATTTGAACAGAAGTATTCGCTGAAAAAATACTGATTTCCAAAAGTATCGTTGTTAAAACTTTTTCACGCTTATATTCACCTTTTTTTTAAAATGATTCAGTTGATTTTTTGAGAGTAAATGATTTACAAATGTAAATTTCATGAATACGGCCCCTGAGCTAACAAGTGAATATAGTAATTTGATACACCCTCCGTGATAATCAAAATTGTGTCTGTTTACTTTTCAATGTTCAAAATGGTAACTAAATATAAACATATGATGAAATTTGATGTATGTTTGTCGGTATAGATCAGGAGATCTCGGATCTTCTTCAAAAAACACGTTGACAAGATCAATTTCTTGAAGATACTAATAAGATATGCCCTGATAACTTATACAATTATTTTTGAAATGTGATGATTGATTAACGAGATCTGATAATAAGAATATATTGATTAGAATAGCTCAAAAAGGTTACAACGGTTGAACTAATGAAAAAGTACAAGATTACTTTTGTGTCTTCAAAACTTATATTTGAATTGCACTTTCGTAAAGTTTCACATTTGAGTCCTTGATTTTGCTTATGAAATAAGCTTTCGTAAAAGTGCAGGATTACTTTTCTTGTTTAGAAAATCAAGATTTGAATTTTATCCGAATGTATTTTGGAAAAAGTGCATTGTTAAACTATTGCACTTGACATGTTTCAAGATCATTTGCAACTTTGACCGGAACGAAATAACTTTGAAGTCTGTAAAACTGTAATTCGAGAAAAACAAAAACGGTGAATGCTATGAAAATAGGCGAAAATTTGATCGTCTGTTATAGTTGACAACTTTTCGGTATTTTTCACAGGTACAAGGAAAAATTGGATCAAATTTGAAAGTGATAGACCTCTTATTGCAGTTTTTCCTGTAAGCGTTCAGTTTTACATAGCCAATCTTTTTAATGTTGTTGTTTTATGAACTTGAAATTCGTGGAGCCTAGAAACAACGTGATTGAGCTATTTCAGAAATATTTCTCGTTTTATTCTGTGTGCAACTACAACACAATCCTGGAAAATCTATCCTGAAAATGATTATTTGATGTATCAGTCCTGAAATAGTGGATTTTCTAATACATCCTTGATCCCACTTGCACATATGAACAAACCCATACAAAAGGACCGTTATTCAACTTGTTTTCGGGCTAAACGTCTACCTCAACACTTCGCTTCGAGTGTTGAAGGCTACGATCAGTCCCGGAAACACGAAGCAACGGTTTACAGAATAATAGCAATTGGTTTAGAAAGCCAGCAGTAGCCGGAAGAGAGTAGTCGCACATCGTGGAGATATGAGCAACTTATGCTGTTTAACTGCCCTTTTATACACTCGGAAAGCTCTGATGACAAAGTTGAGCTTGAATATTAAGAAGTGTTATAAGGTGATTAGCTGAACTTTTATGAAAGTACATGATTACTTATACGTCTCGAAAATTTATATTTGAATTATACTTTCAAAAAATTTCAAAAAAGTACAACATGATGCATTCGCGTTTGATATCTTTGGTGAAGAAAAACGAGATCAAAAGAATTAGGATATTGAAAGATTAGGCACAGTGCTGGCCTGAATTCCATCCCAAAATAGAAATTCTGAATTATTGCATATGTCTTGCAAACATTTTCTGAAAAATTTTGGATTATAAAAAAGAATGAACTTTTGTTTTTGTAGTTCACAACTATTTTGTACAACCACTTGCTGGAAAAATGCCTGATGACAAAACGAAAAAACCTCAAAATTTTGAAAATTACCATTCAAATTCATAATAAAAGGATAACACTTGTCTCACGTCGCTGATCCTTTTGGCAAGTGTTCTTAAAACAATATATAGAAATCGGGATTGAATTTCTATCAGCACTGAATGTGCGTGACAAATACAGTAGAGACAAAAAAGTACGCTCGAAATGTTCGTTTCAGTTGAAATGATAAATTTGGGGTCTTGAATTAATACTTGCTACGTATCCGTTCGGTATGGAAAATTTCATTTGCTGCATTGCAAACTACAAATATATTTGTTCATTAAGTTTACAATCTTGAAAGTTTTCAGATCTAACAAACAAGTACTAATGTAACTCTTCATTGTGGAACACGAAACCATTCATAACAGAAGTGGTCATTTATGATTCTTATTTTATTCGCACGTATATTGGTGGCTTGATGGTATTTTCCGGACTGAGTTCATTGAGCATGTCCGTGTAAAATTGTTCAAATTCTCTGTATTCGTCTAAATCAATTTCCAGATCCCGCAACTTGTTCAATTCTCATGTTCCTCTCCGAAGAGCTTTTCATTGGTTAGCACATCTTTCATGATACGATGTACCTCGCGGTAGCAGGTGTTCGTGTCATTTATATCTGCGCGGGTACTTTTATAGGTTCAATGCCCTTGTGTCCAGATGCATACTTTTTTATTTGCATGCGGTGACTGATGCCACCTGCTCAACACCTGTTAATCCCATCAAGCCACGAACATCCGTCATCGTCAAGTGCAATTGTAAGACGAACAGTAAATATTAACAATATCCGTATGGCGAACAGACACATAATTAATAGAAGAGATTAGAAGAGAAAATCGAACCCAAGGTTAATTTGACGCTTCTTTCCGTGAAACCAAAAATTTTGAAATGGAAAAAAAGAGATTATGTGAACCAATTTTCGAGGAATACGAAAGTCCCCACTTCATATTTCGGTCACTAGACCAAGAATCAGTTGCAAAATCTTGTTAATTTTGTAATCCATCAAAATTAAATCGTATCTACAAAGCTTATCACACCGACAAAGACATCTGATCAAATCAGATCAAAATCATACCAAACAATGTAAAAAACATCTGCCATTGAACAACACATCTGCATGATTAGATATCCACTTTGGCATGTCCTGTCACATTCCAAAACATCTGTACATAAAACGTCACTCATCCGTGAACACTGTATGATGGACTCGCAGAAAAATGAACGATAACATCTTTGGTGAGAACCTGAACACGGTGTCGTCTTCCTTTTCTGTACACTCAAATTGCTGTGAAGATCTTGTTGGGCACGAATCCCAAACAATTATGGCTAGAAGGTACTCAAGTTGAACGACCTTTTGAGAAAATAATTGGGTGGTTGTTAAGTGTATAATTATCTTATCCTAACCTCGGAATTCCATGGAAAGCGGTTAATGAGCATACTTGGAAGAAAGAAAAACGCCGAACCGGTAACTGCCTTTGTTTCAAAATAAAGAGAAAAGCAGGTGGTTGACTGATTTATGAGGTCTCCTAGATTTTGGTATCCCTGGATCTTTTCATCTACTCTACTACAATTAGTGGCCTCTGGTGTTTTGTTCCACTGAAATGAAAGTGTCATCTCTTGTATAATAACGATATTTCAGCTCTAGAAAGTTTGAATTTTAGCCCCACTTGAACGGTACTCTTACCGAATCCTTCGACTCGCTACCAGAAAAATATTTATAGTTTTGTTTACTGTTTTCCAGTGAACACTGTTGGTTCCTTTTCTCTTTTTTGCTTTTTTCGCGAAGTTTTATGACGCTTAAACGTTTTATGGTCGTATAGCTCCCTTGGAAACTAAAAAACTAACAAAAAAAAAACGATTTCAACAATTTTTCAAGCTGTTGATCTCAGTTTGAAATCAAACACAGCAAAAACTAGATCAGACATCATAGCCCTATTGTGTTTTTGCCACTCGCAATTACCATAACAAAAACTTCCTGGTCATCAAACATTATCTATTCAATCACACCAACAATAATAGTTCCTTATCGGTTTTTTTTCTGTTCGTGTCCTGGTTTTCTCAAACAAAAACTGTTTCAAATGGTGTTTGTGACATAGAAAAACGTTGGTACTGCATGGCACGAGAAGCTTGGAATTATTTTTTTAATGACTTGCTGGAGTACATTGATCTTCAACCTACCCCTCACACAATTACACTTAATCGCTGTGCCTACGCCGTTTGAAATGGAAAACGAGCCAATTTCGTTTCCAATTTACTTCTCTCCTATTCAGAAAATGACCAAAAACGCATAAAATACATAAAATTATAATTGTTCTAAGAGACGTGCTACTGAACTAGTTGTTCCCCTTCCCTATCCGATTTGGTTTTCTAATGAGAAGAATGGAAGTACTTGGTTGGTCAAAGCCGATGTGTGACAGCTGAATGGATTTTATTTCTTCCATCTCCTCGGAGATATCAAATTGAAGAGCAACTGGTCCCCGCCGAAAACTTTTTTTTTCGTGTTGGTTGGTTGTTGGTTCCGTTGAACAAGAATAGAACAAAGAAGTTTGAATTCCGAAACAAACACGAGACTCCGAGTCGTCTGATAAGAAATGATAACCTTTTTCGCTGAAAAAAACCCGACAAGCTCAAGTTGTTGACAAGAACAAAGAAGTGTGGTTTGTGAATTGATAATTTTTTGATAATAAGATTGATGGTGCTTCAGTCGGAGCTCAAGGTTTTTGATTTTTGGATCTCCCAGGACCTCAATTGACAGATGGATGACCACAAAAGGATCGGCAGACACCAGAAACACAATGCCATATATATAATTACATCATACATCATACAAAAGGACCAACACACCAAGTATTCACCGCCACTCGGGGCAACAAATCCCCATTTTTCTCACCACAGGTCACTACCAACACAATGGTCCCATCTTATTTTTTCTACAGCCACCACCACCACCAACTGTCTATTGATGATGTCACTTATTGTTTGACAGACCATCTGTCTCTTTGTGTTGCTCTTCGCTAGCCCACCTCTCCCGCTGTGGTGAAATGAAGGAAGAAGATTGCGAGAGAGCAACAAACACAACAGCACTTTTGACCTACCCACGTGCCTGATCTCTTCTTGTTATCGATCACACGACGAGGCCCCAAAATCATCAGAATTTTGTTTACGTGTAGGAGGAGGTAATCTTGTGACCAGATTCTTTACGATTCGATCACATTTCGATTGTGGATCAATCCTAGAGTAAATAAACTTTTACTACCAGTTGGAGTAACTAGGAAGAGATGATCATCGAGAAAAAAAGAATGGGTTTTAGAGAGATCAACTTTCAGGTTCCAATGGTGGATTTTTTTTAGTTTTTCAACATAATTCAAAGCCCCGATAAAACTTGAGATTCCAAGAACATAATAAGATCTAATTATTATGCAGTTGTGCTAATTTGTCATAATTTTCCATGACTGACACCTGATCTGGAGTTCCTCAAAAAACCCTCCTTTATTTCAAAAACGAAATCACCTGTTCCCCGAATGTAAGAAAACTACAAAATGGAATAGATGATAATCCAGAAAGAGATACAAAAGATAAACCCAGTTATTCTCCCAGCAAACTTTCACCCCTCGCCACACCTAGGCGTTGGAAACAAATTAGAAAGTGAATGAAAAGAATGTGGTGATCAGGTACCGTAATGTTGCGGTCTGTTGTGTTGTGTATGTGTGAATGGAAGACCATCCAATTTGAAACATCATGAGGCAAACGGAATGACGATGGCAGATCATCAAACTGGTCTTGTAAACGGCCTCCGGCATCTTACCTCCCCTACTTTTGTTTCATTTTTCAAACAACACAGTTTTTTAAAACTGATTTTTCGTCATTTTTGGAAACAATCTAGATGGGTGAGAGATACCATAGGCAACATTTCCATTCACTATGAAACAGCGGAGGTGATGCGAAACGTTTCGTCTTGTCTCTTCTCTCTTTTGTCACGGAAATATCGTCGATGCCCGTCGGAATCGATCGCGAGGGAGAAAAGAAAAGCGATCGGGTCGGAAAGGAGAGTAAGATAGATCGAGAGGTATAGAGAGTCGGAGAAATCAAAGTTGACGAGAACAAAAAAATTGAAAACACCGCATCGAATGTGTGATGGGTAATGACGCAATTTGAATGGATTACACACTCTCTCTCTTTCTCTCTCTCTGGGTCGGACTAATAAAAATGGTGGCGGCTGGTACGAATTCCGAATTACGTTGCAGCATTGGTTCTGGTTTCATTCATAAAAACGGATTCATTTAGGTAGGATTGCGAACACATGGAGGATTAGAAAAGACGCATGTTCTTAGTGTGAAGGCTTTTAAGCTTTTTTGAAGGCCGTCAGAAGAAGGATTTCAAAGGATTTTTGAAAAATTTTGTTTCTTCTCTGGAGGATTAACCTAGAAAGTGACTGATCCTAAAATATTATATGATTAGGCTTATAGATTCATCTTATGGCGCATGCTAGACGGGAGAGTCAACAAAGTTTACTATTTGCTCTTGAACCTTCCACGAATCACACCGATAATGCATTATCGGTGCGGGCGAGGTAATCTGACGGGTTTCAAGCAAAACCTCAAACACCAAAAAGATAGGATGGAAGAAGAAAACTAGAAAGTCATGGATAAACAACAACGACGACGATTGCGGAGATCAATTGGATATACATCATTTAGGCGATAGAACTATTGTTATTCTAATTCTGTCCTGAATCGTGTACAAAGCTTTTGTAGCATTTTTTGCGCTTTCTGCGCTTTCGAACACATAAAAAACAGTTCGGATAAAATTGAAAATTGATTTATTTACTCGTTTTTTTTGTTGGGAACATTTTTTTTTGTTTTTTTCCTCTTTTCTATATCCTCAATTTTAAAATACAAACCAGTAAAAATATACAAACAAAATTAGACAAGACTGGTACAATTGATAGGAGAAAATCAAAAAATAAAACAAAACAAAGCATTTTAGGGAAATTAACCGATAAATTAGTTGGTGTCATACTGACTGGGAAACAAAAGAAATGGGACGGGGAAAAAAGAGATTGAGAACATTATTTGTGATTTTTTTGTGCAGATCAACTGCCTGAGACATTTTTTCGGGTGCGGGGGCATTTTGTCAATTTTTTTGTACATTTTCGGACAATTTTGACACGAAAGCAAAGATAGGGGCAGGTAATAAGGGATTCAGAAGCAGTTCACTTGCTCATTGTCAAGATATTGTGAAACAATTGGAGCAGGTGGACCCCATTGAGTCCTGTCAAATTTACAAAACCTAAGCAAGGCGAATTAAAGTACAGAAAAAGGTGAAAAGCTAAATCAGTGACTTAGACTAAGAAATGTACCAGGGGTCCAGAAAAATTCTCGCTAACGGTAAGGAAAAACTAGTCAATCAGAATATTCCAAAAAATTTCAGCTGCTAATGGTGAAAAGAGACGGAAGCTTGATGACCAACTTCCATTTGGTCCACCGTATGACCGGAAGCAAGGGTCTCTTCTGTATCTTAGCCCATTTTTAAAGCTTGAATCTTTTTGAAACACACTTTTTGATTTCGCAATCCTTTTCAGAATCCAAGAAAAGTTGAAAATTTTGGAGTGGCTAGAGTGAACGCTGGCCACCATGAAGGAACCTCCATTTGGTCCACCGTATGACCGGAAGCAAGCATCTGGATGCCAGCGTTCAAAATGCACACAATTTAAAATGATGCAAATAACTTTGGAATCTGTGTTTGCATTGAAATTTCCCTCCTCCCCCCTCAAAAAAAGTTTTTAAAAAAAAGTTATATCGAGAAGTGTGTTCTAATGGTAGAATGGGTGCTAACCAACCTAATTGAACCTCCATATGGTCCACCGTATGACCGGAAGTGTAACTTAAGCATGAAAGCACTCAGAATACAACATTTTTTTGGATCCTACACGACTCAATAGATGTGAATACTACTTTTTAATGGGGAANGGACATTCANAAATAACCCTACAAATGGAAAAAAATTGAAGTCGGATTTCATTTTGTATTCAACTCAAATCACCATCAATTGACGACAACCCGATGATGACTGATGAATAATCGAAAACAATCCTGTTTTGAGAGTGTCACTGAGCTCCCGAAAAAAAGACCCGTCTACGGGAGTANGTGGAGGAGGAGAACGGAAGATTTCGCTGATCTGTTGAACAAACTTATGAGTACTCACAGAGAGAAACGGTGAATTGATAAAATAAATAGGATGGTGGGGATGCAAGAGCAAGTTGGTGTGGGATATTAAAAGTAAGAGGACTTTCTAGAAAAAAGTTTTGTTGGAATGTCTAGTTTGATGCGAAACCCTGAACCCCGAACCTGAAATGCACTGTGTTGATAAATTGATAAGGAGGACTATACATAGAACGAAATCGTCAATTTTGATCTTCAGTTTATCTCCGCTTGTCTGTGATGTTTCATCAAAGCCGCCCTGTAGATATGAAAAGCAAGTTTCTAAGTCTTCCATTCCAACCATGTGACATTTCGATAAATATCCGGAAAATGACAAAGTCAAAACACTAGGAGGAATTCCGAGGAGATGGGAATCTCAGAGAAAAATTGGACATGAGGAATTGAGAAATTGTAACACAAAAAAATTAGGGAAGAAGAGAAACCTAGACTTTCGCCGAATTCTTCTATTTTTACACTCCTCTACAGTAGGATAATTACAGCAATCGACTCGCATTTACACCTTCCCCCATTGTTACCTCATTACATCAGAAAATGCAACTTTCGTCTTTCTTCACCTCTTTAGCCTTCGTAATTCTATTTGTTTTTGAAACTCCACGAACGGTTTTTGCAGTTACGTCACTATCATCATTATCACAATCTCTTCATCCTGTACAGTTCTCTCTATTCCATGCATATTCGAAATTATTCGCAAAAAAAGGATAGGCTACCCCTCCCTTCAGAACACAGGCGAGAGATAGAGTGCGACAG
>NC_013491.2:11679327-11710334 GCF_000004555.2 Caenorhabditis briggsae | reverse complement strand
TATTTCAAAGTATTTCGCGACGCTCATGCATTGAATTTCGAGGGCGCGGAAATGCATTTCAATACATATTTTCCCTACATGAATAACCCCATAAGAAAGATTGAGAAAAAAATTAAAGAAAGAGATGAATGAGAGGCAAACCAATCTAATCGACGACTGCATATGTGGTTCCTTATCGAGCTTCTTGTTGGTGATTGAAGACCAGCTCCAGAGATGTCCGAAAGTACGCAAGATTGGAATTGATGGTGAATTGGCAAGATCGCCTTCAGTGGCATTTGAAAATAAATAGCGATGGTGTAGACGAGGGCAAGTGAAGATTGAAGAATAGGAAGTGCCAGAGCCATGAAGCTAGTGATGGAATGCTTCGAATGATGGTGGCTTAGTAGAAGACATGTCGGATCTATAGGATTGGTGCAGAGCACCCAAAGGTGCGAAGAATGGTGCACACCAAACCAACAGACAAACTGGATCCGAAGTGTGCCTGCTCTCCTCCCCCTTGTTCCTTTTATACGGCCGAGGCAGTGGTGGGCGGGGCTTCAGGCCGACTGCCCTCCCCCTCTGTCGCACTCTATCTCTCGCCTGTGTTCTGAAGGGAGGGGTAGCCTATCCTTTTTTTGCGAATAATTTCGAATATGCATGGAATAGAGAGAACTGTACAGGATGAAGAGATTGTGATAATGATGATAGTGACGTAACTGCAAAAACCGTTCGTGGAGTTTCAAAAACAAATAGAATTACGAAGGCTAAAGAGGTGAAGAAAGACGAAAGTTGCATTTTCTGATGTAATGAGGTAACAATGGGGGAAGGTGTAAATGCGAGTCGATTGCTGTAATTATCCTACTGTAGAGGAGTGTAAAAATAGAAGAATTCGGCGAAAGTCTAGGTTTCTCTTCTTCCCTAATTTTTTTGTGTTACAATTTCTCAATTCCTCATGTCCAATTTTTCTCTGAGATTCCCATCTCCTCGGAATTCCTCCTAGTGTTTTGACTTTGTCATTTTCCGGATATTTATCGAAATGTCACATGGTTGGAATGGAAGACTTAGAAACTTGCTTTTCATATCTACAGGGCGGCTTTGATGAAACATCACAGACAAGCGGAGATAAACTGAAGATCAAAATTGACGATTTCGTTCTATGTATAGTCCTCCTTATCAATTTATCAACACAGTGCATTTCAGGTTCGGGGTTCAGGGTTTCGCATCAAACTAGACATTCCAACAAAACTTTTTTCTAGAAAGTCCTCTTACTTTTAATATCCCACACCAACTTGCTCTTGCATCCCCACCATCCTATTTATTTTATCAATTCACCGTTTCTCTCTGTGAGTACTCATAAGTTTGTTCAACAGATCAGCGAAATCTTCCGTTCTCCTCCTCCACCTACTCCCGTAGACGGGTCTTTTTTTCGGGAGCTCAGTGACACTCTCAAAACAGGATTGTTTTCGATTATTCATCAGTCATCATCGGGTTGTCGTCAATTGATGGTGATTTGAGTTGAATACAAAATGAAATCCGACTTCAATTTTTCTCCATTTGTAGGGTTATTTCTGAATGTCCATTTCTTGTATGAGTCAGTGGAGGGAACGTGCGTAATGAGAAAAATGAACTTGTACCAAGAATGCATACCTAATGAGACTGGTCTATGTTCTGAACTTGGACCTCTAGAGCTTTTGTTATCCTCTTTCTTTTCTATTTTTGGAGAATCTTTTTCTCTCTCTCTCTCTAAAAAGCCAATTTCCTGCAACAACTTCCTGTGTAAATGTGAGGGTGGTTGAGTGAAGCAGCCCTAGTCAACTTGTGAGTATGTTTCTTCCCCTTCCTTCCTTTTTTCATTTTCTTCTCTCAAAGCAAGCAAAAAAAGACTGAAAAAAAAGAGTGAGAGGGTCCCTCAACCAAACATCAGAAATTTTCAATGAGTTGTGCTCATTTTTCTGAAACTTGAGCCCTTCCCGGGGGAAGATATTGTGCGTGTGTATGTTGGAATTCAATTGGTGCCGTGCTGATTTGTGAACAGGAAGGAGAGAGAATTGAAGTGAAATTACCTACCACCTACCGAGAGGCTCAGAGATTAACGATTAACTTCTTTTTTTTGACAAACATAAACCTTTTTATCTTTTTTCTTGTTCTTCTTCTCCTCTCCCCATTTGTCACGGGAAGAGACCGAGACAAACACTAAACAATACGTCAAAGCTGAAATTTGGGTGTTTCCCGATGATCGATCTGTGATTATTTCGTTTTCCAGAAACAACTTTAGAAAAAAGATAATAAATATTATTTCGAATTTCTCCGAAAAGTTTCGAAACTATTCTATCTTGATAACGCCTATCACTCTCGTCAGCCTAGGTTCGAAAAGTTTCGAATAGTTTCGAAATTGTCTTCCGAGAGATTTTTTTCGCCTTCACCTACTATCTCTCACTTTCTCGGGGGCAATCTGCGCATCCTTCAACCTCGCTTTTTCACCTCCCGCGTAGGATCACATCATCCCGTGTGGGAGAGAAGGGTGGGAGCGGAAGAGAGAAGAAGCTCATCAGAAAAAATAGAGGGCCCCGAGTTGAAAAATATGTGTGTGTGTTTTTTTAAGACGCCGCAACAAGCCTTCTTGTCGTTGACACCGAGTGCAAAGTCTCGTCGTGGGTGGTGATTCCGACCTGAAATGAAATTGAAATCGAAGCCACACGGCCAAAAAAGGACAGTAGTTGGAAGATAAAGAGGTAAAAACTAAGTGGTTGTTTTTGTAATTTTAATCTAATGGATTTCAAAGTGAAAGGCGAATACATAGGATTCAACTGTTTGGAAACTTTCCTATGTTTTTATGTCGTCATTCTTACTGTTTTTTTTTGTCACAATGTCTTATCAGTTCTACCGGGTTGTAGTGTGCTGTGCGTCATCATCATCTTCGAACTTTCTGTTAATGATTCATCTTGGAAATCTTAAAATTTCATGAATCATCACAGAATCGAAGCCAAACAATTTTTTTCTCTGAATGATTTTTGGTTTTTACTTATTTTTGTCTTGTTAGATGTAATAAAAATTTGGTCTTTCAAAGTAAAAGGACTGGAAAGTGTCAACGACAAAACCTATGAATACAAACGACACATACTTCCTATCCAACAATTTTTTCTCTTTTTTTTTCTGCTCGTTGTTTGCCAACACAAATTATTCATAAATGGGGGCTCCTTTCCATTGTCTTCCTTTCTTGTTTTTTTTATATATTTTTCTTATTCAGACATGCTCATAGCTTCCTGTTGCTCTCCCACACAAAAAAGAGAATAACTAGAGTGCATTTTTTCGCACTTCTTAGAAAGGGAAATAAAATGAGTTTTTTGTCGGATCGTTTCGAAGGAAAAACACTTCTCTTTTCGCTTTCGAAATTCTTTTTTTTTAAAGGAAAAGTTTTTTGTGATGCAAACGATGCTGACGTCCAAGGAAGGAAAAGGGTGTGGAAGCGACACATTGAAGGAGACAGCTTCTGCATAGAAATTCCGACTTTTTCTTCGTCCCCAGAAGTTTTAATACATAGTACTCTACAAGAACATTTTTAGGATTCTTGCACTTTGCTTGGGATTGCAAATTTTTCTGTCGAGAGCACTTTGGAGCACTCCTTCTTTGAAGAGTGGGAAAAAGGGAAGTGCATAAAAAAGAAGGTTTTCTATAGAAGCACAACACAGAAGGGGTCTGAAAAAAGAAGAATTACACTGGGATTTAGATTTTGGATCCTCGAGAAGAGAGAAGAACTGCGAGCCTTCTTAATCCAATTAGCCAGTTTTCAGTTTTGCTCATGAGATTTGGTCAACAGGATTCATCGCCCACATTTCCCCACATATTTCCCACGAATCAAGCTTATTCGCCGTATTGGGGATTTTCTATTGAATTAGTAAAGAAAAATCTATGGCTATTCAAAGAGATTTCTGCAAACTTCTTATCTGATTAATAATTCATTTTTTGCGGAAAACGCGCTGAGTAATCGGTGTGTTTGCCTGGAATACTAGAGTTTTGAGGAAGAAGAAAAAATACTTTTGGGACTAAAACATTTTCAGGAAATACACGGAAACAGAAAAAGGAAATAAACTAACAATGAAATGAAATTGGACTCAAATTTGATTTCGTATTCAATTTTGTTCCCACCATTTTCGAAAAAAAAAACCAATTTCTCCTAGACTGCCTTTTCTATGTATGACTCAGCGCGTCTTGAGCACCAAATGAAAAATAACAAGCTGCTGTTCGACGGAAACCAATCTTTCATAGAAGGGACTTGATTATTAAACGAGGAGGTGGCAACCTGATAGTTGGAAAGGAAAGAAAAGGAAAAAAATGAACTTTTAGAAGCTTTTTCCAAAAGGATTATGTTTCTGGACCTAATGTTTGCTTTCTCGCAACTTTTGTTCTTTCTGCTTTTTTGTGTTCCATCCTTTTTTTCAAACAGTCATTGGGTGCGGTGAATCATTCCCGATAAAAAATATAAAACGTGTGACGTAACAAGGTGTATCTTGTTCTGCAAGGTTTTCCTTATTTCCATGCAAGTCAATTGTGAGAATGCTCATATCATCATCATGCAAGACGTCAAAAGGTGAAGCCAAAGGTTATATGAAAGATTATTGATGAAATTCTGTAAACATTTCTCATGAAAATTTTTGACAGGGGACCCAAATGACAATCATGCTCTACTGAAACTCTTTTTTCATTTTGGTTTTTACCGATACCAAACTCATTTCCTATTTGTGCTTTCTCGTTACATACATGTGTCAATTATTCAATAGCGAGCGTACATTTCTAGAAAACCTTCTTCTCCTTTTTCTCTCTCAAATTTCTTTTTTTTTTCTCTTGAATATTGGAAAATGAGACTTTAAGGGAAAACATGCTATTTTGAGATGTCGGATTTTGAGTTGTCTTGTCACTTTCAGATTTGAACTTGCAATCCTTGGGACCGATTAGTAAGGGCATTGACGCAAAGCACTGGGAATAGCTGGAATGGGCAAGAATTCAAGGATTAGTAAGATCGAAAAAGTCAGAAAGGTTTCTTGTGTAAAAGGATATGAAACCAATACTAAAGGATTCTGTACTGTTTTAAAGAAACTAAAAATCAATCATAATGGGATTCATGAGAAAGGCAATCTGAAAAAAATAAAAATAAAAGATTAAAAAAAATTAATAAATTTTTGGCTATTTCAAATCAAAATTTTGAGAACTCGGATACAGTAACAACCACCCAAACCGGAAAACTATCTCTCGGTCTTCATGTGACAAAATAAATACTTGAAAATCACGAGATGCGTTAGCCTCCCGGTTTTTAAAACTTTCTTTCTCCCCGAATTTCGATAAACTCAGTGTCAAGTACAACAACAAAACTTTCACGATGCAGATTTAATTTATTTATGGTCTCGAATTTAGGGATTTGGTTTTTCGTCTAACAAATCTGCGTAAATGGTTAAGTAGATAAACAGTTTTTGTAATCAAATTCTAGTCTTTTTCTATATCAAGTTTTGTTTCGTCAATGCTGATTTAACATGGAGAGAAAAAAAAGATATTAAAGCATATGTTCTCGGTTCAGTGCCCTCGAATGGGCTTTCAGTGAAAGCATCTCTTTTCTCGGAAAATCTGATTGGAGTAATGGTTGTAGTACTTCTGAAAGTTCTTCGCTATTAAATTTGATAGCCCCGTTAAACTATAAAACACGTCGTCTCCTTGGTAAATCGTCAATCTTAATCCGAAGTGATCCAAACTCAACTCGGAAGTGTATTTCTGTCTACTGCTGTAAGTAGTGTGTTTGTTTTCGGTAATACACCCATATTGCGGAAGTCGTCTCTTTTTGCAATTCTCCACCGGGCGATTTTTGAACGTGAATATAAAACAGAACAAGGCACAAATTCCAGACATCTTTAAGGGAGAATAAAACTGCAGACTTCCCGTTTTCTATTCTCGCATCTCATTAGTGTTTTTTAGGTGTCTTTGTTCTTTCCGGAAATGGGAAATTGAGATTGAAACGATGCTTTCTCATCAGTTTATCTCTTTTTTATTTTCTTTTCCCTGGAATGAGAAAAAAAAGAAAAAGAAAATAGTTTAGCATCCAACTTCACACTGCTATTCAATTTCGCTAAAAATGGAAAATTGAGTAACTGAAATCTTTAAAGCATCTTGAAATTTAGTCTGAAAGTCATTATCAACTTCATCAGTGACCATAAATGCAATATTCCGATATTCTCACGCGCTTATTGAAACAACTTTTTCAAGACATTTTCAATGTTTTGAAAAGTTTTTGAAACATCTCTCACTGAGAAAAGCCAAAAGATCACGCAAAGAGAGCACAACCAGCTGGCAAAAAAGTAGTTGCTCGACCTCCCCACGCAATGATTCACACTTTGTTGATTTTTCAAAGTTTTCATAGTCTGTGGGAAATTTTCAGATTCTAACTAATTACATGTTTACGTGTGGGTTGGGGGAAAGAAAATGGCAGGTGGTGTGGGAAATGATTTTTGGAAATGAGGGAGTTTTCAGAAAGAATCTGAAGGGAGAACATGTATTATTCTGAAAATGAGGGAACATCTGGGTTTCGATTTGGACAAGTCTTGAGATTAGTTGAAAAATTATTCAAAAATTGGGAAAAATGGTTACTATTGAAAATCAGAATTCTTATTTCTTCCAGAACAAACAGGACCAATTCAAAACTCAAATAACGTTTTTAGAAAATCTAATAGATTAGCAGAAGTCCCAGAACATGTCTTGCAATTTCAATTAAATATTGCTTCTGTAGTTCATATTTTCTGTTTTGGGACAGTTTTAATTTTTTTTAAGTATCGTATAGTGTACTTCGAAAAAAACTGTATCAATGTGGTTCTCTGCCCATATGATTCAAACTACGGAAATGAATCATATTCCAGTTTCGAACTTGAGTGTAGCATTCCGAAAACTTCATAATGCTTCTCTCAAAAAACTTCACAAATTGCTATTACTTTCATTTATCTGAAAAAATAAATAATTGGTTCCAGAATCATGATACGATTTTTGATTCTATTTTCGGATTTGTGTTCATTTCATAATTTGAACAGCAGCCTATCGGCTATTATTTTGTGGTTTTTTCCTTGTGTCCTCATCAATGCATTCACAAAAAACCGACAATAGAAAAAAACAGTCGTGTGTGTGCTCACAGCTCCAAACGATTGGTGTGCCGTCAAAAAACATGAGTCAATGAGCCAAGCAGCAAACATCGAAAGCTGATCAAATAACTGTACATCACTTTCGTAATCCTGAATTGCATCGAATTGATGATTTACGCTCGGATTTTTGGTTGTCTTACGTATAACAATGAAATTGGAAATCCCATTGTTCAGGGAAGTTTATAAAAACTGAGGGGTTTTCAAATTTTTTCTCGTGAAAATTTCGTTAAGACAAAACTGAGGGCTTTTTTTGCCGTTTTCTGACCGTTTGCGCAAAGCGAACAAATAAACAACAATGGTCAATGCTCACTTTTTTATCAAAAAAATTCGAAGGGAACTGGAAAAGGGGTCATTGAAAATTAACAGTACTAGGTTCAATTATCAAAAAATTCAAACTGACAAATTCAATTTTTCAAAAAAAAACAGCTTGACAAACTATTTTTTATGAAAAATAGGATTTTCCAATGTTTTTCAACGTTCTGCTGAAGAAACATTTTAATACAGAATGGGATACATAAAAATGCATGTCTTATTCTTAAAGAAAACATTTTGCAAAATCATATCTGCATTTTTTCCGTGTTTTGTTTCTTTAAAGCAGAATTGTTAAACAAAAGTTACCCACAGGGCACAAAAATATTATCAGAACCAACGCTTTTTGAAAATTTCTCTAATTCTCCACTTAATGATACTGTATGTTCTATAAAAATAGGTTTCGAGGGTTCCGGAAAAAGAGGGTTCCAGGAAAAGGGTTTCAGAAAAATGATATGAAAAATTGTGATTGCCATTTAAATAAAAAACAAAACAACTCTTTCGGTAACCAAATGTTTTTTTCAACAGTTCAATTAGACCCGAAGAAACTATTTATTCATGAATCTGAGAAAAAACATACATGGTAAACTGAATAGAGTAATTCGATAATTCTTTTGCCTCGATTTTTGAAAATTATTTCAAACATCCGATTTCTGCGCATTCTCGCCACGAGAGTCTCCTACTCGGCAGTGATGGGATTTCAATTGGCATCTATTGCATCTTCGAGATCTTGCAGTTTTGAATTGCTTCGCATGTCTGTACACAGATATAGCGTCGTATTTTCTCTAATTGAAGCCCATGGGTTTAACATACAACCAAAAATTAAAAAAAAATTGTCTGCATTAAATGAACTGCATGCACTGTACAAAATGCACAAGCTGAACTGTTAGGTTTTCGATTGAATTCAAATCCGGCTTTTAATACGGGCCACTCGCAAACCTTGACGTTTGTAGTTTGTGAATGATGCATCTGAAATAAATTTTTCGATCAAAAATAATTTCAGTTAGTTTGAAAGTAAAAATAATTTTTCAAAAAAGGATCAAAAGTAAAATACGCTATAGGAAATCCACCCTAGAATCTATTATAAGTTAATTCAGTTTGGTTTCTCTCATATTGAGTTTCTGATTGAGATAACAGGAAATAAGGGTGCGCAAGTGTTGCGATTAAAATATAAAATTTATGAAAATATGCATAGAATGCAACGGATATCAGAAAACTGACAAAACGGTTGGGGTCTTTTTTTCAGGTTTCTGAAATCAAAACACACCGCTCGAGAACTTCTTTGAGAACCTCCGTCTTTTTTTTTCACACATCTTTGAGTTATAAATAAACTTTTGAGCAATAAATCGAAAGTTTGAGTGTTGTTTTGACATGACTTAAACAGGGCAAAAACAAGAATACAATGAGCCCATAAAAAAGTAACAAGTCATTTTGCCAGGGGAACAGTTGATTCGGGGTTCAGGTAAAAAATTTCAAGATTTTCGATATTAGGGTTGTGATTGGAAAAACCGTTTGAAATGTCCCAGAGTGCTGCAGTCTCCGTATTGCATTCAATTCATTCCGGCTCCATTTTGAAATTTGATCATTAGAAAGAATTTTGGTTCTCGGAACGGTTACAACTTTCATGAATACTGTTGGACATTTTCCGCATTTGAATTCAATCATCAAGTTTTTTATAAGTTTTTTCCTTAATTCTCCTTTCTTCATAATCTGATAAACGTTCTCTGTAAAACTCGGCTTTAGTCATATCGCCCATGAATATACATGAATATTTAAACTATTTTTTCTTGCATTTTATTATAATTCGTAATTATTGGGGTATGTAACATTTGGTTTGAGGTAGGCCAATAGATGCTATCCGAATGGTGACCAGTTTTGGTTGAAAGATGGAGATGATTTGATTTGACTTGGAATAGATTATCCTTAATATCTTGAGGATTTTTGCGTTAAAACAAAGTTTCCAACAAATTTCCTTTCAGCTGAAAACTTTCATTTTTCTTCACTCTTTAACTTTGATCAAATTCGTATCATATTCGGTATTTTGACTTGGTAAAACTCTAGTAAAATATGGCTCGTTCTTTTCGTCTTTGCCCATTTTTGAATTTTTTCGTTTTTCGCTAAACGTGGGTTTGCAAACAATTTCAACCGATTTTCAGTGCTCCGAAAATTGCACCAACGATAAGAACGCATTTTGATTTTATACCACATTATTATCAATATGGGGAAAATACTATTTTCGCATTTTTTTTTACTTTAAAGTCATAAAGGTCCACATGTTTTATTTAAATTCTTCAAGCTGGTAATGTAACTCTTTGACGTGGAAAATGTTTGAATCATTTACTGTAACAGCAAAAAATTAACTTTTTCTTTTTTCAGTTTTGATGAATTCCATCCGGACGAACGAATTTCAAGTTTTGCAGAAGACAAAATCGAGATGATAAAAATTGAATGGAGATGAATTTTCAGTCGGTAAGTTCTTGTAAATTTGTCGGACTATCTGCTGCCCATAACTAGCCCCTGTTTTTTTTTCATCTGTTGTCGGGGATCAGATTTCACTGTTCACGCCCTACCCAGCCGATAAGCATATTGTAAACAATTAGCAACGTCTTGCTTCTTCGCTTGCCACTCAGGTGTACTCTTTTCTTATTACATATATACCGTTGTTTTGGCTAGAGCAGGGTTGCAACCGGCCGGGCCGAGATTATTTTTTCTCCGGCCCGGCCCGGCCCGGCCGGAAGCCCCGGCCAGCCCGGCCCGGCCGGTTCGGCCGGTTCGGCACGTTCGAATTTAAGAAAAAACAGAAATTATTGAAGAATTATTTGAATTTATTTCTTAACAAGTAGCATAACAATGTAAAAACCGTATAAATGAACAAGGGGAAACAAAGAAATGGAAACCGGGGGAGAAAATTAAAGCTCATATCAACCAATCCAACAAAAAAGATAGAAAAGTAACATAAAATTAACTAGAAAAATCCCTACAATTAGTGAGAGAATCAGTCGAGCCAGTGTGGAAATTTCGTGGCTATTTGCGAACCCAGAACGACCATCTCCACACGCTTGTACAGTAATCTTGTTCTTGTTTTATCTAACAAAAACGACGCAGTGCTGAACGTAGTCTCACACATGGCTTCACTGGGAACAATCGAAAAAACGAAAAGTGCTGCTGAGTACAGTCCGGGGTATCGAATCTTTTTCTTTTCCAATACTCCTCAACCGATTCGTTCGTTGAAGGATCGTAGCACTCGGAGAGATAATAAAAATGGCGCGCGTTCAAATATTAATTAATTGCCGGCCGGCCGGGCCGGGCCGGCCCGCCGGCCAGCCCGTCAGATTGCAACCCTGGGCTAGAGAGTATTGTACTTTTCACCGTGTGAGGAAACTGAACTTTTCCCACATCTAACATAACGTACTTTTGACATTTTAGGGATTTTTAGAAGTACTGTTGTTTTTAGGATACTGTACTTTTTGGGAGACTGTACTTTTTGGGATAATGTAGTTTTTGGGATAATGTTCTTTTTGCGACATTGCACTTTGCGAGATAACGTATTTTTAGAGATACCATACTTTTTGGGATACTGTATTTCTAAAAATACTATCTTATCCGGTATACAGTACTCTTAGAGATACTGTACTTTTAGGGGTAGTGTAATTTTTGGGATACTGTTCTTTAGGGAATACTGCACCTAGCTAGAGAAACTGTACTTTTTGGGATGCTGTTCTCTTCTAGGATCTGCTACCCATCTCCTGCCCATAACTATTCCTGTTTTTTCCATCTGCTGTCGGGGGATCAGATTTCACTGTTCACGCCCTGCCTGTCGATAAGCATATTATAAACAATTAGCTCCTGCTATTCCTTTGCGGTCAGATGCATTTTCAATTTTCCTTTCACATTGATACCGTACATTCATCTAGAGGATACCGTACTTTCGATACTGTGATTTTAGGAATACTGTACTTTTATTGATACGGTTTTGGCAATCCGTTTATCGTGCATTGTAGATATTTGACTTGACTTTGATGTGAAGAATCTTCCTGGTGACCTTATCGGTTGGAGAGGTGTGAAGAATCTTGTTGGTGACCTTATCGGTCTTTATGGTCTTTATTGCATTCATCCTTACGATTTGTTTTTCCCCTTTTCTCTATCTTTCTCCTCACGGTTTCTATCAGGCTTCACCTGAAATCTACGCCGGTTGGCATTCTTTGTATGTTCATTTTTTGGTAATTAATCTGTCTCCTGAAGATGGCAAGCTGCCGAAACGTCGCATAAATAAATAATTGTTATATAAACTTGTGCCTCCAACCGATAAGGTCACCAAGAAGATTCTTCACACCAAAGTACTGTACTTTTCCCATCTTATGAGTTATTCCCATATCAGGAATACTTTTCTAATGTTAAAAGTACTGTACTTTTTTAATACTCTACTTTTAGAAACACTGTACTTTTAGGGGTAATGTATTTTTTGGAATACCATACTTTTCGGGATTCTGTACTTTCTGGGATACTGTACTTTTAGAGATACTGTAAATTTAGAGGTTCTGTAAATTTTAGAATACTGGTTTTTTATGGAATACTGCACCTAGCTTGGGATACTGTACTTTTTGGGTTATTTTTTTATAAAGATACTGCACTTTTCGAAATCCTGTACTTTTTTGGGATACTGTCCTTTCTGGGATATTGCCCTGTTAGAGATACTGTACTTTCAAACTTACTGTACTTATCGAATACTGTACTTTTTCATCTGCTGTCGGGGGATCAGATTTCACTGTCGCAGTTCACGCCCCGCCCGTCGATAAGCATAATATAAACAATTAGCCCCTGCTCTTCCTTTGCGCTCAGGTGTACTTTTAATTTTCTTTTCAGATATAGGCCGTACTTTTACCTACAGGATACTGTACTTTTGCCACTTCAAGGATTTTTTGGGATACTGTATGTTCGTAAATATGACACCGTTCGAAAACAAATCATTCTAATTCTAAATACTGTAATTTTCTCATCTTACGTTCTATTCCCATTACAGGAATACTATGCTTTTTTATTGTTAAGGATACTGTACTTTTCGGGATCGTGTACATTTAGGGATATTGGCTTTTTTGCGGTAGCGTACTTAGGGGTACTTAGGGATGTTTAGGGATACCGTATTCTTTGGAATATCATATTTTCCGGGATTCTGTACTTTCTGGGGTACTGTACTTTTATAGATACTGTACCTTGAAGGCTACTGTAATTTTTTAGATACTGCTCCTTGTAGAATACTACACCTAGCATGAGATACTCTACTTTTTGGGATACTTTGTTTTACGGATACTGTACTTTTTGAAATCCTGAACTTTGTTGGGATACTGTACTTTTTATGATTTTTTTTTGAATACTTTATTTCATGTAATACCACCATGCTATGAACACTGTACTTTTTCATCTGCTCTCGGGGGATCAGATTTCACTGAATAGTTCACGCCCCGCCTATCGATAAGCATATTATAAACAATTAGCAACATTTTGTCCATTCATTTGTATTCAGGTGTACTTTTCTTTTTCTTTTTACATGGATACCGTATTTTTAGTTAATTGATACTTTACTTTTGCCACCTTAGAGATATTATAATTTTTTGAGATACAATAGTTATTTGTCACTATACGTTTAGAATTACTGCACTTTTTGAGTTACCGTACTCTTTTAATACTATTGTTTCAAAGATACTGTTCTTTTAGGGCTACTGTAATTTTTAGGTATACTGTACTTTTGGGGATACTGTGTTTTTATGGGTATTGTAATTTTAGCGGTACTGTACTCTTGGGAAAACTGTACTTTTTGGGTAACTGTACCTTTTGGGATGGTGTTCTTTTTAGGATACTGTACTTTTTTCATTCAAAAATGTTTCTTTTTTCTTCCCCATGTTTTGGCATCCGCTAGCTCTTAGATATAAACATACACACCTCAAAAACTCTTGGGCAAGATCTCTTTTTAAGAACTTTCAAATGAATTCCAGTTTTCGAAATTGTCAAAAAAGCGTCTTGTTTTCAATATTCTTACAAAAAAATTTAGGAATTCATTCATTTTTTTAAGGTCATCACGAAAAACTCACCGTCCAACGCGTGGAACCACCATGATGTCTCCAGTGACAGACGTCCTGGAGCCTCAGTGATGAAACTGAACGGATCTTCGAAGCATGCCAAATATGGAAAAGTCCAAAATCAGGAATCACCCTCTACTTGTTCCTCGGACACTGAGAACAGAACTGGAAGCTTTGAAGATACTCGAAAGAATAAGAAAAAGGTGAGTAGATCCGGGAACTTCCAGATTTGAAAACTTTGAAACAGAATTCCGGAAATGTCCAAAATAAAGATTCGTCATTTACTGGTTTCTCGGACACTGACAACAAAACTGAAAGCTTAAAAAAGATTCAAAAGAATCAGAACAAGGTGAGTGGATTGAGAATCTGATAATTTTGGTAACTTTTGAGAATTCCATTGAAAAATAATGTGCATTTTTGATACTAATGACAACTTCTATTTTCAGGACAACACGAAATCCATTCAAAAGCTGAAGAAACGAAGTTACAAAAGATTGGAGAAAGAAGAGAGCCAGGATAATCAGTCTCAAAGTTTGAAGAGAGCAAAAAGATCGGTTAGTGTTTTGAAAATCCTAAAAATTATTTAAAATGTTTAAACATTCAAATTCTGAATTTTTCTCATTTTCCTCCGGAGTTGAAATTCAAAAATCACATGAAATCACTTTGCAATTATATTTATAGTATGTAAATTATCATAGCACTTGTATTCCCACTTGTATTTTAAGCACAATTATTTCAATGCCTGTAAGAGGCATCAAAAAACTGTAAATTTCCAATATTTTGGTAATATTATCACAAACGTTTTGTCATCAGTTCATAAATTTTGGATATCTCTTATAGCAATAGAGATAATTAGGCTCAAAGCGTGAGCAGAGATACCCGTCTTAAACGCGCTCATGAGTGGTCTGCTAATGTTTTGTAGTTTGTAGGCTATCAGACTTAACGTTGAACTCCTCTTCGAATAAAGAAGGGACTGTATCAAACTTCCGAATATCAAAATGAACTAGTGATTTTCTGTTTTCCCAAATAAAGTTTGAATCTAATTTCTCAAAATTTCCAGAAACCTGCTTTCATATGCTGCTCTGAGAACATCGATCTCTCTTATTCGAGCTCTAATCTGCTATGCAATTCTGGATTCCAAGACTGCCGAATCCATCCAGATGACCATTTCTGGATCCCTCACAGACAGAATGGAGAATTCCAGGAGGCTATCTGTGACACGTGCTTCGATTATATGGAAAACAAGAAAGGCTGGAGAAAGAAGATAAACACAAATGAAAAAATGGAGGAAGTCTTCACATGTCAAAGTTGCTCTGGACTCTGGCATCAGTGCTGCTCATTTTTTTATGGAGAACCCGAAGAATTTATGTGCAGGAATTGTGCTCCAGAATCTTATAAATTGTTTTTGGATACCTCTGGATCATCCCCTGACTCCGACTTCATCGAGGAAAGGATCAATGGCTTTTTGGAGAATGCTTTGGAACGCAATCAGAAGTTTCAAAAGATCTCAGTGAGAACTTACTTCAATCCAGAGGACTACGCGAAGACAGAAGACTTGGCTCCATCTTCCTGGGAGGAGAAGTTCATTCGCAAGTACGGAAACGTGGTAAAATATGGGTCCCGTGCAATCCACGTCTTCCAGCAACAAGATGGTGTAGATCAAATATTTTTCTCGATCTTTGCTTCTGAATACCGTGACCCTGTTAGAGATGGAAAATCGTGGTTGGTGATTGATTGCCTGGATAGCATCAAACTCTTCCAACCAGCCTCCCTTCGGACTCAAATCTATCGGGAATTGATTTTGAGCTACTTCCACTTGGCGAGAAGCATGGAACTCCAGAATAGCTTCCTCTGGGCGGATCCTCCTCTTCATGGGGATGACTACGTTTTCAACATAAAACCAGCCAACCAGAAAACTCCAAAAAAAATGAAGCTCCAAAACTGGTACATAAAAATGATGGAGAAAGGAAAATCGGATGGTATCATCAAGGAATTCAGAAGCTTTGCGGAAGAGAAGGAGCTGAAGCAGTTCAAAAAACCAACAGACATTCCGATCTTCCAGAAAAGTCTCTGGCCCCCCTTGATGTGCGCTTATGATGTCGAAGGAAAGGAGCTGTGGGAATCGATGTCGGTGGAGTGGAAAATCCGTGGGTCGGATTACTGGTTTATTGAGTTCAATGAGAGTGAGAAGAGTGAGCAATTGGAGGAGATGTGTCAAGAACGTCTTCATCAAATTCTTCTGAGAAAAGAAGAGATGCAGTATCACTGCTTCAAGAACAACTGGCAATTCAACAATCCGAGAAGAGCCAGATTTGCTTCGGTTGGTCTCATTAATCTGATGTAGAAATCGATTTATTGGAATCTATTTGTATCGAATTCATTTATAAAACAGTTCCTTTTTTTGGTAAAGAAATTTGGAATTTTGTTGTTAATTCCCGAATCTCCTTGTTTTCTTTTTTTTAAATCTTATCTTTTATAGGACACTAATGAGTAATTTTTTTCTGTTTCCTTGTTTCCCAAATCTTGTAAATTCTGTTGATATTCACCCACTTTCTGTTGTCCTCTCCCAAATATACATGTCTTCTCCTAATTATTTTTCATCTTCCTCATTCCAAAGTTTTTGATTTTCTTTTCTCCGTTCTCATACTTTTTATGAAATAAAAATGTGTTTTTTGTTAGACTACACTTACTCGGCTGCTGCCCGCAAGTTTTGTGCTGAAGTAAAGCGGGTTTTGCTCTGGCTCTCTGTAGATCTCACCCAACGACCGCTCTAAAGACGCTCAACGTTCGCTCAAACTTATCCTAACCTACGCCACTTGCATCATCTGCGCCGTCTTCGGTTCAATCCAGCATTGATGAACAAAAAGTTGAAAAATACCGTATTTCCTCTAATAGAAGCCCATCTCTATTTGAAGCCCACCTCTAATAGAAGCCCACCCCACGAGGTGCTTCGAAAAATAGAAGCCCACCCTCTAATAGAAGCTCATGGGCGTCTATTAGAAAAAAAAAACGGTAAAGAAAAATTCCAGACCTTTTAGAACTGTGATTTAAGAACTGGAAAATTTCTCAATTTTTGATCTACAGAGTTCCTGAGTGTTGAATTCAGAGATTCTGGAATCTCAGAATTTTATAAATTCTTAATTTTGTGGTTTAGAATTGCAGAATGAAAACTTCGCATTGAAAAAAAACACAGAAATTCAGAATTCTTAACTTCCGAATTGTTAAATTTCTGATTTTTTGAAGAAAATGTTTTTTGAAAATTAATCATTGAAAAATTGAAGCCCACCATCTAATTGAAGCCCACCTCTAATAGAAGCCCACGCTGAAAGAGAGGTTGAAAAATAGAAGCCCATGGGCTTCTATTAGAGGAAATACGGTATACCTATTTGAAATCACTTGACTGACAAATGTAATGATAATAATACAAGTTGAGAGAGAAGCGAAAACGTCAGATTTTTTTTAGGTTTACAGTCATTCAATTGAATCCCACAAGTTTTTCGCTTCGATTCATTAAATTATATTCCAACCGCCTTTCTTTTCGTTTCAGATGGGGAAATAGAAAAAAAGCGAAGAAATGAAAAAATAATTTTTTTAAAAATTGAAAGCTAGAAAATCAGGAAAATATTTAAAAAATGGAGATTTATAGAAGTAGAAATAAAACGGAAAAAAAGAGAAAACAGAAAAATGAGTTTATGAAAAAAAAAATAAAAGAAAAGAGAAAAAGGAAAAAGAAAAAATTCGAAAAATGAATAGTGAAGGATCTAAAAGAGAGAGAGAGAGCTAAAACTCGAAAGGCGAGAGAGTGTACTGTTCTGGAGAAACGCAGAAAAATGGTATAAAAAAACCAAATTGAAGCAACGATCAAATATGGGAAGATGAATTTTTAAGAAATACAACACACTTAATGATTTAGAGAATTACTGAGAAACAACAGGAATGTATCAGTTCTTTTTTCAAATAGCGTGTCGTTTCTTTGGATTTAAACTGGCCGATCAAAAACGTTGCATTGATTCAGCCGACGTTTCAATTTCTTCTCGAGCTTCTTTCTTCATTTTCATGTCGATTCTCATTACATCAGAACGCATACGGAAATTCAATAGCTCTACTGAAATTCATTGTTGATTTAAGGAAATATATCAACAAACCGAATCACCGTAAACAACCACAGCATAAAGGAGTTCGAAGATAAATGAATCTAACGACATAGTAAGATCATATGGTGCCTTGTCCCGTTTTTCGAAACACACTTGGTCATAAACTTCGCAGGGTTTGGGAGGGAAGTTGGCTATGAAGTATACAGGCATGATGATGAATAAACTGATTGCTCGAATGAGATTAACCAACTGAAAAAGAAGAAATTGGTTTATTGACTACTGAGTATACGTGGTACCGCTATGTAGAGAGCAAAGCGACAAAAAAGCCTAAAAATAACTGCTGCGACCAGGAGGAAATTCAAAAAACCTAATCCACACATGAGAAAGTAAACAGTCGACAGTATCTCATTATTTTGGGTGATGAGGAGTGTTGTAATGAAAGTCAAATAACCACTGAGAAATAAAAAAAAAAGAATGAATCGTCATTTTGAATTTCAAATCCTCATCCTGAAAACGGAAAAATCATTAAATACCGAATTGCGGATTATTACTATGTCGTTTGTTGTCATCATAAAGTTGTGCCCTTCTTGGAAGGGCGAGTCTTTTGAAATGAGGCCACCCATGTCTGAAAAGGATATGATCGATTTTTACTCACATCAGAAAGTGAAAGAACAAAAACTATAGCAGACGTTGAAGCAAGACAATGCAAAAAAACTCCAAGAGTAGAACTATTGATGAAAATAAAATTATTTCAGTCTCGACCGTCTCTTCATTTTTACATTCTCTCGCCTGACAGCCATAGTCCCAGTAGTGATTAAATTTGTCATACTTGTTATTCAATTCTTGAAAACTTTAAGCATCGAGCAATTATCATTGAAATATCAGAGGAAATGGCAAGTAACTCAAAATGAGCCCTTCTGATTAGTAACCTTTCAATATGAAGCAAACATCGCTTTTGAATAATTAAAACAAAGTAAAATTCGCTTCAATGTCACATGGAATAAGAACATTATGTGCCGATCCAAATCTTAAATTCAAGCAAGAGATATTACAGAAGTTGAGCCGAAATTATTTTTTCCACATACATTTGGTTAATGGATGGAGTAAAAAAGAATTGGTGGATCGAATGGGCAAAGTGAACATAATTTTGTGATGAAAGAGAATGGATTATGATATGGTTTTCCGTTTGATAATTATTTTTACAATTTGAAGCAATCTGAAAAACGGGTTTTTTTTCAAACAAATAAACGAAACAAAAAGATATATAATGTTTCATTTCAGATCGAAATAGTATTTTTTATTGATGCACCTACTGAACTTGCCAATGTCCCTGGGGTCCTTTTTCTGATGTACCCGGAATTACCGACATCTGATGTTTCTTCTGATCCAATATCCCTTTAAAGGGGGACTCCGACCAAAAATTTTTATTGCATTAAAATGTGTTAAAAATTATCTATTTTCCTAATATTATTGCGAAAAAATTCAAAAGAAATCCGAAATCCCCGAAAAACGCCGTTGAAAATGAAAAAAATTCAAAAAGGTGCCGCCGGGGGACGAGGATTTGAATTCCCGCGCAGTGAAGAAACCTAGACCACGGCGCCTGACAGCATTATTTTCAAGTGGCCGACAGTGTTTTTTAATGTTTTTTACCTGTCGGAGATAAAAGCAAGAAAAATCCGGAAAATTTGTACGGTAAGAAAGTCGCGCCGCTCGCGTGGCCTAGGGGTCCCACTGAAAATCCTCGTCCCTCGGCGGCGCCTTTTTTTGAATTTTTTTCCTTTTCAACGGCGTTTTTTGGGGATTTCGGATTTTTTTCGAATTTTTTCGCAATAATATTCTGAAAATAGATAAATTTTAACACATTTTGATGCAATAAAAATATTGACCGGAGTCCCCCTTTAAACTCAAAGTACGCGTTTCAATGTACCCTTAGATGCAAAGCCAACAAAAAGAGATTTACCGCTTAAAACCAACCATGTGCTAAAACTTATATTGATAACACTGAATTCAGAGTTTTAACCTTTCCAAGCTGTTTGTCTCTTTTGGATGAATTCGCCTTTTTTGAGTGAAAATTTCCACTTCAAAATTGAAGCTCTATTTATGTTATGAAGACAAGAGAGTTTTCAGTTTCATCAAAAAAAGTTCGATTAGTTTTTTGGAAAAACATTTATGGACTTTTGACGGGGACTACAACTGCTATTGTTCAAATCAAAAACCCGGTGTCTCTTTTTTCTATTCTCTCAATTATTTCATAAGTTCTTCTTTCTCCCATATTTTCTCTTCTTCCCAGTTTCACATTATTATACATTTTAAACTGCCCAACCCATCTTATCTGATGGCGCTTGTAATTTTTGGCAGACTGATCACAAAACTGATCATGGAAACAAAAAAGAATGCAAGGAAGTAATCATTTTATTCAAAAAATTGACAAATTGAAAAATTGGCAGAATGCAAGAAATCACACTAAAATCACACTCGATCTTCCGGAAAAACAAAACTGCTAAGAATTTTGGATAACGACTGATGTAACTCATTTGGCGGTTGATTTGTAATCGAATTAACAAAAAATTTACTAGCACTCGTTTCATCATAACCCACCGTTTCCAAATTTGGACCCGTATTGGTTTCAAAAGGAACGTTCACTTCATTCTCAACCAACGTATTCTTCATTGTTTCAGCAAACTTTCTGTCTTTCGATTTTCTTTTCGAAAACCAGTCTCTGATCTGAAAATTCAATTTTGAAGAAAGATAGGGTGTGATTGCTTTACCTTTTTTCTGTCCTGTCCAGTTTGCACAACAAGATCTCCATATGGTATTTTGAATGAGCTTCCTCCAATCTCGGCAAGCTCTGCTTTGAAATGATATTGCTCGAACAACTTCAATTGACTTTGAGAAAACACGCTGCTTCTCTGAAAATTTTCTTTTTAGTTTGATGGCAATTATCAATTGTCACGTACAGATATTCCTTTTCTAAGTTGTTCTTCTCTCATTATCAGTCTTCTTTTTCTGTCTTTCTCATTGCCTCTACCATCTTGCTTCCGGCGTTGATTACATAGCCAGTTGTTTACTTGCTTTATTGTTAAACCGGTTTTACCACTCATTTCTCTTGTGAGTTCAGGCGTCCATCTTCCAGGTAGTGAGTTTTCTCCAAAAGCAAACGTATCTTCAAGAATTCTTCGCTGCTCATCTGTGAACTCGTATTGCTGACGAGGTGGCGGAGGTACATATTTTCCATCCCTCTCGTCTCTTTTTCTTAAACGTGAAAGAGTATCTCGAACCTAAAATATATCGTATCTTTTCCAATGATCTTTCTATTTTTAGCAATAAGCTTACATTTTTATGGGAACATTCAGCAAGATTTGCCAACTCTTCAATGTTGTCGTAATGGTAAAAATTGCCTTCCAAGTAGTAAGATTGAATAACTTTACTAGGATTTCTGACGCTTCTCCACTAAACTCTTATTCGTTATGAAATTGAAACGAAGAAATTTTTTTAAAAAACCGCTTACCTTCTGAACTTTCTCTGTTTCCATGAATGATGGCTAGTCAATGGTCTTCACTTTTTACTGGCGGTATGGTGAAGTGAATTATCTTCTACTAATCAAAAACTGTTTGTCACGCGGGTTTGAAGAAAAGTTGAAAGAGAGAAGAAAGAGAAAACAAGATGTGAAAATCAATGAACGCGCAACTGACGCGCCAGCCAAAGGGGCAAAACATGGTGTGTGTATTTTCCCGTCGTGTGTTTGCGTAGCTTGAGTTAATTTTCAATGTGGGAGAAGTTTTCATTATTTCATGAAAAATCACAACGTTTTGCTCAACATTGAGAATTGAGAGTCTGGGTTTTTTTTCACTAGCGCTGCGTGTGAGTGATGTTTTTTTTTCTGTTTTTTGAAAGCGCGCTCCGTCGCACACAGTGCAAAAAAGCATCTAATTTTTTTTGAACTATTGTCGTAAAAAAATTCTTTGGATTGATTGATAATTCAAAAAATGTTGTCCAGTTGTAAGATATGAAAACCACCGTTTTTGGGTATTTCAAAACAAACCGTTTACTATCCATAAATTATTTAAATAAATCTTCAAAAGAAATAAACATTTACCCATTTCTGATATATTTCTCAACCTCTCAAATATTGAACGAAAATAGAAAACTGATTCTTCTTTTTCATGCATTTTGTCGTTTCATTTTGTCTTTGTCATTAACAGACTTTGTTTTTCTTAATCATCACCATCCCCAATAATGATTCAGTGTTTAAGAAATACAGCGTAATTTAAAACAGAATGAATCCACAAGACAAAAACAGGCAAAGAAAATGAGAGAAAGAGAGAAAGAGAGAAAGAGAGAGAGAGAGAGAGAGAGAGAGAGAAAACGTAATTTAGATATATGCTTAAGACGGATGGCTGTTACTATTGCTTTCAAACGCATCACTTTTTGAATTTCTTAAGCTTCTCGTGGTCTTTGTTCATATACTTGTTGTAGAGATAGTAGTGACGCATTTGGGCTAAAAAGGATGTATTCAGAAAAAAAACAGCCTGTCACAATGGATGAAAAGCACAGTGGCTGAATAATTTCAACTTTTGTCAGATCTTGTCAAGGAGCATTTTGTAACAAGACAAATCGTACTCATACATGAGTAGTCAAAATCTTACCGAAAGTGATGATCATCATGATGAAGTAAGAAATACACTTCAGGGTCAACTTTTCCGGTGTCGTTCTACAGAATAAGATCTGATCACTTGGAAGCTTAGAACACATGTTCATCACCCACCCGATTTGACAGAGCTAAAAACGACAAGCATTCCTTTTTCTTGGTATTCTTTTTCCTCACCACAACATAGTCTTGGATACTTTCGAAGGCAATTGAGTTCTGTTGGCTCAAATAGAGTGACACTAGGTTGGCGATGGCAATAACCACAGCAGCAACCAGGTTCTCACTCGTCAGTGGATTCTTGTCATTCGACGAGCCATAACATAGTAGATGATAGAACACGGCACAGATTTGAATGAGGAAAGTGTAGTACCAAACGCTTTCTTCGGTTTCCTTGAAAATAATACTTTGCAGGAATTTGCGAAATGACAGTTTTACCTGCTTGGCAGCTGCAATCTTCTCTTGTTTCTCCTTAGCAGCCGCCTCTACTTTTTCTTTAGCTTCCTTTTTCTTCATATTTCGTTCGTTTCTACTCATACTGAAAATGTTTTAATCTTTCAAAATTATACGTTCAAAAAAAGGTATTAGCGTCCTGCTCTAAAGTTCTGCGGTCAGTTACATTTGGATTTGCCTTGATGTAAAATAAAGGAAAAGATTACGTGTTAATATAATTCAAGAAGTCTTAAGTTGCTCACATTTTCAGGGAGATTATGAATGAAAAACCGAGGAAAAGAAACAGTATAATGAAAAATTGGGAAAGCTATTGATATGGTAATTTTCCTGAATAAATTTTAGTCAGACGATTTTTGGAAAAGGGGAAACGTGGCGTTTTTGTTGGACGAAATTTGGCTGAAATTCGAATATTTTGGGGGCGAGATCTCCCCTTTTCTTAAATGCATCGGGTAACCAGTTGCAAGCAGCGACTGGTGGTGTAGTGGTGAGGAGGGAGGACGGTAACTGACTAGAGTTGGGTTCGATTTCTCATCTGTCCTTAATTTGTTTTTGTTTTTGGTTTTTGTGGAAATCTTCAAAATGCTCTGAACACATTAAAAAAAAATGTTGTAATACTTAAAAATCGTACTTTACTTAAAAATTTTAAGCAATACATAGTTTTTTGGTGATTTCGTTAATCAACGCTAAAAATGTTCATCCAGTTTTGTATGTCGGAGTTCATTAGAATTGTTAGTTTTCCGAGCCACACAGTGATAAATCAACCAGACATGGTTTGAATCTATGTTTTCACAAGTTTTGAGTGCTACTGGATGATCATTGCAGTACTACAGTCTGTCGAAAATCAGGAAAGGAATCAACATTTCTCGTTTCCGAGAAGAAAATAAGTTATCAAATCTTGTAAAAACCTAATTTGATTGTTTTTTTACGTTTAAAACTGTTTTAGCTCTTTTGAAAATTTTCGAAAAATTAAAAAAAATCAAAGGGATCACCCCATGAAAATCAAAAAAATCAACCCCAAAAACCCCAAAAAACCCCCAAAAAACCAACCCCATAACCCCAACCTCAACCCCAAAAAAATCACCCCATGGAACTTTTTTTTTTAATTTGTTCTGAAAAAAAAAACAAAAAAAAACTGTGAGATTGCATAGATACATCTAAATTTGCAAGCGTAATCAAAAAAACATCCAAAATCTTTCATGAACCATTAACTTTCTATTCTCAAAAGTCAAAAAGTGGTTGGAAGAAATGGCCCAAAAACAGTTTTCAAACGCACTCAACCACAATTTTAAACAGTTTTAGAAAACACAGTATGACTCTAAAAGTTTTTCATGTTTTTTCAAAAAAAAATTTTTTTTGAAAAAAAGTCCTAGGGGTCCCCCCTTTGCATTTTCAAAATTGAGATTTCAAACTCGATTTTCTCGAATCTGGTAAGACCGCAGCAAAATCTGAATATGTATTTGAAAATGTCTCATCCTCAGCTTTCGAATGATATAGGTCTCATATCGAAGTCCCATACCCCACAAACGACCTTCCCTAGTTAGGTTTTTAGAAAAAATATTGAAAAAGAATTTTCTAAGAGTTTTATTCAACAGTGAACTCATTTTCGAAGAGCACTGCATGCATAGAAAGTTTTACGTGATCTCAGTGGCTATGACAAAACGACTTTGACCTCACCAAGAAAAAAGACAACCAATCAGCAAAGTGACTGTGAACTGAAGATAGACAACGAAATCAAACTAATGGAATTTTGTAAACTAAAATGGATGTGTGAAAATTTTGATTTCTGCTTAAAAACAAAATTCGTCTTAATTTTATGAAAATGATATTTTTTCAAAATTTTTCAAAGAGATGGAACAGCGAAACTCTGCTACGGTAAAACTCTAATAAAATCATCAAATTTAAACCAATCTGTCTCTGTTCTTGTGAGAAATATATATTTAAAAAAGTATACTGACAAAATACGTTTAATGTCATAATGAACATTTTGTCAGTACACACTTATTGTTTTCTCTCACAGGAGACAAGATAAATTGGCTTAAAATTAACAAACAGGATGGTCATTCTACCAGTGTTTACGATCAGTTTCAGGGGTCACAAAAAATCAAAACTTTCTTTCTCTGCTTCACTAATCTATATCGTACACGGAAGAGTGAACTGAAGTCTTGATACAGCTACTTCATCTCTGCCTACACTCGAACTATAGGAAGTTTTCCGAAATCAAAGAGCCCGAAAAAAGATATGGGTCTAGAAAACTGACGACGACCGCGGCCTCAAAAAAACTGAAATAAAATCTTTAGCCAATCAGCGGAGTGCCTGGAAAACCGACACGAAAGCGAAATTCAACAAATTGGATTTCTACAGTAGGAAAAAATGAATTTAAGACAAAAAACATCTTACACCCAAAAAAAACGGCATTTCAGTAATTGAAAGACTAGAGCTTTCACGAAAACATATACGAAATATTAAATACATTTCAGTCGGATTTTAATTATTTGCAAATATCAATATGAGATATTGGGTTTTCAATTTCGAATCATGCAAAAAAGACTCAATTCATCCAGGGATAGTGACCATCATGCAAGACTCACCAAGGTAATGACCGGGATGCACAGATTGGGATCAAGAATCAAGAAATGGGACGCTTGAACCTCATAAATGGATTCTCATTTTTTGAAAATGGCGGCGTAAGCTGATGTAGAACAGATTTTCGTAAATCTGTTCAAATTTAACATGATTCATAGTAAATTACATTATAAAAGAAACATGTATTATCAAATCGAAAGTTTTGAAAAATACTCCATCTCAATTTTTCTCTTGGGTCAATTGCAATTTCGAAACATCTGGCTCACATAAATTGGCACCCAAAGTCATTTTTCGAAAATAATATATCAATTTATGTGATTTTGGCATTCAACTTTACAAAAGTGGGAATCGGAAAGTAAGTGAGCGATGTGGGCGTTTTTAAATCATCAAAAAACAAAAGTTAATTTTTTGAAGAGTGATTTTCAGAATCGATTTTATTCCAAACGGGGATTACAAATTTAAAAGTTGAAAGGAGACATCAGGAAATGGAAAATAGATGCGAATGATTGTTAATGGGTTCACTTTTTGGATTTCGGTAGAATTTCATATTCCTTCTCGGTGTATTGCACGTAGAGTTGAAAATGACGCATTTGGCCTGAACAATGAAAACTGACTTCTACTAGACATAGCATCCAGGCCTTTCAGTAGTCAAAACAATCCTCACCTAGTGCGACAAATATCAGGATTGCGTACGAGCCAGATCTACAGTAAATCTGCGCGGGAGTGATCGTATCGGTTGATGGAAGAGAAGGGAACATCGCTATACAAATTGGGAACCATGCGAGGTGCACAAACTGAATGGAAAAATCTTATTGATGCATCACAACTTTTTGCTTACCAGGATATTATCCTGAATGTTTGCGAACCATGATTTTTTTCTGCTCGCGACGATTGTGGCCACGTTGAGTAAAAACATCGCTAGAGCACACAAGAACTTGTTACTCTGAAGTGGGTCTTCCTCGCCGTCAGAGTAGAAACGAAAAAGATGGTAGAATGAACAGGAGATTTGGATCAGATATGTCCACCACCAGATGTCATTCTCCAAATTCTGAATTCAAAAGTTTTTTCATATGTCACCTGTAATAAGTATACCTTTCTCGCGGCTTCAATTTGCCGCTTCCTTTTCCCAATGAGGGAAGGATCCACCTTGATCACAATCTGGTATTTGCGCTGTCTGGGCATTTGCTGAAAGGAATTATAATGTTTGGTAGCACACGCATTAAAATTAAAACTCTAGCTAAAATTGAAAATTAACTTGAAATATTGTGTTGCCTTGGTAACAAAAAATGAAAGCGAGAATTGATGCGAAGATGAGTGCACAAGAAGAAGTTTTGTGCTCTACTTTCCGCTTCACTAATTATATCTTATGATTTCTCTCATGAAAATTATTGAGAAATGAGATGTATGAATACAACGCCCCCACAAAAGATAAAAAAGACTCGAAAGAAGCAACCAATTGAAATATAATTTCTGAATAATTGTAACTCGCTGAAAAGCAAAGGAATATAGAAGCTGAAATATGAAAAGCTCAAAAAAAATCTACAAACGCAAACAACTCTAACACAGAATACTAACCATGACAAATACTACATCTGGTACAAATTTTATCAATATTGGAGAGGGTCTATTTTGGACGAATTTTAGTTGCCATGTACTCCCCCACATGGTGAAACTTCATTTTTTCTCACTTTGCGGCCAAAAACTGGCACAATACTCAGGATATTCGAATTCAAATAAACATTTTCTATTGTTATTTTGCACGCCGGAACTGAATATGGTGTTATCTATTCGAAAATACTGTTAAAATTTTTCACGACAACAGATTTTCAGTAAAATTTTTCAAAATTGGAACAAAAATCAAACTTTTCAGCTGAAAGGAAATGAGCTAGAATTTTTGTTTAAACACAAAAAAATGCTCAAAATAGCAAAAATAAACTTTTCCATGTTGAATCTAATCATTATCTCCAACGGAATTTTCATTTTTTGACCATACTTGTAAAATTCCGGGCCGGCCCGCCAAAGCCCGGGCCTGTGGAAATTTTCAAGCCCGGGCCCGGCCCGGAAGGCCCGGTAGCAAAAATTTTGTCATTTTGAGTCAAATTTTGAGCTTTCAATACAATTTTCTCCATTATTTTTTGTGTTTTTGGATTGTTTGTCTGTTTGATCAAAAAATATCAACAAAGCTCGAAAAATAATTTTTGGTCGAAAAAAATCACATAAGGTTCCCCCGTTATGTGTTTTTTGAAATTGTCAAAATTTGTGGAATGACAGGCCCGCCGGCCGGGCCTCCGAAATTCGGGAAAAAGCCCGGCCCGGCCCGTTACAAGTATGTTTTTGACCATTGTTGGTCACCGTTTGGACCGTACTGTGTGGGTCCGAACCACATGTACATTTTTAACTTAGAAGTATCCCGACCTTCAATAATATCAACTCCAAAAAACAAGTTTGAGTTTTTCTGTACAGTGGACAATAGGCTTGAAGTTGAGTTCTGCAGAGAACGTGTCTTAAAGATCAATTTTAAAATATCGAAAAAAACGGAAAATGTCAGAAATGTCTGAAATTTTATTCAATTTTAAAAATAACAGAGCAAATTTCATTTTCAGAAAAGTCTTAAAGTTGAGAAAATCCTCTCAGAAAATCAGATAGTCAAAAAGAAAGAAAGCTATTTTTGCTCTGAAAACGCAATTTTCGGTACAGAAACAGGTATAACTTGGCTGAAATTGGCGAGCGGATTCTAAAATTCTTGAATGTGAAGATTGGCTATTCTCAACCTATCCTGAAATTTTCATCAAACTCTGCTGAAGTTATCTTGCAAAAAGAGATCCCCTGTAAGTTCCATAACTATGGAAAACTTGGGATTGCAGAATCTCGCCTAGTAAATGTAAACTTTCAGCGCCAAAAATTATCTTTTCAGAAAAACTGAAAAGAATAATCCCATGGCGCGTCACTCTTTTTTCGAAAAGATATAAATGACATGAGAGAAAAATGGAGGACGGGCGAAACAAGCTTGAATGAATGTTTCCCTGGTAACATGAGCGAAGTGCATTTGCTGAAACACAGAGAAATGGGGAAGAGTCACAAATAAGAGATATGTGCTCCCACTTATTTTTTTCAGTTTCAGTTTATATTCGGGGATAAGGAACAGAGGAGAAACGCTCAGCTCTGAATGAAATGAACAAAACGAAACAAGAGAGACTACGGCAGCACCCTAAGATGAAAATGAGGGAGGGCTTTCTCTGAACACTCTACCAAAAGAAAAGTTTGTGAGGGAACTCAAAAAGCCGGAGCAGCAGATTGGTTGCCAGGAAAAAAAAGTGTGGACTTTTTTATATAAGTGTTATAACTTTTCGAGTACTGATACGGAAAATTAATTTTCTCGTACACTCGGAACAAGAAAAGTTACGCTGATTGCTTTAAAAAAGCTGGAGAACTGGAAATTGGTCGTGACCTCATGAAGGTGAGGGTGAAAAGGAGCAAGCGTGATAGTAAAGGTGGTTCTGACAATACATTCATAAATAGCAAATCATGTTTCGATTTCAACGGTTAAAGGAGGGCAGACAGCAAAAATTTCGGGGAAAATTTCAGGGAATGTGTATTTTGCCGTCGCGGTGTTCGCACCTAAAGCACGCAATCCCACGCGCAAACATTTTCATTTTTTTATTTCCCGACTTTATTTTTTTCATTTTTTAACGAATTCAAACATTAAAAAAGCTCTTTTTTCTTATTTATTATAAAACCCATATAAAAGTGAATTTTTTATGTAAATTTAAAGTTCTATCGACCGATTATTTTGCCAGTCGCCGGTGTTTTTTATAGGCATGCGAAAAAAAACTATTTTCTCTTCGATAACCGTTTCTTCACTGTTCCTATTTATCTCATTACTTCTCGTTATTACTCTAGGAATAAAAACTGTTTTATGACTAGGGTTTTCAGAGACGTCTCCATTTTTACTGCTTCCTTCACCTTCCGACGACCAGCCCTGCACGAGGATTGTTTTAATTATGTGGTTTTTTTTTTCAATTGTTATGTCTCTTTCTAAAAATTAATTGTAGTTTTTTTCATAATTTATTTGTTAACATAATAAAACAAGTTTCTTCATTTTCAACTGATTTTGGTACCTCGGAGCGAGGCCTCGGCGGCACGCTGGTAGCCCTTCAGAAATTCCGAGTTCAAAAAGTTCAATCCGAAGGAAACAAGGGAAGAAAAAAGTAAAAACACCAGCAGGGATTGAACCTCTGACCTCCTGAATACTAGCCTAGAGCGTACCCACTACACTACGCGTGTAAGAGGCGACCATCGCGTTTTTCACATTATAAAGCGACGCCGCAGCAGCAAGCTAGTGAAGAAATTAGGGTGACAAAAAAGAGCATTTTTTCGTCCTTGAAGTGTTTTTTTCAGGTTTTTAAGTACATAGCTATATTTATACTTCAGAGTTATATCTTTTCAGTAAAAATGAAAATTTTGAAATTTTTGATGTCTACCCTCCTTTAAGATCTATGAGAATTAAAATGTAATTTTTCATAGCAGAGGTGTGCGGGGAGAATCATTATGTTTCAAAATTGAATTATTACGAAAATACATCCTTATCCTAGAATTTTTTTTTTTGGAAAATTATCCTCAAGTATTCTGAAAAGTTTTTAGGATTCCAACACATCTCGGTTTTGCACGCAAGTAGCAATAGCATGAGGAGCAGCTACAAAGTGTTGCCAGAACTACCATATACACTTCTGAAGCGGTTGAGATCAGTATCTTTGCTCTTCGGAAAAAATCTCAAACCGTTCCCCGGTAAAACGTTAGAGATAAATCACGGCGTTTCTTGAAACGACCTCAAACGTGATTATTAACGACTGTTAGTCAGTCCTCGTTAAATTTTGAAACATAGTGTGCTCAAACAAATTTACTTTTAAGAAATACACTCTGCCAAAAACTGAACAGTAAAAAAAAAGAAACGAAAAGTAAATCTTGAATAAAAAATTCAGTAATAGGAAAATATCAGGCATTCGTCGCCGCTGGATTTTGCGAGCTTATCGCGTCCGTTCGAGTGATCCCAACATTCGTTTGACTGTTAGTGGGAGATTTGTAACTGAACGGATTCAGCATGCTGGCATCTTCAAAAAGCAAGGAGAGTCGTTTCACTTCCGCTGAAAAAGAAAAGCTCACAATGTATTGTTTTCCTTAATATTGTATAGCCCGTACCGTACACAAGTCCTAAGGGTACATCTTGCGATACCATTCCAAGAAACATCTTTTTGTAGAAAGCATAATCACGATAACCAATATGAAGTTCCGTCGTTGCCAAGAAGGTAGGGAGAAATAGAAACAATGCTAATTTTCCCATAAGTTGGAAGGACTGGAAAAAAACAGTTCTTAGGCTAAAAAATAAACAATTACCGAAAATATTGTTTGCAATGCTCGAAGATTACCGTTGCAGATGTAGGCAAAAATAGGTACATTTGCAATACAGAGAAACATGAAAAGGTATGATTGATTTCTCAAAAATTCTCTCTCGCTCCCATCCACATTCCATGCCAGATAAAAGAAAAAACAAACTCCTACTATGCATTCTACAAGCAGACTGCCATACCAGAACCACATTTCCCATAAGGAGTACTGCAAGATAAATGTTTGCAGAGGAACTATCTAGGCTTACCTACATATTCTTCGCCGTGGGGGAATGTTCTCTGAGTCACTCTCACAG
>NC_013491.2:11652137-11679211 GCF_000004555.2 Caenorhabditis briggsae | reverse complement strand
CCGTCATTTCACTTGTTTCGAAATTTTCAAAAAACACATAAGGGGGGACCCTTATGTGATTTTTTTCGACCAAAAAATTTTTTTTTGGGTTTTTCGATATTTTTTTGGTCAGACAGACAAACAATCCGAAATACGAAAAAAAATGGAAAAAATTATATTGAGAGCTCAAAATTTGTCTCAAAAATACAGAATTTTTGACACCGGGCCTTCCGGGCCGGGCCCGGGCCTTGAAAATTTTCTCAGGCCCGGGCTTTGGCGGGCCCTCCCGGAATTTTACAAGAATGCTGAAAACATTTATAAATGCTGCACTGAATGTGAGCCGAAAAAGCCGGAACTATACCCTGTTATTCCTTGGCATTGGAGATCGTTGTCAATTAAAGAAGAAGAAGAGTCGAAAGAAGAAATAGTAAATTTTAAAAAGTCCATCCAAGCATATTCTATCTGCTGCTTTGGTAACAAGATAAGTCAGCTGCGGAGGTAGAAGTGCTACTGCTTGAAACATAATTTCCTTTCTAGAGTCGCTCGACCGTGGGAAACCACATGATCGCGGAGTAGGAGCTTCCGCGCGTTTTTATAAAAGTTATTATAGAGACTTCGCTTAAGAGATTAGGATTTCTGGTAATGAACAGTCTTCGGTTACACGTTGTTTTAGAAATTGTTCAGTTTAAAATGTGAGACCATTTGAACCCCAATCGAGGAAAATGTTCTGTTGCGGAATAAATTGCATGGGAAAATAATTTTGATTGAAATTAAAAAAACTCTTATTTTCCTTGAAGTTTCCGACTGTTTGAGGAGATTTGTCTTTCAATATTTAAAAAAAATCGAATGTTCAATTGATTCTTATTTTAGGCCATATTCTCAATATAAAGGAATGACTGCAATGATCTGACAGGACTGCTTTTTATTATGTCAAAGTTTTATTTAAACAAATATTTTAAGTTTCAAACAAATGTAATAAACCACCAATCAATATCACTACAAATAACCAGTAGCAGTAATACACTTTTTCCAGTTATTCTCCCTTTTTGACCGCCGGATTCTCCCTTTTGACCGCCGGGCATTCGTTTTCTGAATCGGTATCCGTTGATTCGATTACTCCTTGCACCGGCACAAACGATGCTTTGAAGTGCCCGCAAAATCTGTGCAGTTGGACTGCAAATGAATCTTAATTAATGATCGGAACTCATACGAATTTTGAGAATGACAGTAAAGCTCACTTCGTAAAGTAAATCCGAATATTGCTTGTGCTCCAATCCCTATCACCGCAATACTCTCGTCAAATTTGGCTGCTCCAGTTGCACTTTCTCTAACATCCAAATAATAGTCTTCCATCGAACAAGTGGTCGTTGTCAGCATCGAAAGCCCGTGTAGAAAACAATAGACCATCCAGAAGAGGTGTACGAGCTGTAACTGAGAGTATTTTACCAATTAACGTCACTACTCAACATACCAGCAAAAACACCTGAAGTGAGCAATATTCTCTCTTCATTCTCTTGAGGATCCACGCCATGATTATGTTGAAAATGACGAATCCTCCAGCGGACAAGTTGAGTTTGTACATGTACGGGCAGTACTGACCAAGTGTTGCTAGAAATAGCACATATGAGATTAAAAGTCCGAATTCGATAGATTTGACGACATAGAAATTGTAGACTTGAATCTGAAAACAAGGTCCTAAAATGTATGTATTCAACTTACACTACACCTTTTTTAGAGCTGCGGCGTTGGTCTCCTGCTCCATAGCCGCTCTCAATGTTTCCATTGTTTTGAACAAACCTAGAGATTGACGAAAAATGTATGTGTGCGGGGCAAGCAAATGTGAAACAGAGAATTCTCGGGGAGCGTCGTCCTGACTACGTGAGTGAAATTGATACACTCCCCAGGAGCGCACAATTTGGCGGACGGAGACTGGAGCAGATTGGTTTGGTCCTTTTTCTCTCGGGGATGTTAATAACACCCTTCGAATGTTTCCCTGGGAACGAGCAACAAAAGACGAGAGTTTGTGAAAGCTACAAATGGAAGAGGTGCTGAAGGGACCACAAAATAATGAAAGGTTGTGCGATCATAACGTCTAATTTGATATGCCGAGGAGTAATGAAGCTCAGTGTGGGCGATGTGAAAACGAACAAAACAAAACGACCGGGAAAAGACCTAGGGGAAATTCTTTTACATTTGTATTTCGTTTTTTTTCATAGGCGGATACATTTTTAGTAGACCACACTATACAATTCTTGACTTCGTCTAGCACTTTGCTGAACTCTGATTCAAAATAAGCATCTCAACTATTGATTTTCAGAAAAAGGCAAAGAAACTGAAATGAATCTTCAAAACTGGTTCAATAAATAATAAGTGAAACACTTCATCAATTGCGCAAACATAGACAAAACGCGTAGACTCATTGAATATCTCAATCAATATAAATTACTAGAAAAGTTTTCATTGAAACGTTGGATCGGGTGAAAAATTGGTGTGAAATCGAAACTTTTTCTTGAATTTACACAAAAAAGGTTAATAGACAAAGAATACACTCAATTAAGATGAATCTCAAAACAGGGATGATTAATAAAAAACCTGTTTTCAGAAAGAAAGTATAGTCCAAGCAATATTAACAGCTTGGAATGAGGCCTGCTTAATTAGACAATCTGCGTAGCTCTCTGAGGAGTACAAAGGGAAACGATGTTTGATATTTCTCTCTTCTCAGGTTTGAAGGTGCTCAATGAGAAACGTTTGATCTCCACTGAAAATTTGGGAAAATTAGGATATACATTTCCGAAAAAATCAAGCCTACCCAATAAATTACCACCAAGTACCAATTGTGCTGTCATTCCAACGAGCATCTTTGTTAAAAAAGCATCACCACCAAAAAGTTCGACACATCCATGTATTTCTTCACTGCAATTCTCGCGAGGGTCTGTGACAATTACCAAGAAAAATGGGATTGTTAAGAAGCAATAGAACTTCCAAATAATGTGAAAGTACTGAAGTTGATTGTTTCATATTTCGTCACTGAGTTTAATTTACCATGAAAGAAACAGTAATCCATCGAAATTTTTTTGCCACAATTTTAATGACATTGCAGTTGTTCAATAAACTTAACATCAACATGATAACCATTTGATTTTGCATAAATTCGTAGTTAGGCGGAATGAAATCTCCGACAATTATAACAACAAACATTGTGATTATTGATTCAAGCATGTAGGTTCCAAGCAATGGTAGGTCATCATATCCGAAGAACTGCAATAAAAAAGTTGTAGAAATGACAGCAATTGTAAGAACTCAACGTTTCCACAAAGTTGGCCGTCTGACTTCTCTTCGTTCATTTCATCTCCGTCTAATTCGGTTTCCACTGATACAGTCTGAAGAGAAAATATCAAAATTTAAATTAAAACAATTTCGGATTCAAAAAGGATTTTAACTCACTGTCTGATAAACCTGATATGTAGCTTCAATCTGGCCGATTGGCTGAATCTTATCTTTTCCTTTGAATTCTGAGTCGGATTTGATAAGAATGTAGAATCTCACATATTCTACTGTAATTAATTTTTTAAGGAACCTTTGAAGGTAAATGGACCTTACCAAACAGATGAATGGAAAAGAATCCTTGAGATAGCAGGCCAGCAAATATTTTGGTTAACGAAACGCCATCAGTAAAACTTGGGAAACACATGTTGGTTATTCCGTTGCAGTATTCCAAGGGCATTGATACAATCGTCATGAAAATTGGAAATGTAACGAAGCAATAAATTTTCCAGAGCATTTGAATTATCTGAATTTTTTATAACTGTAACCCGAAAAGTGAAGAACGGTACCGAAATTATTATCCGCATAGATTGAGGTCCTTTATAGATAGTATTGACGGTCAGAATTTGCAGGAAACAATCAATAAGAGCAAGTGTAAACTGATATTTCATTAACTGGCAAGAACTCGGGGAAACTATGCAGAGAAATGCGAAGAAAATGATTCCAGTTGTGAATTCAAACGCGTAGCTGAGATACCAGAAACAACGATCAAATTTGGAAAACTGTAAGAAATAGGGGAGGCTAAGACTAGATATCAGTACTTTACCTGAATACCACCTTCGTTGTTGGTCTTTACTTCGACGGGGTTGGTCGCGTCCAGATCTCCCATTTTCTAGAAGAAATAATTTAGTGGGAGCATTTGAAACAAAAATAGAATTTCGGTTAAACGAAAAAGAGTTGGAACAAAAAAAACGATGAACCACGCCTACTGGAACATTATCTGGATTGCCTTCGTAATCTCAATGAGAGCACCGCAGTGAAACAAAATTAAGAATTCAATTCCTCCATTGAAGCACATTCCAAAACAGGAAAAATGTTTCACTGCTCGTAGTTTCAGAAAGATTGATTCTGAACATAGTAGGCGGAAAAAGAACAACGAATGCGCTGCTCTAAGTTCCTCCAACAACAAGGAGTTACACCCAGAACGACGTTGGAGGAGGAATCACGAGGCTCGAAGTGACTGCCCACTTAAAAAAAATAATTAGCTGCAATAAGCGGTTCTCCCGAGGCAGAGTGACAGAATCTATTATTACCTTGAGCGACAAAGAGAAAGAAGAACATATATCATGTTTTATGAATATCAAAACTGTTTCAAAAACACTGCTTGGTGGCCCACGCAAATGAGGAACACCAGTTCACTTTCGAACTTCAGTAATAATGCCAATTGTGTTAATTTGGGCATTTGAAAGGAAATTACACTGAACAGATCAATCGCTTTTTCCATAAGTCAAGTTAAACATCGTTTCTTGTAATCTAGAAAAAATAGCATCTGAAATTTCAAAAAAAAATATCTGAGCTATTCAGAGAAAGAAAAAACTGCTAGTTTCTTTTCAGAGCAATTAATTCATTTTCCCATTTTCAGAAAAAACACTGACTACAATAAAAATACAATACAAAGCAGATTGCCATTCTAACACCGGATAAAAATGGAAATCAATAAAAGAACATCAATTATTCTATTATGACAGATAGAATAAGTTAGATGGGAAGTTGTTTCAGAGCCAGCTGCATTTTTACTTGGTGACTTGGTGAAGAGCGTGAGCGAGGTAGGCGACGTTGTTCGATGAGATTCCAGCAACCGAGATACGTCCGTCCTTGGTCAGATAGACCGAGTGCTCCTTGATCAGCTTCTCAACTTGTTGTGGGTTGATTCCGGTGAAGCAGAACATTCCAATTTGGTTGGTGATGTGCTCCCAGTTGCGAGTGGATCCCTCCTTGGCGAGCAAGTCCTTCAGTTGAGTTCTCATGGTGATGATACGGTCGGCCATGAGCTTGACGTCTCCGAGCCATTGCTTGTTGAGGGCTGGGTCGGCAAGAATTCGAGAAGCAATGCGAGCTCCGTGGACTGGTGGGTTAGAGTAGAGTGGACGGATGAGGATCTTGACTTGGGAAGCTACACGAGCGGCCTCGTCGGCGTCAGCGCATACAACGGAGAAGGCTCCGACACGTTCACCTGAAATAATGAAATTTGATTTAATTTATCATCAATTCTGTTTCCTACACTCTGCGTAATATTTTGATGCGTAACTGTTTTTATCCCGTTTAGGCTTTCATTTGCTCTCATTTTCACTGAATATACGTATTGAAAAAGCAATTACGCTCAAAAATTACTTTTTCTCTTATTTTTTTTGTTCCAGCTAACGCTTTGTTCGTAGATTTCTGATTTTAGTACTTATGAGATAGCTGACGGCGACCTAGCGGCTCTAGTGTGTTTTTGTTTTGCTTTCTGACCTTATTGACCCGATAGCGAGCGACCATGGCCTAGGATGCCAGTGGCCTAGGATGCCAGTAGCCTAAGTCAACAGCGACAGCGGCGGCGATATTCACAGCTTTCATTTCAGTCCATCATTCAATAATTTCAGTTACTCACCATAAAGTCCCATGTTCTTGGCGAAGGATTGAGCGAGAACGATGTTGTGTCCTTGCTCGAGGAAGTATCTGACGGCGAAGGCATCATTGTCAACGTCTCCAGAAGCGAATCCTTGGTAAGCCATGTCGAAGAAGACAAACAAATTGCGCTTCTTGACAATGTCGGAGATCTTCTTCCATTGCTCACGGGATGGGTCGACTCCGGTTGGGTTGTGAGCACAAGCGTGGAGAAGGATGACGGATCCTTCTGGGATTTGAGCAATGTCGGCGAGAGCTCCAGCCTCGTCGAATCCGCAGGTCGACTTGTCGTAATAACGGTACTGCTTAACATCCATTCCAGCGAACTTGAACACTGGGACATGGTTTCCCCAGGTTGGTGTTGGTTGGTAGATGACCTTGGTCTTGGAGTACTTAGACAAAAATTCGGATCCGATTCTCAAAGCTCCAGTTCCAGAAATACTTTGGGTGGTAAAGATTCTCTTGTCCGTGATGACGGAAGAGTTCTCTCCGAGAGCAAGTTTGGCAGAGAGCTTGGTGAACTCCGGGAGTCCTAATAACAAAACTTTTTATGAAAGAGAAGATTTATCGAAAAACTTACCAACAATTCCAGCGTATTCCTTGTCAAGGTTTGCGGCGATGACTTGACGCTCGGCTTCCTTGACCGATGGAAGAACAAATGGTTTTCCTTGATCGTCGCGGTAAGCTCCGACTCCGAGGTTGATCTTCTTTGGATTTTTGTCAGCCTTGAAGGCCTCGGTGACTCCGAGAATGGCATCTGGAGGTCCCATCTCGACGTGCGACCACCATGACTTTCCGCGGACAGCGGTGGAAAACAGCTTCTTGGAAACGCTCATTGTTGCTTGGATGAAAGATTACCTGAAAATTTGAAAAATTGGATTCGCTGTACAAGATATGGAGAACAAAATAAACAAGATGGTCTCAAAAAAGGAGGCGTGGACGTCACGTTCTGAAGTGAGTGAAGCAACGAAACATTGATAATTTGGGTTGACTAGAGTACGTACAACTCTTGTTTTTTTCGGAAATTCTGTGAAAAGGAAACGTGTGTTATCACTATCTAGGAATGTTCAATGGTCGGCAGTGGGCTGATCGCAAGAACCTTTTACTGGTAACAAATGTATACCATCTTGGCTGCCATAATAGTGATGAACTACTAGAGTGAGGCCAACAACTACGCTAGAAAACCCATTGATAAGAGTAATATTATCTTCACGACGGACACAAATACACAAGAGTAGAAAACAAAATGGACGGATTGCACCGCCTGTGAGCAGCAGTGGGCAGACGACGCATCTCTTCTTCATCGCATCTTCCTTGGGCCCCAAAAACGAAAGGATGCAAGAAGAGTAGGCCGCGAAGACGTGAGAGTGTGTAAGGAGAAGAGACCTAGTCAGAACGAGGAAAATACTCGGGCGGTCGCAGCCAACGTGAGAAACATGCGGTTCAATCCACTGGCAAGTTTTTCGTTTACTTCCCTCCCGACCGAGTGGTAAACAGTAAGTAAACTGTGTTCGGAAAGCGCTTCAGTACTTTGCTCAGTGAAAGAAAAAGTGAAACAAAAAAGGAGTGGAACGAAAAGCAGAACGAGTCGCATTAAATACTACATTAACTGTTGATTTCTCGAAACAAATCCTGAGAAATCAACGGGGCAGTCAAGTCAACAGACATAGAGAAAAAAAGAGAATACCTGGGTCAAAAGGAAAGAGAAAAAAGCGACCACTCAAGAGGAGAATACAACTAATGAATGAATGATGGGAGTGGACCATTGGAACATCGCTCGAGAACGTTCTACGCTGTGTGTGTGGGCGCGCGCGGTGGTAGAACAAAACGTAGGTCAACGGTGCTCCTGGGAAAGAGAGTAGGTTTAGGCTGGGTATAATTAGGGGACAGCTGATCAGTATGGAAAAGGAGTGTTATAATAAATTCGCTTCAGATAGTTTTCCACGAAAAAGTTTGTTGTTTTTGCACAAAAATACTTCCCAATTGAGAACGAAAAAATAAATCGAAATTCAAATCTTGAAAATAAAATTTCAGAATTTTAACGATAGCCGTGGGATATAAAATCAGCCCAAATCCCTACTTTGGGAAAAAAACTTATTTTTCGATGCGGTTTGCTCTGTTTAGTAATTTTTAGATTATTTTTTGTGTAAATTTTGATGACGTATTTCAATGAAACTGAATTTCAGTGAAATTACAGAACAAATGAAAAAGAAAATGCGCTGTAAAACAAAAATTTAAGAAATTAGAAATAGTGAACACTTGAAGGGATCGAGGTATAATTTAAAAAAAAACATAAATAAATAAAACCGGAATTTTCTCATTTTTTCCCAGAATTCAAATTAAATAATTATTGTGTTCCGTAAAAAATCCATTTGTTGAAAACTAGCACATAAAACAGTTAACATAAATTACGAAGTTTTGCCTATTTTTTCGAGCCAATTGTCTTTTTCTTACCCTTTCTTCTGAAAATTCTCACCAATGAAAACATATTCAGTTAATTGTTCCAAGAAACAATACGGAACAATTTTTAGTATTTTCAAGCCAAAAAACTATGCTCAATTCGCTTGTGTTTCCTAAAAATTTCAAAAACTGGAAAATGTGGTTTTATCAATTGTTGCCTCGTTAACAGTGTTTACTTCCTGCACCGGTATTAAAAGTAGAGTACAATTTGATAACACTTTTCAATACACGTCATTATTCCAAAAATGAACATTCTTACTAGAATTTTTTTAGTTATCTCTGAGAAACGTTTTCTCAATTCCACCCTGGAAACTTGCACGTGCGATTCATGTGAACTTGTATCTCTATACTTTTGTTAACATTTGCCTTCCTCTTTTTTCAAAAAGTTTTTTGCCTCGTCCGGATAAATGTGATACAAAATTCAGCTTCTAGAATAGACAATTCGATTTCACGGATCCAGAATAAAGACTATTGTTCTTTTTCTCGGAGGAAATTTTCATATCTCGGGATCTATACCGGCATAGAACAGGATTTATCGGTCGGGATGCGATGAGATTTCTAGGACGCGATATGGAGGATGTCAAGGCTAAAAAGGTTGTCTTCATCGACAACATTCTCTCATTCAACCGCGTTTGTAAGAACGATGTCTGTTCCAACACCAGGAAAACGTTTCCAACTTGAGAAGGAAGTCGTCGCGGCTATTCCAGATCTTCTTGTCATCAAGCCAAAGGTAAATTTTCTAGCTTTTTTTCAACTTTCGGTATCACATTTCAGGTGTTCCCAGACGAGCGTGGATTCTTCTCCGAGAGTTACAACAAAACCGAGTGGGCTGAAAAGATTGGTTACACCGAGGATCTTCAACAGGTACACATAGGAAGTCAGATAAAAGTTCTAAAAACTAAATGTTGCAGGATAATCACTCCTTCTCCCATTACGGTGTTCTCCGTGGTCTCCACACTCAACCACACATGGGAAAATTAGTTACTGTGGTAGGTTTTAGAAAATATGACTAATGTTCATAGTTTTTCAACTAGTGAAACTAGAGAAAATACTAAGTTTTTGGTTTACAGGTTAGCGGAGAAATCTTCGATGTGGCTGTTGACATCCGCAAGGACAGCCCAACCTACGGAAAGTGGCATGGAGTGATTTTGAATGGAGATAACAAGCACGCCTTCTGGATTCCAGCTGGATTCCTTCACGGATTCCAAGTGCTTAGCAAGGAAGGAGCTCATGTCACCTACAAGTGCTCCGCTGTCTATGACCCAAAGACTGAATTTGGTAAGTTTGGGAGAAAAGAGGACAGGATATAAATCTAAAAGTTTCAGGAATCAACCCATTCGACGAGGATATCAATGTGGACTGGCCAATCAAAGACAAAGCTTCCGTGATTGTTTCGGAACGCGACACCCAGCATGCCTCTTTCAAATCTCTCTAATTACTTTGCTCAACCTCGATTTTTCTAATAATACTGTGATAGCAAAAATCGAGTGAATAAAATAATAATGAGATTATCAAGTCTACTATTTCTATTTCAATTATCAAAAAAAAGGTAGGCTATACTGAAAATTTGTATCCTTCTGTTATATAGTACGGGTCATTAATACATACAAAAATGTGTTTTTTCAAAGTTAAGTTTGATCATTCTAGGAGTTTATCTGTCCAGTTTCCAATTAATTTGAAATTTTTCGAGGCTGTAAAACAATGTTAGATTGAAAATTTGCATTCACCGAATGTTTTGGGAGTTCTCAGTTTTTCAACTATTTGTTGTTTTCTGAGAAAAACCGTTTCTCACGTTTTCAATATAGACGGGCCAAACTTGATAGCCGAGCTGCAGACTTGTGATAATGGTCAAAATGAGGACAAATCAACAAAAAAAACTCCGTTTTCGTATATTTTATTGATTGACACTGTATGCGAGAAGCTTACTGAATTAGGCTCTTTCCGAAATCCCAAAATTTCAAATCGGAAGATACCGTAAAAACTTTAATAGGAGGCCATAAAACCGGTGAACTTTGAGCTCAATTATCACGATTCCTGTAAAAGATAACAAAAATTTGTTAACTTATGAAATATTGGCGATATTATGTTCGTTATATATAACACGCTACATGCGTCTGTTGGTTCCAATGTCAGACTGTCAACTTTTGAAAACCTTGACATTAAAATAGATTTACATGACCTTTTAAGAAAAAGTGAGGGGCGGAGCGACGAACCAGTAAAAAAAAACTAGACTAAATCGCGCCGAAGGCGCACCAGCTAGCTGGTTTTAAAAAAATTAATTAGTTGACCTTTTTTTCATATCTTTCACAGGAATCAAAATAATTGAGCTCGAAGACGACTTCACTGATTCCAAAATTTTCGAATTTTGTAAAACTCATTTGATATCGGTCCCACTTTTTTTGCAAACCATTGGTCTGCCAAGGTGTATGAAACTTCCTCAATTCCAACTTTTTTTTCCAATCCCCACCTGTCTCCATAAATGTGTATTTTACTCACGCGCAGGCAAACACTATTCTGAAAAGCAAACTGAGGTTCGTACCTCCATCGGCGTTTTCAGGACAAATTTGGGTTTCAATTACCGTGTTAGTTTAGGAAAAAACCCACCACAGGGAGGGAAAACTGACTTCACCCCCCTTCCCCTCTCGAGAGGATTAAAATCGCTTTTCACTCGTTTTTTTATTATCTTCTTTCGATTACGATTTGAATTGCGTTGGTGGTGGGCAAATTATTATTCAGAATTTCGAATCGGAGTGCAGAGGTTGAGATTGATTTATGGTGCTTTTGAAAAAAAATTATGGCAAAACGAATGGAATCGGAACGGAAAGAGAACGGAAAAAGTCAATTTTCCCTTCTACTTCGAGAACAAAGCACACTGATTTTCCAGCATGTACCCAATTCAGTTTCCAATTCAGTTACCGGTTTAAAAATTCATCCAGTGGAAATATTTCAAAACCGTTTATGACAACAGAAAATAATATGACACATGTTCACAATGAAAAAATAACTTCTGTAGGCGTTGTGTCCCTATTGTCACCGTCGTTTAGGAATTTTTCAAAGAAACCATAAGGAACGAGAAAAAAAATTAGTTCGTAAAAGAAGCCGGTTTTGAAATATTTGAAGTGTCGAAACTCAATTTCGAAACTATTAGAAGAGGTCCAGAGAAGGGCGTATTCCTTGTTATCGTTCTCTATCTCTTTTTCTGGCGGTTAGTCTCGTCGTTCCTACACAGTGATTAAATATCACATTGATCATCATCCAAGGGAGACCGACGACGACAACTGGGGCGGATCGAGAAAAAAAAGAAAATGGAACTGCCTTTTGCCTCTCTCTCAATTGGTTCTGACTCATCTGAAATAGGGTAACTTTGACCGGCCAACGCCCTTCTCTTTTGCTGGGAGGAATGGGTATATAACACACCGCCGGTGCCCTCATACCATATTCAGAGCTCATATTGGTTTTGACTTTAGAAATTCTTACATTCCTATCGGGATAGTTTCGAAATTACAGTTCTGAATAGGAAACTTTCCTCCTCTCTTGTTTTTTTCCTTCCTCTAATTACACAGATGTCTTCTTCTTCTCCGTCTTCTGTTCCAACTCCCAAATTTTCCGGCAGTAATGTTTGATTATTTCGTCTCCTTTTTTCCTTTTTCCCCCATTCCATCCCCAATACGACCTCAGGTCCCTCTACCAAAATAACAGTGTGTTGACAGAGAAACACACAGTCAACATTGGCAGCAAAAACCCCCACCGATTTCGATTTCGCGCCCCCCCCCCCCCCCCTTATTTCTTCTAACTCTGTTCTTCTCTTCACGTGGTATTTACCAAAAAAAGAGTAGGGGTTGGAAGATTCGAGAAAAAAAAAGGTAAGATGGGGGTTAAAACCACGCCCAAACTTTTCCCTCTCGACCCTATTCTTTCCATGCAAGGAGGCACATATAAATGCTTTTGAGATATGAGTGTTCCTGTTTTTGAATTTGAGTTATTTATTAGTATTTTATTAGTTTATCAGTCTTGAGTTTTTTGGAAGCCATTCTCTTTAAGGTACATTTAGAGTGCAATTATTCATATCTATATGTTGGTGTTGCTTTGTCTCGTTTTAATTTTTTTTTTCTTACGAAATCCACTCAATGATTTGTATAATTTTTCAGTCTTCAAAAAACAAAGCTCAACCACTAAACTAAAAATGACATTGGCTACCCGTCATGCCGACTTCACCCGTCATGACAGTTTCTGGAAGGACAACGACATGTGGCTCGACGAGTTCCGAGACTGGCCAATGGATTGGCCAAAGCCAAGAGACTTCTTCAACCGTGTATGTCGTCGGGTTCATCTAGGCTTATAATTTTCCGATTGTTGAAAATGATGAGGGCATGAGGAGGGGTGGGCTATTCATCCGCGACCTAACCGAATCTCCCCTGCACGCTCTCTGCGTTCCGGCTACTATTATATTATTTCCTGCCAGGCGTTTTACTGTTCGAATCCGGTCGTCAACCGACGGCCTACTTGACAGTCCTACTCGAATTTACGTACATATACATCTATTAGAAGTGAAAGAGAGAAAGAGACCCAAGCCAAAGTTTCATCTCTTCTTTATATTCGATGCCAATCCCTCTTCCTTTTCCCATTTTTAGAGCATCATCAATCTGTACAAATATAATGTTTTTTTTTTGGCTCGGCTCGTTTCAAAATGTGCTTTTTTTCAAAAAATAAAATCGAAATCAGCCGATGATTCAGAATGATTCATATTTCCTTTTTTACAGTTTTCCCGTGACGTGGATAGCTGGTGGAAGGATTGGCCAACCGATTGGCCTCGCATGGACGCGGTCATGCCAAGAGTAATACCTAGAATACAACAAAGGAATAAATAAATACAAGGAATAATAATTTCAGTTCTCTACCCAACTCGACCGTGTGGATCGTAACTGGAGAACCGATCCATATTGGATGAATCTCTATCCAAGATGGGCAGAGCCAATTTTCAAGGAGGGAATCGATGTGAACTCAAATGTGGTTAATGACGAACGCAAGTTTGCCGTTGACATGGATTGTTATCAATTCCGTCCTGAAGAGATTCAAGTGAAAACTTTGGATGACACACTGATGATTGAGGGGAAGCACGAGGATATCCGTGATCGGGATAACTTCACCAAGATGTACTTTGTCCGAAAGTACCAACTTCCAAGAGATGTTGACTACAACTCTATCCAAAGCAGCATTGATGCTAAAGGACGTCTTCAAGTTGAAGCCAGCAAGTTCAATAACATGGCCATCAATGGTCGTGAGCGTCTGATCCCAATTGAGGGAGCTGGAAGAGCATCTCCGAGATATGACAGTGGAACTCTCCGTTCCCAGGGTGGGCCAAATTCTCCAATCCATGTGCAAACCGAACAAGATGGGAGAAGCCACTCGAGCCGTAGTGGATCCCGCTTGAATGATAGCCCAGGATCTAGAGATGTTTACTCGTCTCATTCTTATAGGTAGGTACTTTTCAGTCCTTTCCATTTAATTACGTTCAAAAATTTTTCAGCTATCATCGTAGTGATTCTCGCAATCGTCTTTCTCCACATGATGTAAACACCACTAGAACCGACAACAATCGCACCTATAGTCCAGTTGCTTCTCGTGTTACCACCAGTGGTAAGAACTTTCAAAAATCCGCATTCAAAGTCTAGTTAGATTCCAAAGACACTGCTTCTTTGACGTATTCTTCTATGTCACATTTTCTCTCTTTCTTTTCTATCTGTGTAGATCCTCTAATTACCTTCAGAGCGGACAGTAACACCGGAACAGCGGTCGCCGGGTCGAAAAGCGTTCGAAACGATTCGAAACAATTTCGAGCAAGGTCGTTTCCCCAACACAAAAACCGAATTTTCTCAATTTTCTGTTTACACACAAATCACTCTAATTACTCTAATTACTCTTTTTCCCCACTTCCTTCCTCATTATCACTATTAGCGTAAAACTGAAATTCCAAACTGATCACACCGAGTACTTTGATTTTTTCATCTGTCAGTCCACAAATAACCTTCAAAACTACTTTAACATGTTGCGCCTACCCAAAACACCAAATTGAGTTTTCATAGATTTTCTGTGGAGAGATCTCAGTGAAATACATTTTTTCAGGCGCCTACAACACCGCTGGAAATGCCAATCTTCATGAAGAGCGATCAAGCTCTCGTGCTCAATCTCACCGCTCAGAGAGTCGCAATGGAGGTATAAAGATTTTTAAATAGATCTTAAAAACACATTTTTTGCAGGATACCGCGTCGAGTCTCCAGTCAGCACTACCACTGGAATCCTTCGCAACGGAAACTCCGACTCTCCAAACTCGACTCAACGCGAGTACCGCTCCATTCAAATTCTCCGCAAAACGTATTAAATCATTTAATAATCCATGCTTTTATCGATACCCGTTCTCCTTCACAACACTTCACACAATTCTGCCTACAGCTTTTGAAACTCAACAGTACATTTTATGATGTTTCCCAAACAATTCGCTTCTTTTTGCATTCGTGCTTTTTCTTCTTCTGTACATCTTCTTCCCTATACATAAACATTTATGCTTTTTTGTTTACTAATTTGATAGTACGATTTTGATGGAAAAAAGATCATGGTTCTGATCTCAGACCATGTAGGCGGAAACAATAAAGAGAAAAATGCGAGAAAAAGAGGGGAGATGGATTCAAAACATAATCATTTTTCATCTTCATATTGCATTTCATTCGTCGATCATATTTTCGACCATGTCTCGCCATCATCCACCTCTGGTAACCAAAAAGGAGATTATCTATCGGAGAAGCTTCATCGATGATGTAAGTTAACATTATTATGCTAATGAAGAGCGGCTAAATAGATACCGGTTCTTGGTAGTTTTTATTATATACGGGGTGAAATTTCTTTGACTTTAACGTATAGGTTTCTGACTTCTGATTCTAAAAAAGCCGCTAAGATAAACAATTAGACATCAAGACTACTTGCAACAACATCGCTTACAGCAACGGCGAATAAGATAGACAAAAACGTCGTTTTCAGTTGCATTTTGCCTATTTTGATCATTTTCAGGAGTCTGAAACTCACTTGTCAAATTTCCGGTCACTCTAGAAATGTTAGAGGGTGTAAAATAGTAGATTTAGAAAATTTGCATTCACAGAATTTTTTGGCAGTTAATACTTTCTTAGCTATTTCCCGATTTCTGAAAAACGCCTGTTTTTTCACATTTTCAGAACAAAAACGAGCCAAAAACTGGTGTCATTCAAAAATCGGAAAATAGCTGAAGATTTTCAATTTCAGCACAATGACCGCTTTGAAAATGTGATGAGAAACCCAACTGCTTATCCACCAAGGGATCCAAAACCCGAACGTCCCCAAAATGTAACTGTAAGCCACAACTATCACGCTGATTTTGAATCAGAGGTAGGATAAACATCAAACACCTAGTTCCGAACTACAATAATTCAGTTCCAACTCTCAAAAATCAACAAAAAGTTGGACAGTATAATCGGAATTCTTCGCAGTCCATCGACCAAGGTATGCGCACAAACACAGCACCTTCCCTATTGTTTTGCTCATTGTTCTGCTTTTTTCTAAAGCGTCAATGCTTACTTTTCAGCGAAATGCTGAAGAGCGTGTCGTTGTTGACGCCGGACGTCAAGAGCAAACTCGTCAATACAAGGATATTTGCGAACGGCTTGACAAGTTGGAGACAGAGTTGACTGTGAGCAGTTTTTTTGTTCACACTTACTAGTAGGGAATAATTCTGCGATTCAGGGAAGAACTCCTTATGCTCCACTTCAAAACGAAATTTACGCTTTGACAAACAAAGTGCAAGAGTTGGCTCGAATTCAAGAAGACTTGAAAGCCAAACTGGTTGCAAGCAACATTCAGGGAGATGATATTGACGAGTTGTTGGTAGGATATCTGTGAAAAATGGGGAAAATTGAGATTAATTTGTTGTAGAAGGTTATCAATGAAACGAGACGGGATATGGAGGAGAAAATTGGAAACATCAAACAGCTCAGCGATGGGAATTACATCCATTTGGAAGACAAGGTTTGGAAAAAATCATAAAATAAAATTTGAAAGAACATTTTTAGCTTGATGGATATCTGCGCAACCAGCATGGTATACAACTACAAGTTGATCATCTCATGCATCTTCTCACTCATAGCTCTCGCCCAGCATCTGCAATTGGTTCGAGACCAGCATCCGCTGTGGAGAAAATTTGGTAGTAAAATGAACTATGAATTTCATAACTGTTGATTTCCAGTAGTGTGTCCCGCTCATCATCAAAAAGTTCAAACTTGAAAGCTAATCTTGTCATGCCAACTCGTCGTTCACCACCTCCAAAAACCCCAAGTGAGGTCAGCTACACATCGACTCGCCCCCGGACTGAACGTTCAGCGTCCCATAAATCGGAGAGCACCGTCACCTCGTCCAATACTATCACCACTTTGGATAGCTCCAAGAAGAGCTCTCGTCCGGTTGATGCACCACAGAAGCCACCTCGAAAGCCATCAATTGAAGTGTTGGAGAAAAGCAAAAGCATTGAGACATTGAGTAAGTGAAATATTCTATTCATAATCCTGAATTCCGAAATGTGAGTCTCTTTTTAGATGCCATCCATGCTGCTCAACAACTGGAAGTTGAGTCCTCTTCTTCTGGAAGTTACATTGCTCCTCTGAAAATCGACGAACGCAGAAACTCGCAACCAGCTAATGTTTTTCTCAACCAAAAATTTTAGCCGATGGGAACTGATTCTAATTGCTGCTTTCTTGTTTTTATTCATGCTATTTCTGTTCGGTGCTTTGGGGCAGCGACTTATCTGACTATATCTGGCTTGTGATGTAATTTTATTTTGATATTTTTCTATGTTTTCGTCACCACTGTTGACACGCTCTGAATTATATGCATGAATTGTCATCATGGCAAACATCTACCGTAAGATTGAAGATATTTCCTCATTAGAGATTTTAATTAAAGTTGGCGAGAAACGTTTCGAGGAAGGTGAACTATGCTCACAAAATTAAATTTTTTCACCATATTGTGGTGGCTGGGTGCAACCAAAATGACAAAGAGGCGGTGCAAACACATAAAGGTCATCATTTGAGAAAACTCTTTGTGGGGTGAAAAAAACTCATTCTTTATTCTCGAAGAAGATGCCATCAACATCTCATTCTGCGGTTTGTCACCACTCGGGACTTCAGCAAATAGTCAAGGGCACAATGTTGACGGGTGAGTTACAAAAAATGATTTTGACTAGATTCTCGACGATGACAATAATTCCTCCACATTTCAAAATGTCATGCAATCCTCGAGAAGTGTTGAATTTCATGATCTTACGGGTCGTATATTTTTGAAAAGCGCATGTTCCTTATTCTTCGAAATAGCTATTAGTATGGATTCATCATTCAGTCGGAATAGTTCTAGAACACAACGTGAGTAAAATTTTATGGTTGGAATATAGGAGGAAATTCGAGAATGGGTCCTCAATATAGCTGCTCCACTTCAAACATTTTCCCGGGTCTGAGAGCTTTCCTATGTTGCTGTTTTTCTCATGACTGAATTTTGGGCATTCACATTGGTCAGAAACTAAATTACTATCAGACTTTTGGCTCTATTTTGATCATAATGAAATGTAGGTGGAATAATTTGATATCGAGTCTTTCTGGAATAATTATAGTCTGCAGGTTTTTACTCTCAAAGATTCCCAAACATTTCTTTTAAAGAGGAAATGAGTTTAAGAGATTTTTTGCAAACTTTTCAATTAAACCTGTTTTCATCTATTCTTTAATTGAGTTTCAACGTCACAGTACTGCAAAAATAAACCACCTGCTTTGGCCTTTATCTATCAAAAATCTGTGCTCCGAAACGAAAAACAATCACGAGTATTTAATTGAAAAAGTTGGGCGGCGGCACCGTAGCAGCCTTCTCCATATTTCCAGTCATCATTCCACTCGTGCCATGTGGTGCCGGTTACTAACACGTAATTTGCAACTACCTTTGGTCGGAAAATTTAATAAATCCTTGGACTCGGTGAAGTCAGGTACTCTTTTTCTTGACATTTTCTTGACACCCGAAACCAAACCAAAATTTGTTCATTCGAAAAATTTCGGTCGCTCTACTTTGATGACAAAACTTTTTTCCTTTTTTGTTTCCCACCGTACTCGACCATCCACTTCTATCTAGACGGCCAAATAAGCCGCAATTAAAATCTCAGAATGTTTCGAAATTTTCGAAACTTCGAGTTTCACCTCATCGTAAGATTATGAAAACAACACGCCCACATAGAGTCACAAGATTCTGAGTTGTTATTAGTATTCTCGAGAAAGTCACATCTCCATACCGCTTCACTGATTCTGTATCTAACAAGATTTTTGATATAAAAATGTTGAAGTCACCAAAGATTTTAGCCAAGAAGACGATGATCGCCAAGATCTTGTCGAGCCGCAACAAATGGGCTATCTGCGATCGTACTCTCTACCCAATCTACTATCTTCTTCTCATTCTTGGCTTGAATCAGTCAATCCGTCCAAACAATTCTTTGCTCTTCCGCATCTACAGTTGGCTTGTGTTTTGCCTTTTGGTGAGTCTAGGGAGTGAACGGAAATTAAAATGGAAATGGTAGTGTCTCTTATTTTCTTCTTTCTAGCTCTTTACCACCGTCCGTAAATTTAATCAAATTGGTGTCCGTCCAAATGGAACTCGTGAAACCATGCAAGAGTTTTTCGCCAACCCACGATCGTTGATCACACTTTGCAATGCATTGATAATGATGAGGTGACAGAGACAGGGGAACATTTTTTATAGAAATAAATGAATGTTTAGTGGACTTCTTGCATCTCTCCAGCTTTACACCCTCGGAGCAAAGAGACTCAAGCCGTTGAAGGTTGAAAAATTTTAGATTAGGGGAGAGAACCGTTTGGATTTCAGATTTTATGTCAATTTTCGTTGAATGTCCGTTCGAAGGAAGCTGAACGCCGCCAATTCATCATTAACACTTTTCTGGCAGTGCTCAGTGGTGTTTTGGCTCTCACTATGGCTGCTACCTATGCTTGTAAGTTCGATCATCATTTCAGGAAATCTGAAATTTACTCAACCATTGCTTTTTTAGTGTCAAAATGGGGTTATATTTTGTACATTGTCGGAACTCCTAATCTGGATACTGAAACCATTTTCTGTGTTCTCTTGGACTCTTACGCGGTAATTATTCCAGACCCCCTTATCCTTGCTACATTTGAAATTCAGCTTTTCGTATCCCGTGCCGCAATTTCTGCTCTTGCCATACTGTTCTACCAACACTGTTCCGTTATTCGCCGTTCCATCAAACACCTCATCAATGAAATGGTTCCAGCCGAGCAAGATGAATGTCCATTACCAGATGCCTCTCTCCAAAAGATTCACGATTGCCAAATCAGCTACCAACGCATCTTCAATGGAAAAGCCGTTATTGAGGAGTACTACTCTTTCGTTTTGTTCTACTCGTATGGTGTCTGCATTCCAATCTTCTGTTTCTTGATGTTTGTTGTGATGAGCTCCCAATCGGTTAGTCGGCTCTACAGTTAGTTTCAGAAAATTGTTGCAGAATTTTCAGATTTGCTGGTCAGAGGTTGTTTCAATCGTCATCTGGATCATCAACGCTATTCTTGTCCTCCTTCTTTTCAGTCTTCCAGCGTTCATGATTCATGAAGATGTTAGTGACTAGGAGGATTATGATCAAGATTGAAATCACAATTTCCAGGGTGATCGTCTTGTTGCTTCCTCGTTCCGCATGTACCACGAAACTTTCCATGAGGAGCGAGACTTGACTGTTCTCTCACAAATGACATTCTTCACATTCCAAATCCACTCGACCAAACTCACTCTCTCCGCTTGCAACTATTTCTACATGGATCGCTCGATTCTTCTCTCGGTAATCACTAACCGAATTTCATGGTTTATTCTGTTTTTCTGTTTCAGCTCTTCTCTGCAATTCTCACCTACTTTCTCATCCTTTGGGAATTCGATATTAAGAACAAGACAATTGGTGGCGGCGATATCGGAAACCACACGCTTCTCCCATAAAATTGCAGACGAGGATAAGAAGATTGTGTAGCATAAAACTTAACAAGCATCTCCCCAAAAACCGTTTATTGGTCGTAAAATCCTCCTTTATACACAAAAAATCTAAACGCAGTAGTATCCTTTTCTTTGACGTTTTTTTTCTGGAAACAACTACTTCTTGCTTGAATAAATATTTGCACCTGTTAACTTTTTCATTTGATTAGAATTGATCAGTTAATCAACCAGATGGAATATGGTGACCGACAAATTCGAAAGTATGAGTTTAGGAAGAGGAGGAAAATGACTGATCCTGATAATTGGCTGATAATTGGTCATATTGTTGGACTGAACACATTATTCTGGAACATTTCAGATCTTTTTAATTAACTATAAAACAAAGTGTCAAGACCTTGAATAGCATCTTAAATGCCCGTCATTTCACACGTTTTGAAAATTTCAAAAAACACACAAGGGGGCCTCTTATGTGATTTTTTCGATCAAAAATTTATTCTCGAGTTTTTTTGATTTTTTTATTAAACAGAGAAACAATTCAAAAAAAACGATAAAAATGAAAAAAAAAATTATATTAAGAGCTCAAAATTTGGCTCAAAAAAAACAGGATTTTTGATACCGGGCCCGGGCCTTGAAAATTCCTCTACTTGTAAAATTCCTGCCTTTTTCAAAATGAGATTCCGAACGAAATGTTTTGGAAGCTTTTTTGGAATCAATTCCAGATCGAAATATTTCCGATTTTTTTGGAGATTAGAGCTTATTGCATACTTGTAACGGGCAGGGCCGGGCTTTTTCCCAAATTTCGGAGGCCCGGCCCGGCGGGCCTGTCATTCCACAAGTTTTGAAAATTTCAAAAAACACACAAGGGGGACCCTTATATGATTTCAAAAATTTTTTTTCGAGTTTTGTTGATATTTTTTTATCAAACAGACAAACAATCCAAAAACACAAAAAATAATGGAGAAAATTGTATTGAGAGCTCAAAATTTGACTCAAAATGACAAAATTTTTGCTACCGGGCCTTCCGGGCCGGGCCCGGGCCTTGAAAATTTCCTCAGGCCCGGGCCCGGGCTTTGGCGGGCTGGCCCGGAATTTTACAAGTATGGCTTTTTGGATTACAATGTTTGTTAATTTTTCACCATTTTTTTGCTCTCTTGTGATTATGAAATAAGATTTCAAATATTCTGGATTTCAGAAAATTTTTCAAATCCCAGTTTTCATCCTGAACATCTTTTCTTCAGGGTTCGGTGAAGAAATTGAAATTTCGAAAAGTTTTTAAAAAGAAAATAAACTGAAATTTCACATTTCACTGTACCGACATTCAGCTTTATGCTGCAACCAACTTTTGTAGACTTCTAATTGGAAAAACGCTCGTGCCATCTATTTAACAATAATGAACATCCCAAATTGGCTGAAATTCTAGTACTACTGATTCTTGCTGCTCTCTCGTTTTTTGGTTCCGCTGCTCTTTCTGAGCAACATGTCTCTTTCATTTTTTTTTCGAGCAAATATTCCGTTTTGTTTCTCCTCGTTTCGGATCTCTTCTCTTACTGACAAAAATTCTCCCATTTCAAGAGCCGTAAAAAGTATCATTTGAATGGAGAATGAGATGACATTCCAGTGCTCGCTAAGAACACACTAATCGGTTCTTTTTTTCTGAAAACGAAAACATATATATCTTTTTTTCATCCCCTCATATCATCTCTCTTCATCACTTCGAATATTCCAGTGTTACTCACAAACAAAAATTATTTTTGAAAGTTTTCCTCTTTCTACTAGTTGTCGTTTGGAAAAGATAATGAAGTGAGCGGCACCAAACGGACAACAATTCGAGGGGAACACATTTTTGTTATTGACCTCACGAGAACAAAATGATTATTCTTTGTTATTTGTTCCGCTTCTTCCTGCAAAAAGTTATGTATTTCCAAACTTTTTATGACAAGGAATCCTATCAAATTACTATACTTCTATCTTCTTCTTCTTTTAATGTACTTGAGACAATTTGCCACCTGTTGTAAAGAGTGTGTGCCTAACTTCAGTTGTTCCCGACTTCTCTCTCAATTGGTTCTCACTGAAATCTATCCGTCAAAAGAGTCAAATATAGAATAAATCAACGGAGCCAAAAGCTCCATCAATCATTATAACATGTCTCTTTGCTGTTCCTTTTCCTGTTCCGTTCCTTCTATTACACTCGGAACCACCCAATCTGAATCGATAATTGCGGTTTGAGCACAGAGGCGAGAGAAGAGAGTGCCTCTCGAAAAACGTCTTCAGTCCGTGGCTGAGGCCGGTCGATGGATCTACGGACCAGCTGTCCACCGCTTTCCTCTCTTTTCTCTCTTCCTCTCTTCACACTGTTTTTGCGCGCACGTTGTACCAGAACGTTCGGCGTGCGGCACGTTCGAGGCGGGTCCACAATGTGAATTGCTCCAAAACATTTAATTTATCTTGTACCCTTGTCTCTATGTCATTGTTGTCTCTTCATTTTTATTTTGTTGTTTGGAAGCTTCGACTGATTTGAACATCAAAAATTGTAGTCTAAATCCGATTTTCATGTTTTAGATACATTTTGTACTTACCAAAAAATATATTTTTCTTTTTCCTTCCATCTCACCTGCCTCCATCTAATCCTTCTCTTTTCTCTTGCCTCACCAATCATCTCAGATTAACCAAAATGAGGTTTACAAGCCACTATTATATAATTGCCTCAGAGATTTTTTTTCGGGAATAAGCCGCAGTATTTTACGTGCGTTTTTGCAGAAACTAGAAGGATTATTAGGTCAAATAGGTTAACTTTCAACAAAAGAAAGTTACTGAAATAGCTTTCTTTCTAGCTGCTGCTGCCAATGATGTTCTGAGAAGTCCCTTCGAAAAAAACATCTATAGTGCGCAAATGGACCCTAGGGGGACACACTCACACCACACTCACTCATGCACTCACTAACAATAGTTTGAAACCACACCGTCCCCCTGCAAATGCAATCGTTTTCATTCAAATCTATTTTCCTTTTTCTCTCTCTCGCTCTCTTTACTTTCTCATTCCTAGTCAACTACTACTTTCACCCATAACTAACTCTTCAATCCGTTGTACCTCGGGTATTCGTACGCTTTATGGTACTTGAATGTTATGGTTGGTAGTGTTATTACGCGGCTCCGACCAGTCGGTTTCTCTCGCGGTACAATACAATTCTTTTGCTTTCGTATGAATCTGAGATGCCGCGCGAGAAAAGACGTATATGGTAGTAAATCTTGCAGAAGAATTCTACTCATATTCCGTTTTTCGATTTAGTTATTTCTTCATTTTGAGTTTTTTGAATCTTCTAGTCAGAACAGTCAAATACACGTTCACTTATTTGAAACATTTTCTCCGTCACATCACCCTCTTGAAATTTACTTCTGCTCTCACAAAGTTCAAGTAGTACAAAAAGTCATGCTTCACACGAAATGCTGCCACAATTTTTGTAGTTTTCCTCTTACTAATCATGCTGTCTTGGAAAAAGGAGAAAAGAAAAATTTGACACCTCTTGCGCAGAGAGTCTAATGATTTATAACAAAAAATCAAAGGGAAAGGTGAACAATAGAGCAACAGGGAAAGGGGATTCCTGTGCAAAGCTACAATCCCAGTGAGGAAGAGGCGACTGCTCTTTGATATTGTGCAAACATGTACATGTCGTCCATGTCCAGCTCAAAAATTGGCGTATTTCTGGATGGTAGGTCCCTGGGGTGTGACCGTCGGGTAGAAGAGGGCGGATCTCGATTTGTGTTGCACCCATTTCCCCTTTGTACATTTTGCGGTTTGACATGCCGGATGAAAAACGGTTTTTGAAGTGGAAAGCTGTGAAAAATGACATTTTTAAGTATTGATCATTCGAAATTAGTATGTTGTTGATTTTATGAAAAGTTGAGAAGATTTTCAAAAACCGGTCAAAGTCCGAGAATCAGTTTTTCGATTATTTTTCTTTATCTGCTTTCTCTTTTATCATTGTTCCCAATTACAGACTGAAAAATGCTGAATAATGATTTTTGTATAAAAAAATTCTCTAGTTCTACAGTAATCAGAAGTTTGTCTAATTAATAAAAGCTCAACGCTTCCTAAAGCCAGCATATTACCGATTTTCCTCTAATAGAAGCTCACTCAAACCGATAACTTTGAGCTTAATTATCTCGATACCTGTGAAAGATATAAAAAATATGTCAAGTAACAAATTATTTATCATAACCTCACCAATGTTTTGACAGTTGAAATATTTTAGATAGCTTTAACAGGAATCAGGATAATCGAGTTTAGCGTTGACGGTTCGGCTTTCATTAGAAGAAATACTGTATTCCAAGATTTATTCCCCATACTCACGTTTCTCCTGATCACAAATCTCCAGATACTTCGTCTCTGGAATTTTTACCAAACCCATTTTTCAAACCTTTTTCTGACCTTTGTTGATCTCATCACCATTTTCTTATTTACACGACAGTTTGGCGTAAACTTGTGAACCACTCCAAACTATTTTTTGCGGCACTCGGCCCTCGTGTCAAGCGGAGACCCTTTGACATCTGTTTCGAAATGGTCGAAAAAGCCGACGCCCCTCATTTGCTACCACGAAACTTCTTCATCACCTTCCAACCACAGACTTTTACGATTTTCTCGCGCCAACGAGAATTTCATTTTTATCTGAAGCCGTCATCTTCTTTTGCCGTACTCCTCCTTTCACATCTCGTAATATATTAGCGTATTAGGAAAGGAATGCACTGGGGAACATTAAGTATTCTGAATATGTCGGCGTCTTTATAGATGTGTGAGAAAGCCACAAAGCCTCTCATCTTGATGAGTTCGTTTGTCGTTGGTTATTTAATGGGATGAGGTCTGAACCAAACTACGAAACTGGATTAGCTAATGAAAATCAACAATTCAGATTCTTTACAATTCCCTAGTTTCATGGTGCTCAAGCAAGTCTCCGTGACTTTTTTCTTTTAGTAGTGTATGTAATTTGATCCGTATGTTTCATCTTCGATCCGTTTGAGAGGCAAGTAATCTTCAGTTTTTTTTTCTTGGAGCCAACCATTTTTCGTGCTCTCCAAAATGTCAGAACTCCTTATTCTTCTGCAAATGGGAGCGGTGTCCCATTATTTCCGGACGTTTTTTTCTTCGAATGAGGAACCCAAGTTTTGCCGCGGGCAGTATGCATTTCGTCTAAAAAACATTACTTTTATTTGTCGTTTCCAGGCTTTTCTCCTCGTTTTCTGTGTTCCTTTAGTTCTTTTAGCCTCCTTCTCCACCGCTCAACTTTTTTTGTCCCCCAAATTGTATTTAGAACATACTTAGGACGAGTAAAAAAGTGAGAAAAGAGTGGGAGAGGGAGAGGTAAAAAGTATACGTGTGCGCTTTTTTTGAAAAGGAGAATGTATAATGCAACTTCTTTGATACTTTTCTTCTTTGCTCTTCGTTAACCCATCTTCTCATGACCTTTACCCCCGGTTTTTGTGCATAACAAACAAAAAGTGTGAGAAACCGGCTTCTAAAGTGGGAAGAGACCTCGAAATTTTAAACGGGATTACGGTAGCCCTTTTGAGAAACTAGAACCCTGTTTGCTGCATTCAACTGGAGTATTACGGTAGTCACAAAAAATTAATGAAATTAAGAGTAGTGACTACGGAAATGGAGTTCGTTTTTTTTCTGTAAACTTAATGGAAAATTTCTAAGAATCCCATTGGACTACTGTACCTAGAAATCAAGAAATTTGACTTTTTTTGAAAATCTCATTTGGTTCTCTTCTGCTCAATTCGGAGAAGCTAAAATTTAAAAAAAAATTCTCCCTGATTTTAATCAGGTTTTGGGTTACTGTAGACAGAGAACTATTAAGGAAATTGATTTGAAAAGATCCCAGGAAATTAAAATAATTTTTTCTAGAAATTAATTGTATTTCAAAGCAAAGTTAGTACTAACGTTTCCCACCATTTCTCATTTTATTCTCGTTCCTTTCTTTTCTTTCTTCTCAGCACAAAATCCTTTTCCAACACCGGAAATTTTCTCTTCCTTTCCGTTTTGCAGTTCCTTTCTTTCTCCTTCTCTAAAAGTTTCGTTTTTGTCTCAGCAGAAATTTTTCTCATGGCAAGTTTAGGGTCATTGCACCCTCGCAAATAATGGCAGCAGCCTGGCGCCCCCCGCACAATCATTTTATTATCTAAGAAAGCGTACACAGCCTCCAACTGGCCGCGTGGCGCAATGGATAACGCGTCTGCCTACGGAGCAGAAGATTGTAGGTTCGAATCCTGCCGTGGTCGAAACTTTTTTCTTTTTTTTTTTGTGTTCCGTATGGCTTCTTTCTTCTTGAGAAGTGTAATCCGGGACGCGGGCGTCATTAATTCATGCGTAGAATAGTAGTTTATTTAATATTCTTCGATGAGTTATATACTATTCCTATACGAACTTTTTTCCCTTCTCTCGAATAAGGCTTCCATTCGGTCGGGAAATTTAGCCGACCGAACGACCACCGACCCCGCCGACCGACAGCCGACCGAACTGACCGATCGGTCGGCGCGCCGACCGTTTTGTCCTCTTGCGCGTCAACGTGTTTGCATACGCTGCATTGTATTTTACGACAAACTAATCACTAAAAGCCTCGTTTGTCGTAAAAGTTCTTCGTACGCAAAAATTCGTG
>NC_013491.2:11641328-11652127 GCF_000004555.2 Caenorhabditis briggsae | reverse complement strand
AAAATATGTTTATAAATATTCTCTTCCCATTCCTCCTTTTTAGATGAGGTTGCGACCCGCCAGTGTTTACAGATATTTGCTACTGGGTATCGGAGTATTTCTCGGCGTATATATGATATATTCTATCATCGGATATGATGATGGATCTCATGNTCCCCTGTCGGTCGGCTGGGTCGTTGGTCGGTCGGCGGTCGGCGATTTTCGACCGACCGAAATGGAAGCCTTACTCTCGAATTTTAGAATAGGGTTTTAAGATATAGAATCTCGATTTTCATCAAAATATATTAGAATCTCGATTTTCATCAAAATTTACCAGAATTTCGATAAAGAGAACGAGAGGCAACAATTTTTATAGACTTGGTGAAGATCAAAATCGTATGTCTTTGTTTTTTATGACACCTGTTTTTCTAGTTTTCCTGGATTCTCTCCCAAGCTTCATTACCCGGTTTTCTTCTTTCTCTCCTTACAGCAGGTGTTCTTTCTTTTCGATTTCTCATGTTGATGCCCAAGTTATGTTGTTCCTGACCTTTTTCTTATTCTTCCCTCTTTCTACCTCTTTTTATGGGTTTGAAAATGGAATATTAGTGTAAATATTTGACCAGTCGCACAGACGTTTTTCCTCATGGGCTGCTAAACTATCCTTGACAGCTCTCTTGGACACAAATACAATAGCCGCCGATGATTGGAATGTTGTATTGTTTCAAAATTTGTCCATTTTATTTTTTGTGATTGGTTTCAAAGCACTTTGAGAAAAGAAAAAAGACCTGTTGATCGTGGGAACTAGCGACCAGCCAGCCCAAATGCTCAGATGACAAATGGTTGAGGAAGGCAGAAAGCACCATCACTTTATCTTCTCACCTCCTTCTTCCTTCCCGTCCTTCTTCTTCTTCCTCCGTCCTTCCTCAATTCATCGCCCCCCGACAACTCAAGTCGAAGTCTGTCCCAATTGTTTCTTTATGTGCCCTCCGAAACGACATTGTGAGTCTTTTTTCTTCTTTCTCTCTATCTTTACAAAACAAGTCGTTCGTTCTCTCCGAAAAAAATTGACCTCATTACATCTTCTCAGGTAGGTAAAACACAACTACTTCATCTTTGATATGTCTCTATTTGAAAATCTGTTTGAAAATGTGCTAATTTTTGTTTTTAAAACGGCATTTCAAAATACTAGTTATTCAATTACGGTTCGGAAAATGAAATAATTCGAAACGCCTGCATAATAAATGTAAACCGAAAACGGTAGTAGTTTTGTTGGCGGTTTTGATACTGGTCTCGCCTATTCACTTTCATTTCGTCGCCTCATGAATATCCATGAGATCACTTTGCCTTCGCAACACACACAACCTTTTATTACTTTTTATACTTGAAAACGAGAAACTTGAAATGCAGCGAAATCTCCCCTGTCCCCGTCCCCTTCCACCACTTCATCGTGCATTTTGCATGTGTAATTTTCTTTCTCTCATATTCCTCCTCTCGTTCCGTTACTCTGCCGTCGTCGCGCTTGCTTTTGCTGCCTATTAGATTAAATTATGATTAGGAAGGTGTGAAAAGTGGGGGTAAGGCAAAAAATAGATTCAGCAGTTGTACATATTTTCGTATTTCAGTTAGATGGGTTTGAGATACAGTAACCTCGCAAATGTTAAACGGAAATCATTTTTCTTTGTCTGAGAAAAAAGGCTGAGAGTGAATATCTGGTTAAATTATTTTTAAATTGAACTACCATATTTTTAAATATATTTCAAATATTTTTTTCTCGATTTTCGCCATGGTTTCAATGATTCATCATATTAATTCGTTTTTTTAAATCAGATTCAAAACATGATGAAAATAGTCGAAAATTGAAAAAAAACAGGGAAATAGTCTTCATCATTTCAATCCATTTTTTCAGTTTATATTGAAAAACGGTGAAAACCGTTGACATACCTCAAAACCTGTACTAGAAGGACTCTATACGGTCAAGTTTGAGCTCATTCATCTCCAGTCCTGTGAAAGATATCAGAAACTTGTCAAGTGATAAAATGATTGTGATATTTTTATAACCATTTTTTTTTGTTGACAACTTTTTGATAATTTTGACGAGAACCGAGATAAATTGGATCAAAATTAAAAATTAATAGACCCTTCTATTACAGGTTTTAGGGTTTTCAGAAAATATTCAAATAATCTTCGAAATAGGCTAAAAGAGTACGGTAGTTCTCTTTTGTGCCTTCAAAAACAATTTGACGAGATATCCGCTTCCAACCTTTTATTTCTCAGATAAAAATAATATGAAAACCTGAATCTGGATTTTTCGTTTTTCTTCGTTCCAAATCTTTCGATTATCGTTTTTTTAACTCATCAAAAACATCTTCATCTAGCCATCCAATCTCCTACTTTTTGGTTTTCACAATCTCTTTTAGCTACTCCTGTTCCTATTGGCACTTTTAGGTACCTTCTCTCTCTCTCTCTTTCCGTTTTTTTTTCAATTTTCATCCTCCCATATTCTGCCATCTCGTATTTTCACTCACTGCAGTCGTGTCGCCGCTCCCCATATATAGATTTGTCGCACCCGTTTTGTTTTGGTTTCCTCTTCTCACCTCGAACCCATTATGAACATCTGCCACTTCACCACCACCCATACCCTTTTCCCCCATCGAAATCAATCCGGCCTTGAATTCGAAACCATATATCTTCCAAAATGTATTTTTCCATTTTAGCTACCCTAAATTCCTGCAAAACTGAAACATTTGGATCAACAAAATTTCTCTAATCAAAAGTATGAAAGTTTTTTGGTCCCATTTCTTTTTATGGCACACGTCTATTTCTCTGCAAAATGTATGTGTCCGGTGATGTCGTGCCAAAAAGTGCAAATCCGCTCTTCCCCATCAAATCGGATGTGGGAGCTGCAACTTTGCGCGTCTCTGTCCAATGTTCAGAATTGCAAAAATATTTAAAGGCCTTTTTTGTTTTTTTTTTAATTTCACAAGCAAAATCTGCCTACAGTAATCCATTGGAGAACAGAGAATGTTTTCAGCTGCTTTGACTACCTCCATATCAAAAATACCGCTAATAAAAGATTCCTTGTTTTCCGGGTCTCAGTTAAATTTTTATGCATAATCTTCAACATTTCGCGCGCCAACAAAGGTCTCATGGTGAACCCGAATTCCTGAAAAAGTCAACCCTTTGTGGCACGCAATGTTTGAATTTGAGCTTTTTCCCATGGTACGTTTGTTGTTCTTCACGATAAAGGTACGACGAAAACAATTCGTTATTTCGGTCGCTTCTTCTTCTTTCCCTCCATTTCCTCCCAATTCTTACTACTCACAAATAGATTCATTTTTCCAGTTCCTTGGTCTTTTACCTTGTTGTTCATATTGACTTATGCATACCCATGCGTCCCTTTCGCTACTTTCAATCTGTTCCGCTTTCGATAACGGTGACTTTTTAGTTTTGACTCATATAATAGTTACTGAGGGGTCCCGAGGGAATGTTGACATTACGGTCGAGGAGGGTTGTATTGCCAATAACAAAGAGCAAAACAGGTGATAAGATGTGATAAGACGCTGTGTTCCTTTTTGCATTATCACAACAGTCATTTAGTCTACCTACTAACTCATCACTCAGAATGTACGATAGTCCCACGGAAAGCTTAAAGGCAAAATGGAAGGTGAGCAAAAACATATAGAGAAGAACATTTGGAATAAGATTACTGTACTTACCGTATTTTTCCTGATAGAAGCCCGCCCTGCATTTTTGTTTCAAGCTCCAGTATTTCGCTTCCTTCAGAAGATATCAAATTTTTGCCAACTGATGAACTACTGATCATAACATCACAAATGTTTTATCAGTTAACAGATTTCTGATATTCCTCACAGGAACCGAGATAATTGAACTCAAAGTGTATGAGAGAGATGGATTTGTATCAGAGAAAATACCGTAAGTTTCAGTGTTGACTAGGGAAAGAAAATTAAAAGAAAATTTCTCTTGAAATGGAGGAAAACAGTAGGAATTTGGAGCCGCAGACCTAATTTTCTTTATTTATCAATTTAGCAACTTTCAAATCCCCATTCATTTACAATTTGTTCTCAGCTTGATATAGGTCATGCATCACCCAATTCAAACCATTCCCTAGTGAGTCACTTTCCTCGAATCTTGGTTCTTGTTTTGTCGTTCGAAACAAACAACGCTGGAAAAATGATAAAAGATAATGCATTTGTGTTTATTTTCCACGAATTCCCATTATTTCATCATTTCTCTCTTATTGTTTTTCTCTTCTCTCAATGTCAGTTCTATTTTTCTCCCAATCGTTCCAACATTCAGCCTTCAACTGAAAAGGAACCACTACAAGTTTTCTGCAAATTTGGGACCCACTCACTTTGCTTGTCTTACACAAAGTCCATTATCTAATTTCAAATGTTTCGCTTCCTTTTGCCGCGCTCTTCCTCTTGCCCTCAAGTCACCGCCGCGCCGACACGAGAAAAGCCTCAACTGAAACTTTTTTGGGACCTTTTCTCCTCCACGCCCCACCAGCACCACCAAAAGAAGAAGCGTGTCACATTTCAGCAGTTTTTGGTTGTGCTAATGCATTTGAAAAGATGTGTATTTAGGCGCGGTGATGGATGAAAGGCATGATGATGGGGGTGATCGGTGAAAGTGCATTCTCATCATTTCATCATTCCTTTGTTCTAACATTGCTCACTTTTATGGCTTTTTTGAACCTCTAAAACTACAGTATCCCTCTCTCCCAATTTGAAATTTGAATTCAAATTTTATGTGCACTCTCCTCTGCACTTTCCTTTGTTCTCTTTTCTGTTAATGCCAAAAAAGATTGGTACAGTTAATGAGATTGACCGCCCCTTCTACTCCTACTCCATCAATCCCAACCGACCGCCCATCAACCCGTCCATCTTCCTTCCCGGTCTGTCCTACGACAGTGCCATTTTTGTGACAAATGCGTTTTGGTGCCGGTGGTTGAACAGTGGGTACCGATGAGAGATAGGCAGAGAAAAAGAGTAGAATTGGAAACAGCGACAGCTTGTGCACGCAGTCTCTTTCTTTTCCCAATCACTAGTTACCATTTTGAATTTGACTTTTCCCGCGCGCGCTTTAGGGGTGGCCTAAAATTCGAATTTAAAGCTGCTCTTTTGGTTCTTGCTCTAGAAAGTTGAGTGAACAACATCTTATAACCGATTTGAGGTTCGGTTAGGTCCCAGTATTTGGGAAACTGTGAGCCTAAAAAGGACTATGGAAACTTCGATTTTTGAAATTTTTAACTTTTGAAATTGAGATTATCAAAACTTTGAATGTTCCAAAATGTACCAAATTTGAGTGTTTCAAATAGTTTTGAGTTGCTGAAGTGGTCGGCTTACTTATAAAATTCAAAATTTTCAGATTCTTTTCGTCCCCATATTCGTCAAAACTTTGAATTTTTGAATTTCCAAATTCTTGAACAAATAAGAATACAAATTCTACGCTTTATAGCGTTTTTGATGAAATCAAATATTTTGTTTCAAAATTGATTTCCTGTGAATGATGTTCGGTCAACAAAATTTGATGAGTCATTCATATTATTACGAATTTCTATCAAAACAGTTTCACTGAAATCATTAAAAATCTGTTCAGCTGATACATTTGATTTCCACATCTTTTTTTTAAATGGAAAATTCTGATTTCAGTTTCACGGACCTATAATTCAGAGGGTGCAGTAGTTTTAAAGGCACAACAGGACAGAAGATAATTCAGCAAAGCAAAATCCACAATTCGGGGTAAAAAGAACTAATATAAGCTACCCAGAAGACCCCAATACTAGTGTACCCTCCGAATTATTTGCTAGTTCCATTATCTTTTTTTCCAAAATTCAGCGGCTTCCATATCCCTCAACTTCCGGTTGAAACTCCGGATTCTGTTGATGTCTAAATTGTAGGGGTACTCAGTATAGATAAATCACATTGATCAACGTCTCGATTCTCCTAGAAGTAGAAAAAGCTTTGGAGTTTTCCATTTTCTCTAGCCTCTCTATTCTCGTTTAGACTTCTCTCCTTCACTTACAAACCAAATTGTTTATATAATCCAATCATTTTTTTCCTTCTCCGTCCTCGTTTCTTTTTCACGCACTTCTCTTCATAATCCGTCAATCTCCATGTTCGTTGGTCTAATCCTTTTGTGTTCTAGACATCGAAGAGCTGGGTTCCACTGCTTCTCTCTCCACTTTTTTCTTCCAATTTTCATGATCGCATAACCACGTCTGCATTTATAGCTGAAATGGTTTATCGGTTCTCCGATTGTCGACGACACCTGCCATTTTCTTATATCCGTTCTCCACTTATTCTCTCTTTTCTCTTCACTTTTTCGTTTTCCTCTTTTCACGTTTTTGATGGTTTCACTCTTCTTGAACAGGAAATAGGCTATGACGTTTTTGGAGCAAAGAAAGAGGCGCGGTTTGTCCCTTTTGTTTCTGATTTCTTCTCTCCCTTTCAATTGACTTCGTTCACTTTTTAAACTTGAATTTCAGGTAATGCTAACGTTTTCGTGGACGGGTAAGCGAAAGAAAAAGAGTGATGCGACGGATCATGCGATGGCTGTGTCCAAGCATCGTTCCACGTCAGATCATGACTCGTCCGAACCATCCGTCAGCCGATCAACGACGTCTACGGGATCCATCCACTTCGGACAAGTGAGTTTACTTTTTCAGGCTACATGTCGTGAATAATTCACTCCAAAAACGTTTCCACGAATGTTTTAGTTAGAGGTTTCGTCCTAAACCACTGCCTAATTATCCATCAGGAAGACACGACCAAACACTTGTTTCGTCGGGTCGTTTGAAAAAAAGAAGGTGGTCAGCCTCGAGGGATATGTGTAATATTGTACTAGTGACAAGTCTGGAATGCGGGACACTGGTCATAAATCTGACCGCAAATTTGTTTCTCGAACCAACTAGTGGCATCCATTGAGTTTCTCATAGTGTAAAAAATGTAAAAATAGCTGAACAAACGGTTTCAAACAAAACAAAGTGTAGGGGTTTGGGGAGAAAAGGGGAGAAAAAAAGGAATCCCCTCGTACAAAATGAATGATGAGAAAAAAGTGCAGTGAATCCAGTGTTATCTATCATTCTAATTCCCAAATGCATTTTTTAAATATGGAGAGGGTACGAATCGGTTGAATTGAATGGGGTTCAAAAAATAAAAGCAGACAAAGAATTTTGAGCCATCGGGGAACTGAAAATTCCGAAACTGACATCAAGCATTCTCTTGACTTCGTTTTTATGCTGCTCAAACTTTGACTGAAGGATTACTGTAGTTACGGTAGGATTACTGTAGTTGAAACTGGAAGTTTTCTGTAGTTGACTCTGAAGCATTGCTGTAGTCAAAACTGAAAGATTACTATAAATCAAATTAAAAGATTACTGTAGTCGAAGTTGAAGAATTATTGTAGTTACCGTAGGAGTACTGTAGTTGAATCTGAAGGATTACTTAGTTGAAACTGAAGTATTACTGTAGTTAAAACTGAAAGAATACTGTGATTGAAACTGAAGAATTACTGTATGAAAACTGAGGGATTACTGCAGTTAAAACGGGAGGATAACTGTAGTGTTTTTGAAATTGACAGGCCTTGGTTTAAGTTCAAGCTCCAGAAGTTTACTGTTGTGCAACAAAATAATATTGTGAATGCTCTGAAAGGCAATCTTGCATTTTGTGCTTAATTATCTCTATTTCTGTGAAATTTTCAAAAAAATTTCAATAATCTGAAAACTGAAAAAATGTTAGTAATGTTATGAAAAAATTTTATGAGTTGACTGCTGTTTGATATTTCTTGTAGAAGCCAAGATATTCGAACTCGTAGTGCTCGTAGTTCATCGTGTGCTATAGGACGGTTTTTGGTATTACTGTCACTGAATAAAGTGAACTAGATATTTTAATTTGAGTCCCCGAACAACCAAAAAGAAACAATTTCAGACAACATCATACACTTCAACAGTTGGGACCAGTTTCAAGGAAGCCGAGTACTCAGGACGACTTCTGCTCCATGGTTTGAGACTTTCCGAATTTCCAAACGAAGCTTTTTCAAACATTGAACTCTTGGACATAGTACTTATCGGTGAGGATTTATTTTGAATCATATTGAAACGGAAATCATTTTTTTGCAGACCTCAGTGACAATCGAATGTCAACCCTACCCGCCAACTTCTCAGGTTTTGACTGTCTGATCTCCTGTATTGCCAGTTCGAACCGTTTTCGAACCATTCCTACGTGTATCTGCTCACTCGAACAACTCACCTATCTTGACTTTAGGTAACTCTCGAAACTGGCATAATCCTATTATAGCTTCAAATTTTCAGCTTCAATGAGATCTCTCATCTTCCGGACGGACTGTTCGACCTTCCACTCAACGCTCTCATTCTTGCTGGAAACAAGATAACGTGCATTCCTGAAGGAATCAGACGTCTGGCACCAACACTCGCTTACTTAGTGAGCCATTGAGATTTTCGAACAGAAAATATAAAAATATTGATTCCAGGATTTGTCGAAAAACGACATCCGCAGCCTGCAATCTCAGCTACGCTACTTGAAAGCTTTGAAGGTATTGAAGGTCGCCAGAAACCGTGTCGAAGACTTCCCAGCAGAACTTTGCTCAGCGTTGGAATTGCGTACACTTGATCTCTCGCAGAATAATCTGTCCTATTTGCCGGCTGACTTTGTTAAAATGACCGATCTCCGTCATCTGCAACTGGATAGAAATCCGCTGAGAAGTCCACCAATCGAGATTGTCGAATTGGTAAGAGGGGCAAAAAACCCATTCATTTGGAGATCTGAACCCATCACTTTTTGTGCTCGATCAAGCCCAACAAACCAATTTTCAGGGAATTGTGCACATATTCAAGTGGCTTGATGGTCGAACATCTGGCTGCTCGTCGGCCGGCTCACAAGATGGCCAATTGGACCGAAAACGCACCACGTTGACAACGACGTCCATTGTCGCCGAAAAACACGCAGCACCGCATAACGAATCGAGGTAATTATTCGAGAAGTGGGGGCCAGAAGGGGAGTAAGAACGATGTGTATGGTTGGAGAGAAGACGGAATGACGACGACGGGTGACATTTCGATTAGCTGCTGTTTGAAGAGGAGTAATGTGTTGTAGAGGGGTACTCATATTGTGGTGGTTGGAAACGAGATTTAATGGAGAGGATTTGAAGAAACAATAGTGGAGGGACTAACTATTTTTTATGGATCGATGTTGTAGCTACATGCAGATTGAAATAAGAAATCAGAGATCATTAGATTTCAGCTAGCTCAATCTTCTGTTTGCTTGGCAAACAGCATTAAAAGCATATTCATGCAATACTGGGCAATTAGGAAAATAAAAATTTATTTTCAGTTAATTTTCAGCCATTTGGCCATTTTCAGAAGTCTGAAGCTCGGCTCTCTAGCTTCCAATTTTTTTTTCGCGTTGAGGGTGTAAAACACATCTAGGTGGAAATTTTGCATTTACAGATTTTTTTGAAAATTCCTAGTTATTCAGCTATTTGCCGATTTTTGAAAGACACTTTTTTTCACGTTTTTGGTACCAAAACCGAAAAAAAAATGGCTTTCAGAAATCAATAATGAGCTGGAAAACTAGGAAATTTCATTTTCTTATGTTAATGCAAAATTTAAAATCTTTGTCTTACGTTTTGTATACCTGTTTAAACATCACTGTATTTTCATTAGTTTAAGGAACACTTTAAGAAGCACATCCTATCACTCCTTTAGTACCAAAAACTGAATTTCCCCATTTTCGCTTATATCAGTTTTCTTTCCAACTTCTCTTTAAATTTTAGGGCAGTGTAAACTTCTTCCCCTAACATTATAGTTTTAAAATTTTTTCGGGGCTTTCTCTCATATTCTTTTCTCTACTAATCGCTTGCAGAACTACGCGTAACACTTCTGAACCAGCGAAGCATCATACTCACCACAATCACAACGAGATGAAAGCGGAGAATGGACATCATCGACCGAAAGTAAGTTTGCTAGTGTTTGAAGCCAGGTTAGACAGCTTTTGTCCTTTGTTACCTTCCAAACCTGGACTACTTACCCTTCTTTCCTGCAATATATAAAACTTCTTTGTTTTTTCTGGTCCTCGCGACATTTCTATGAACTGTGTCTCAAACGCGACTAATCGAAGGTTTAGTTTTCCTATATTCACATGTGTCGTAATTACTGAAATCCTAACCCAATGTATTTCCTCACGTATTTGATTAATCTTCCTCACCTTATCTGCATGCAAAAACCATTTTTGAAAATAGAATAGTCGTTTTGAGAGTGACAGTCCCCTAATAGAGTCCCGTTTTCCAGGAATTAGTCGAGCCCAAAACAATCTCATCCGTGCATGCAAAGACACACAATGTACAGATTGTTCACAATAAGATTTCGTCGGTTCCGTCTCATGTGCAAACCGCTGGAAAGGAGAACTCAAGACAAAGCACTCCAGATGAGCAGAATAACAACAATACGGATGTTTCAAAAACAAAACCGCTGAACAGTAATGCGTCAAGTCCGGGAATGGGTGAGTGTGATAGTTCGATTGGAGAAGAACTCAGAGGGTTTCCCACCATACGCCAAACGTTTTTTTTAAATAAATAGGTTCTTAACAACACATTAACACACAGGTAATATGCGAACGGGTTCGTTACGGACGCTTCGCGTGCGCGCGCGGTTGAAATAGGAATCGCATACGGACCGCACGCGAACCGTTTTTAGGAAATCACAATACATTATTCTGATTAATCCGTATTCTGTCCGTTTGCGAGTTCCGTATCCGATCCGATTGCGAATCATGACCAAACGG
>NC_013491.2:11639155-11641220 GCF_000004555.2 Caenorhabditis briggsae | reverse complement strand
CGGATTATTCGGTATAATTTACTGCGATTTCTTGAAAACGGTTTGCGTGCGGTCCGTATGCGGTTCCTATTTCAACCGCGCGCAAACGCGAAGCGTCCGTAACGGATTGTTCGCGAATTACCTGTGCAGTTAGCCACGTTGGTAAAATGCGTTGAAGATTCTCTGAGATTTTTCTTTTCGAAATTCTAGAAAAAAAGCTTGTTTGCTTCAGGAAAGAAACCCATATCCAAAGTAGCTCCCATGATGAAACCCACTGTACGCCCAACAGCACAACCGCCTGCCGCTCCAAACGGAAATGCCCCATTGGTACTCTGAATGGCTTTATTTGCTTTCTATTTCTTTTTTCAGAAAATTTCTACTGTTCGTCGTCCGAACCCCATTCAAAGTACTACAGTAACCCGTTCCACTAACACTACCACTGCCAAACGAGAGATACCAGTGAAAAGTACCAAAATCGCTTCCACAATCACTCGTCGGTCCGAGGAACCAGCAGCGACAAGGGTCGCGAGTCGACCGATAACCTCCAGTGTCAACAACCTGAATAGTAAGTTATTCCGCCTCGTGCCTTGACAGTTCCTGAATTAAAAATGCACAAGAAACATCTCTTTCAGAGTCAGGAATACGTGCGCCTTTAACAAATGGAGTCGTCAATGACGTGGAAAGTGCGAAAAAGTTGCTGCGAGAGAAATTGGGACCGAGCTTCGCGTTGAACAAGGGAGATATTAGCTTCAGCGTGCAACTGTCAGATGGACAGGAACTGTGCAAATTTGTGAACAAACTTCATCCAGATGCAATCGCCCTTGCATCACCTACTGACTCTGTAAGTTTTGCATTTTATGTGAAAAATCAATATTACTAATTTTCCAGTCGATTGCCACCACTCGCTCCAAGATGAATGTCGACAAATTCTTGCAATTCTGCAAGAAAATCGGAGTTCCAGAGGTGCATTACACGTCGAAAAGTTTTGTGAATTATAATTCCAATTTCCAGAATACTCTCTGCTCCCAAATGGACATCATCTCAAAGAGAAACCCACAGAAAGTGGCTCGCACAGTATTGACCGTCGCTAAAATGCAGCAGCATCATGCTTCAACGCTTACTTCCATTCAATGCTAATTTACCTTTACTCGGGTAGTAAACAAATAAATTGTTTCATATCTTAGAAATCGATGTTTCATTTTTTCGATGCCCGAGCCCGGGCCGTTGTGGTTTTTTACTGGAAAATCACTAATTTCAATGACACAAACACGATTTCCGATATTACAAATTGACTGGTTCATTGCGCAGATTAGACTTCGGTGTTTTTCAGAGCTCCTGTTCAAAACGGTGATTACTTTTTTTTCTAAAAAAATCACTATATCTCTTTAACATTAAAAAGTGATTTTGTTTTTTTTTTGCAAGTCGAGTTTTGAGAAAAGGCAGGTAAAGCAAAATTTAGAACAATATTATGATTATGGCTAATATTTTACAAAGGAATTTGTGTGAATTGGCTCATTCAGAAAAAAGTTGGAAGCCAATATCTTGATTTTAGGGCTCAAAACCCGATTTTTCGAATTTATCACATACGAGTTTTGGGAAAAGGCAGGACAAGCAAATTTTAAAACAATATTATGATTATGGCTAATATTTCACAGAAGAATTTGTGTGAATTGGCTTATTCAGAAAAAAGTTGGAAGCGAAAGTCTTGATTTTGGGCTCAAAACCCGATTTTTCGAATTTATCACATACAAGTTTTGGGAAAAGGCAGGACAAGCAATTTTTAAAACAATATTATGATTATGGCTAATATTTCACAGAAGAATTTGTGTGAATTGGCTTATTCAGAAAAAAGTTGGAAGCGAAAGTCTTGATTTTGGGCTCAAAACCCGATTTTTCGAATTTATCACATACGAGTTTTGTGAAAAGGCAGGACAAGCAATTTTTAAAACAATATTATGATTATGGCTAATATTTCACAGAAGAATTTGTGTGAATTGGCTCATTCAGAAAAAAGTTGAAAGCGAAAATCTTGATTTTAGGGCTCAAAACCCGATTTTTCGAATTTATCACATACGAGTTTTGGGAA
>NC_013491.2:11636951-11639055 GCF_000004555.2 Caenorhabditis briggsae | reverse complement strand
TATTTTACAAAAGAATTTGGGTGAATTGGCTCATTCAGAAAAAAGTTGGAAGCGAAAATCTTGATTTTAGGGCTCAAAACCCGATTTTTCGAATTTATCACATACGATTTTTGGGAAAAGGCAGGACAAGCAAATTTTAAAACATTATTATGACTATGGCTATTATTTTACAAAAGAATTTGGGTGAATTGGCTTATTCAGAAAAAAGTTGGAAGCGAAAATCTTGATTTTAGGGCTCAAAACCCGATTTTTCGAATTTATCACATACGATTTTTGGGAAAAGGCAGGACAAGCAAATTTGAAAACATTATTATGACTATGGCTATTATTTTACAAAAGAATTTGTGTGAATTGGCTCATTCAGAAAAAAGTTGGAAGCCAATATCTTGATTTTAGGGCTCAAAACCCGATTTTTCGAATTTATCACATACGATTTTTGGGAAAAGGCAGGACAATCAATTTTTAAAACATTATTATAACTATGGCTATTATTTTACAAAAGAATTTGTGTGAATTGGCTCATTCAGAAAAAAGTTGGAAGCCAATATCTTGATTTTAGGGCTCAAAGCCCGATTTTTCGAATTTATCACATACGATTTTTGGGAAAAGGCAGGACAAGCAAATTTTAAAACATTATTATGACTATGGCTATTATTTTACAAAAGAATTTGGGTGAATTGGCTCATTCAGAAAAAAGTTGGAAGCCAATATCTTGATTTTAGGGCTCAAAACCCGATTTTTCGAATTTATCTCATACGAGTTTTGGGAAAAGGCAGGACAAGCAAATTTTAAAACATTATTATGACTATGGCTATTATTTTACAAAAGAATTTGGGTGAATTGGCTCATTCAGAAAAAAGTTGGAAGCCAATATCTCGATTTTAGGGCTCAAAACCCGATTTTTCGAATTTATCTCATACGAGTTTTGGGAAAAGGCAGGACAATCAATTTTTAAAACATTATTATGACTATGGCTATTATTTTACAAAAGAATTTGGGTGAATTGGCTCATTCAGAAAAAAGTTGGAAGCCAATATCTCGATTTTAGGGCTCAAAACCCGATTTTTCGAATTTATCTCATACGAGTTTTGGGAAAAGGCAGGCCAAGAAAATTTTAAACATTATTATGATTATGGCTATTATTTACAAAAGAATTTGGGTGAATTGGCTTATTCAGAAAAAAGTTGGAAGCGAAAATCTTGATTTTAGGGCTCAAAGCCCGATTTTTTGAATTTATCACATCCGATTTTTGGGAAAAGGCAGGACAAGAAAATTTTAAAACATTATTATGATTATGGCTATTATTTTACAAAAGAATTTGGGTGAATTGGCTTATTCAGAAAAAAGTTGGAAGCGAAAATCTTGATTTTGGGCTCAAAACCCGATTTTTCGAACTTATCACATACGAGTTTTGTGAAAAGGCAGGACAAGCAATTTTTAAAACAATATTATGACTATGGCTATGATTTTACAAAAGAATTTGGGTGAATTGGCTCATTCAGAAAAAAGTTGGAAGCCAATATCTTGATTTTAGGGCTCAAAACCCGATTTTTCGAATTTATCACATACGATTTTTGGGAAAAGGCAGGACAAGAAAATTTTAAAACATTATTATGATTATGGCTATTATTTTACAAAAGAATTTGGGTGAATTGGCTCATTCAGAAAAAAGTTGGAAGCGAAAATCTTGATTTTAGGGCTCAAAACCCGATTTTTCGAATTTATCACATACGATTTTTGGGAAAAGGCAGGACAAGAAAATTTTAAAACATTATTATGATTATGGCTATTATTTTACAAAAGAATTTGGGTGAATTGGCTTATTCAGAAAAAAGTTGGAAGCGAAAATCTTGATTTTAGGGCTCAAAACCCGATTTTTCGAATTTATCACATACGAGTTTTGGGAACAGGCAGGACAATCAATTTTTAAAACAATATTATGATTATGGCTAATATTTCACAGAAGAATTTGTGTGAATTGGCTTATTCAGAAAAAAGTTGGAAGCGAAAGCCTTGATTTTGGGCTCAAAACCCGATTTTTCGAATTTATCACATACGAGTTTTGGGAACAGGCAGGACAATCAATTTTTAAAACAATATTATG